>NC_048587.1:11654473-11979473 GCF_013265735.2 Oncorhynchus mykiss | reverse complement strand
TCTTTCTTTTCGTAACCCTGCGTCTTGGTCAGAACAGCTCCCCTGGGCAGAATACGCCCACAACTCGCTTCCTTCGTCTGCGACCGGGCTATCTCCTTTTCAGAGTAGCCTCGGGTACCAGCCTCCGCTGTTCTCATCTCAGTTCGCCGAGTCCAGCGTCCCCTCCGCTCAGGCTTTTGTCCAACGTTGCGAGCGCACCTGGAAGAGGGTCAGGTCTGCACTTTGCCGTTATAGGACGCAGACTGTGAGGGCTGCTAATAAGCGTAGAACTAAGAGTCCTAGATATTGTCGCGGTCAGAGAGTTTGGCTCTCCACTCAGAACCTTCCCCTTAAGACGGCTTCTCGCAAGTTGACCCCGCGGTTCATTGGTCCGTTCCGTATTTCTCGGGTCATTAATCCTGTCGCAGTTCGACTTCTTCTTCCGCGATACCTTCGTCGCGTCCACCCGGTCTTCCATGTCTCCTGCATCAAGCCCGTCCTTCGCGCCCCCGCTCGTCTTCCCCCCCCCCCCCCCCCATCCTTGTCGAGGGCGCACCCATCTACAGGGTCCGTAGAATTTTGGACATGCGTCCTCGGGGCCGTGGTCACCAGTACCTCGTAGATTGGGAGGGGTACGGTCCTGAGGAGAGGAGTTGGGTTCCCTCTCGGGACGTGCTGGACCGTGCGCTGATCGAGGATTTCCTCCGTTGCCGCCAGGTTTCCTCCTCGAGTGCGCCAGGAGGCGCTCGGTGAGTGGGGGGGTACTGTCATGTACTGTCATGTTGTGTCTTGTCTCTGTCCTTTCCCTTCACCCTGTCTCCCTCTGCTGGTCGTTGTTAGGTTACCTTTTCTCCCCCGCTTTCCCCCAGCTGTTCCTTGTCTCCTCTAACTACCCATTCACCCCGTTTCCCACCTGTTCCCTTTTTCCCTCTGATTAGGTCCCTATATCTCTCTCTGTTTCTGTTCCTGTCCTTGTCGGATTCTTGTTTGTTGTGTTTCATGCCTGAGCCAGACTATCGTCATGTTTGCTGTAACCTTGTCCTGTCCTGTCGGAATCTGCCGGTCTATCTGAGCCTACCTATGTTTGTTTATTAAAGAAGCTCTGTTTAAGTTAGTTCGCTTTTGGGTCCTCATTCACTCACCATAACAACAAGGTCCTTTGCTGTTGTTCTGGGATTGATTTGCACTTTTCGCACCAAAGTACGTTCATCTCTACGAGACAGAATGCGTCTCCTTCCTGAGCGGTATGACGGCTGTGTGGTCCCATGGTGTTTATACTTGCATACTATTGTTTGTACAGATGAATGTGGTACTTTCAGGCTTTTGGAAATTGCTCCCAAGGATGAACTAGTCTTGTGAAAGTCTACAAAATAAATTCTGAGGTCTTGGCTGATTTCTTTTGATTTTCCCATGATGTCAAGCAAAGAGGCATTGAGTTTGAAGGTAGGCCTTGACATACATCCACAGGTACACCTCCAATTGACTCAAATTATGTAAATTAGACTATCAGAAGCCTCTAAAGCCATGACATCATTTTCTGGAATTTACCAAGCTGTTTAAAGGCATAGTCAACTTAGTGTATGTAAACTTCTGACCCACTGGAATTGTGATACAATGAATTAGAAGTTAAATAATCTGTCTTTAAACAATTGTTGGAAAAATGACTTGTGTCATTCACAGAGTAGATGTCCTAACCGACTTGCCAAAACTATAGTTTGTTAACAAGACATTTGTGGAGTGGTTGAAAAACTAGTTTTGATGACTCCAACCTAAGTGTATGTACATTTCCGACTTCAACTGTACATGTATTATTATTATCCTTTGATACTTGGCGTGTAGGTGTCACATCTGCTCCTGCTACGCCCTCTGGTGTTCATCCGGTGTCTTCTTGACCTGCAGTTACTCCCCCCTGTACTCTCTCTCTCCCTATCCCTCTCTGTGTGATTTTGCGGTTGGAAGCAGGTGTGCTGGAGTCAGAGCAGATCCCCACTGGCTATGTGGGTGGCATCAACTACCTCAGAGGTTAACAGACTCACTGTCAATGCAGGTGGACTCTGGGCTGGTGTGTGTTGCCTGTTTGTGTTTGTGTGTGTGTGTGTGAGGAAAGGCCCACTTGTGACCCCTCATGTGCCTGATGTGTCTTCAAAGAGTATGTGTATGTGAGGAGTGGGGCTGAGTGTGGACATCCTGTGGAGCAGCCCTCAACATCGTGGATAGAGAAGATAGTACCCATGCATGCGGACTACACACATAGGCACACAAGCGATTGGCTTCAGTTGAAACAAAAGTCATGTTTCATGTAACATAGCGTCAACGCTTATAGTTTCTCCTTCATTCATATCACTTCAACACAGAGACTGGTGTTGAAGTATGTGAGTTGGTTGATAATGAGAGGCGACTACGCAAGGGATAATCAATGAGAGGCTATGCGTTCTATGGAAAATAATGATGACGTGGAAGGTGTGATCCACGATGCGCTAGCGGAGTAGAACTGACCTTCCACGAATGAATAGAGCCCCAAGTTGAATATCCCTTTTATATCATGGCTATAATGTAACACATTTGCTACTATAAATGTGTTCATTTGCCGGTAGAAATGTGTTCAACATCCACTGAAGTAGCCAGCAATTTACTAGATAGCTACAGTTGTTGTTGTGTTAACCAAACAAACAGACTTGCTAGTTTAGCTAACCAAACCATCAGTCCTGGCTTGCCATTATGAAAAATCGAATTCAACAATGCCAGTAAGGTTTTCAATTCAACTTTTGCTTTCAAAAACAGCTCAAACATAGAACATGTGAGAATGAACTATAGCCATTGAATTCTACCATGCAAATGTACCGTGTGTTATAGGCCAATTAGAAACAAGTATTCAACAATGCTATGGCATAACCAGCCAGGTCATGCCAAACATTTTCCTATGTGACTCTGAGGGGTAAAGAGAGAGAACGGTAGGTGGCTGCAGGTCAGTTCTACCATGCATCATTCATACCCACCCAGTTTGTTTGTGTGTGTCAGTATGTGTGACCCTAGAGGTAACGAGTACCAGAGCATGGATGCAGTCTGTAATCAAAGCCAGCTCTGGAAACACTTTCTGCTGGACACTCATCCCTCTCTTATAGCTCTACTCTAGCTCAATCTCACTTTCCCTCTTCTCTTACCTGCCTTCTCCTCTCTTCACTCTCCTATCCACGATTCTCTCTCCTATCCTTCATCACACACAGTCAGTGATCCAAGCAGAAAATACTTATGAGGTAAACACAAACAACTGGTGGCCGAGCCATAGGAGGGCATACGAGGGAATATGAATCACATGGCTCATTTAGAGCAACAGCAGAACAGCCAGAGCCCCAACGGAGATATCTCTGCTTCCATAATTCAGTGTGCTCATTGTGGTCACTCAGACACACACACTGAGGCTTTCTGATCAGCAAGAGGCTAGACCCTCTTTTATAAATCACCCTCAGTGTGTGTCTGTACCCCTGCAAGACCTTTCTTTTAACCATGAACTATCCTCAATTTTCCACTTTTATGAATGAGCCAATGTTGCTTCTCTCTGTTACTGCTCTATGAAAAATAACCTTAAGTCATCTATCAGAGAAACAACAGTACTTCAAAGCAGTCTCACTGGGTGAATCAGCCAGTTACTAGATCTGTTATTAGTTCATATTAAAGAAGATTAGATACTCTATCTTGGTCTCTCTTCAGGTATTGTATTCTCTCTTTGACTAATAGCAGTTTGATTACCATAATACCTTATAGGCTCAATAGAGTCAAGATTAAATACAAGATATTGTACTGGAGGTGATTTGGTGAACTATGCTCAACTGTGAGTTGAGGTAACTTTGCCTGAGACCTCAATATTTGTGTTAGCTCCCACACCAAGGCTTTAGCTCAATGGGTTAACATATTATCATAATCGTTCTGATGAATTTTATTTTTTTTATTTTTTTTATTTCACCTTTATTTAACCAGGTAGGCTAGTTGAGAACAAGTTCTCATTTGCAACTGCGACCTGGCCAAGATAAGGCATAGCAGTGTGAACAGACAACACAGAGTTACACATGGAGTAAACAATTAACAAGTCAATAACACAGTAGAAAAAAGGGGAGTCTATATATACATTGTGTGCAAAAGGCATGAGAAGGTAGGCAAATAATTACAATTATGCAGATTAACACTGGAGTGATAAATGATCAGATGGTTATGTAAAGGTAGAGATAGAGATATTGGTGTGCAAAAGAGCAGAAAAATAAATAAATAAAAACAGTATGGGGATGAGGTAGGTGAAAATGGGTGGGCTATTTACCAATAGACTATGTACAGCTGCAGCGATCGGTTAGCTGCTCAGATAGCAGATGTTTGAAGTTGGTGAGGGAGATAAAAGTCTCCAACTTCAGCGATTTTTGCAATTCGTTCCAATCACAGGCAGCAGAGAACTGGAACGAAAGGCGGCCAAATGAGGTGTTGGCTTTAGGGATGATCAGTGAGATACACCTGCTGGAGCGCGTGCTACGGATGGGTGTTGCCATCGTAACCAGTGAACTGAGATAAGGCGGAGCTTTACCTAGCATGGACTTGTAGATGACCTGGAGCCAGTGGGTCTGGCGACGAATATGTAGCGAGGGCCAGCCGACTAGAGCATACAAGTCGCAGTGGTGGGTGGTATAAGGTGCTTTAGTGACAAAACGGATGGCACTGTGATAAACTGCATCCAGTTTGCTGAGTAGAGTGTTGGAAGCAATTTTGTAGATGACATCGCCGAAGTCGAGGATCGGTAGGATAGTCAGTTTTACTAGGGTAAGTTTGGCGGCGTGAGTGAAGGAGGCTTTGTTGCGGAATAGAAAGCCGACTCTTGATTTGATTTTCGATTGGAGATGTTTGATATGGGTCTGGAAGGAGAGTTTAGAGTCTAGCCAGACACCTAGGTACTTATAGATGTCCACATATTCAAGGTCGGAACCATCCAGGGTGGTGATGCTGGTCAGGCGTGCGGGTGCAGGCAGCGAACGGTTGAAAAGCATGCATTTGGTTTTACTAGCGTTTAAGAGCAGTTGGAGGCCACGGAAGGAGTGCTGTATGGCATTGAAGCTCGTTTGGAGGTTAGATAGCACAGTGTCCAAGGACGGGCCGGAAGTATATAGAATGGTGTCGTCTGCGTAGAGGTGGATCAGGGAATCGCCCGCAGCATGAGAAACATCATTGATATATACAGAGAAAAGAGTCGGCCCGAGAATTGAACCCTGTGGCACCCCCATAGAGACTGCCAGAGGACCGGACAGCATGCCCTCCGATTTGACACACTGAACTCTGTCTGCAAAGTAATTGGTGAACCAGGCAAGGCAGTCATCCGAAAAACCGAGGCTACTGAGTCTGCCGATAAGAATACGGTGATTGACAGAGTCGAAAGCCTTGGCAAGGTCTATGAAGACGGCTGCGCAGTACTGTCTTTTATCGATGGCGGTTATGATATCGTTCAGTACCTTGAGCGTGGCTGAGGTACACCCGTGACCGGCTCGGAAACCAGATTGCACAGCGGAGAAGGTACGGCGGGATTCAAGATGGTCAGTGATCTGTTTGTTGACTTGGCTTTCGAAGACCTTAGATAGGCAGGGCAGGATGGATATTGGTCTGTAACAGTTTGGGTCCAGGGTGTCGCCCCCTTTGAAGAGGGGGATGACTGCGGCAGCTTTCCAATCCTTGGGGATCTCAGACGATATGAAAGAGAGGTTGAACAGGCTGGTAATAGGGGTTGCGACAATGGCGGCGGATAGTTTCAGGAATAGAGGGTCCAGATTGTCAAGCCCAGCTGATTTGTACGGGTCCAGGTTTTGCAGCTCTTTCAGAACATCTGCTATCTGGATTTGGGTAAAGGAGAACCTGGAGAGGCTTGGGCGAGTAGCTGCGGGGGGGGGGGAGCTGTTGGACGAGGTTGGAGTAGCCAGGCGGAAGGCATGGCCAGCCGTTGAGAAATGCTTGTTGAAGTTTTCGATATTCATGGATTTATCGGTGGTGACCGTGTTACCTAGCCTCAGTGCAGTGGGCAGCTGGGAGGAGGTGCTCTTGTTCTCCATGGACTTCACAGTGTCCCAGAACTTTTTGGAGTTGGAGCTACAGGATGCAAACTTCTGCCTGAAGAAGTTGGCTTTAGCTTTCCTGACTGACTGTGTGTATTGGTTCCTGACTTCCCTGAACAGTTGCATATCGCGTTCAGGTTCGATACAGTCAATCACACTAAACAAGACAAAGTGCATCTTCAACCCCAGGCCTAACAGCCATGGGAATGACTGACAGCTGCTGTCCTGCGTATGAAGCACCTGTCAGTATGTGAATATGTGGTTCAGTTTAAAGGCTCTTTAAGTGGTTAATGGTTACTTGAACCCTGACACGCAGCATAGCATAGGCAGCAGTGAAGTTATTATGGCTGTAGTGAAGAGCTGAGTTTCAGCGAGGGGACAGAGATGGGCAATAGAGATGTAAACCTCAGATACTATATTGAATAGTTATTATCGACACCCATAGGCAATGCAACACGCTGGATACTGGATAATAGAATGTAGAGTTTGGTTACAGTAGGCTACTCCCGCCATTTCTACATTATGGGGAAAACTCAAGGTTATCCGGCATCTCTGAATATGACAAATCATGTGGATGTTGTAAAAATGATACCATATATTTTGTCACGCAATAAATCAGTTGTTGGCTTGCCTTACTTTTGCAATATTATATACCACTTTATGAATAGATTCTTGCCAATATTGTCAGACTCAGCAATACTCTCGACAGAGCTAGGTTGTCTTAATAAAAGTTTTATTGGCTCTTAACCAACCATGCTATTTTGTTTGTTTTTTAGCATTGTTTGTAACTTATTTTGTACATTATTAGTATAGTCTCTTATAACCAAAAAAGAGCTTCTGGACATCAGAACAGCGATTACTCACCTGAAAATGGACAAATAATTTATATTCAATGAGTCAGACGGGAAGGATATACTCCAAACACCCTAACAGGCCCTCATCCCTGTCATTCGCTGGAGAAAGAAACTGAGATTTCGCGGGAAAGAGATCGGGGTGCCTTGTGAGGATCAGGCTACTAGTGGCTAATCTGCCTTCATCCGTACTGTTAGCTAACTTTCTGGAAAATAAATGGGATAAAGTGAAAGCACATGTATCCTACCAACGGGACATTAAAGACTGTAATATCCTATGTTTCACTTTAAAGACTGTTAATATCTTATGAGTCGTGGCGACATTAATAACATACAGCTGGCGGGTTAAACCTGCACTTCTACACCTGCATTGCTTGCTGTTTGGGGTTTTAGGCTGGGTTTCTGTACAGCACTTTGAGATATCAGCTGATGTACGAAGGGCTATATAAATACATTTGATTTGATTTGATTTATACACTATCGGCAGGATAGAACAGCAGCACTGGTAAGACACTGGGCGGGGGCTTACACGATATCTAAGCAAGTCTCAAGGTTTTGCTCGCCTGAGGTAGAGTATCTCATGATAAACTGTACACCACACTATCTACCTAGAGAGTTTTCATCTGAATTTTTTGTAGCTGTCTACATACCACCACAGAGCGATGCTGGCACTAAAAACCGCAATCAATGAGCTGTATACCACCATAAGCAAACAGGAAAACGCTCATCCAGAGGCGGTGCTCTTAGTGGCCAGGGACATTAATGCAGGGAAACTTAAATCAGTTTAACCTCATTTCTATCAACATGATAAATGTAAAACCAGACAGGGGAAAATCTCTAGACCACCTTTACTCCACACACAGAGACGCGTACACAGCTCTCCCTCGCCCTCCATTTGGCAAATATGACCATAATTACATCCTCCTGATTCCTGCTTAACAGAAAAAATTAAAGAAGGAAGCACGAGTGACTCGGTCTATAAAAAGTGGTCAGATGAAGCAGATGCTAAACTACAGGACTGTTTTTATAGCACAGACTGGAATATGTTCAGGGATTCTTCCAATGGCATTGAGTAGTACACCACATCAGTCACAGGCTTCATCAATAAGTGCATCGACAACTTCGTCCCCACAGTGACTGTATGTACATACCCCAACAAGAAGCTATGGATTACCGAGCTAAACGGTAGAGCCGTCGCTTTCAAGGAGCGGACGCTTATAAGAAATCCCGCTATGCCCTCCAATGAACCATCAAACAGGCAAAGCGTCAATACAGAACTAAGATCGAATTGTACTACACCGGATCCTACGCTCATCGGATGTGGCAGGGCTTGCAAACTATACACTACAAGGGGAAGCACAGCCGAGAGCTGCCCAGTGACACGAGCCTACCAGACAAGCTAAATAACTTCTATGCTTGCTTCGAGGCAAGTAACACGCAAACATGCATGAGAGCACCAGCCATTCCAAATGACTGTGTGATCACCCTCTCCGCAGCCGATGTGAGTAAGACCTTTTAAACAGGTCAACATTCACAAGGCCACAGGGCCAGACGAGTTACCTGGACGGTACTCTGAGCATGCACTGACCAACTGGCAAGTGTCTTCACTAAAATGTTGAACCTCTCCCTATCTGAATATATAGGACCAACATGTTTCAAGCAGACCACTGTAGTCCCTGTGCCCAGAAGGTAACCTGCCTAAATGACTACCGACCCGTAGCACTCACGTCTGTAGCCATGAAATGCTTTGAAAGGCTGGTCATGGCTCACATCAACATTATTATCCCAGAAACCCTAGAACCACTCCAATTTGCTTACCGCCCCAATAGATCCACAGATGATGCAATCTCTATTGCACTCCACACTGCCCTTTCACACCTGGACAAAAGGAACACCTATGTGAGAACACTAGTAACCGGAAGGTTGCAAGTTCAAACCCCCGAGCTGACAAGGTACAAATCTGTTGTTCTGCCCCTGAACAGGCAGTTAACCCACTGTTCCTAGGCCGTCATTGAAAATAAGAATTTGTTCTTAACTGACTTGCCTAGTTAAATAAAGGTAAAATAAAAAATAAAATAGTGGGCCGGGCGCAATGCATGCTGACACGTTCACCAGGTGTACAATGTTTCCTCCGACACATTGGTGTGGCTGACTTCCGGGTTAAGCGGGCAATGTATCAAGAAGCAGTGTGGCTTGGCTGGGTTGTGTTTCGGAGGACAAAAACAAAAATAATATTTAAAAAAGTTTGCCATTGACACAACAGTTGTCGGCCAGATCAACGTTAACGATGAGACAGCATATAGGGAGGAGGTAAGAGACCTGCCCATATGGTGCAAGGACTACAACCTCTGCCTCAGCTTGATCTAGACCAAGTAGATGATTGTGGACTACAGAAAAAGGAGGACCGAGCACGCCCCCATAATCGACGGGGCTGCAGTGGAGCGGGTTGAGAGCTTCAAGTCCGTTTCACCAACAAACGAACATGGTCCAAGCACACCAACCCAGTCGTGAAGAGGGCACGACAAAACCTATCCACCGTCAGGAGACTGAAAACTTTTGGCATGGGTCCTCAGATCCTCAAAAGGTTTGACAGTTGCACTATCAAGAGCATCCTGACGGGTTGCAATCACTTCCTGTTAGGGTGACTGCTCGGCCTCCAACCGCAAGGCACAACAGAGGGTATTGCGTACGGCCCAGAACGTCACCGGGGCCAAGCTTCCTGCCATCCAGGAACTCTATGCCAGGCGGTCTCAGAAGAAGGCCCTACAAACTTTCAAAGACTCCAGCCACCCTAGTCATAGACTTTTCTTTCTGCTACTGCACGGCAAGCGGTACCGGAGAACCAAGTCTAGGTCTAAGAGGCTTCTAAACAGCATCTACCCCCAAGCCACAAGACTCCTGAACATTTAATCAAATGACTACCCAGACTATTTGCATTCCAAACCCCCCCCCCCCCCCCGCCTCTACGATGCTGCTACTCTCTGTTATTATCTATGCGTAGTCACTTTAATAACTCTCCCTACATGTACATATTACCTCAATTACCTCGACACCGGTGCCACAGCACATTGACTCTGTACCGGTACCCCTTGTATATAGCCACGCTATTGTTATTTACTGCTGCTCTTTAATAATTTGTTATTCTTATCTCTTACTTCTTTTTTGTTTTTTCTTAAAACTGCATTGTTGGTTAAGGGCTTGTACTGTAAGTAAGGCTGTTGTATTCAGCGCATATGACAAATACATTTGTATTTTCTTCTGATCTATTTTTGAACAAATTCCAAACCATGAACATATCAATCAGAGTAAACCTCCCAGTGAGGAGAGAACTGGCTACCACTGATCTCAGACCAGCGTTGTGCCTTCATAATCCATCTTCACTCATATCCTGTCTGCTAGATATAATTTGAGAGAGTAAGAGGTTAAGAGAGAGAGTGAGAAAGAGAAAGAGTTTGAGAGAGTGGGTGAGAGAGAGAAAGATGGAGAGAGAGAGGTGGGAGTGAAAGAGACAGAGAGGGTAAAAGGTTGAGAGATGACAGACACACAAGACCTTTGTTAGGGATAACAGTTGTGGTTGGAAGTCAAGCCTGAGGCTCATTGTTTGTGTTGAGGTCTTAGGTTTCAGTGACAAAATTAACTTCTTTGTCAGAAGAGGAGTTTGTTGTTTATTCATGCTTGAGTGGGGGAATGTGTGTGTGTGTGTGTGTGTGTGTGTGTGTGTGTGTGTGTGTGTGTGTGTGTGTGTGTGTGTGTGTGTGTGTGTGTGTGTGTGTGTGTGTGTGTGTGTGTGTGTGTGATGTCCCTACTTCTGTAATTGCAACTTTATTGGATGTTCACTATAACGTTTGCCTTAAACCTTTCCATTCATCCAGATGCAAAGAATTATGAGGACAACCCTACTGTTTCTCTTTGCCAGACTCCCAGGACTTTACTGGAAGTCTAAATCTATCTCTGCCAGATCTACGCCAAACATGTATAAACAACACAATGAGAGACAGGCACACAACCCACACAGACAGAGAAGCATTTAGCCAAAAGACAGAGTAGCTTTAACAACTGGCAATGGAAGGGTCCACATTTCAACATTTGCGACATTGTTTAGATATGAACTTTCAAAAGAAAAACTGTATATCAGTATAACTAATATGTCATGACTGACCAGATTAACTGTTGGTGTCTTCTATAGTAACATCAGAGCAACAGGTGATAGACACAGGGTTGTGTTCCCGTGCCACACTAAACACCACAACACCAGGGGCCTGTCATACCACTGCAACCCTTAAATCAAATCCAATCAAATTGTATTGGTCACATACTCATGTTTAGCAGATGTTATTTTGGGTGTAGCAAAATGCTTGTGTTTCTAGCTCCAACAGCGCAGTAATATCTAACAGGTAATATCTAACAGCTTCACAAAAATACACACAATACAAACCAATCTAAACTAAAGGAATGGAATTAAGAATGTATAAATATTTGGACGAGCAATGTCGGAGCGGCATATACTAAAATACAGTAGAATAGATTACAGTATGTGCATATGAGATGAGTAATGCAAAATATGTAAACATTATTAAAGTGACTAGTGTTCCATTATTAATGTGGCCAGTGATTTAAAGTCCATGTATATAAGGCAGCAGCCTCTAAGTTGCTAGTGAATGCTATTTACCAGTCTGATGGCCTTGAGATAGAAGCTGTTTTTCAGTCTCTTGGTCGCAGCTTTGATGCACCTGTACTGACCTTGCCTTCTGGGTGATAGCAGGGTGAACAGGCAGTGGCTCGGGTGGTTGTTGTCCTTGATGATATGTTGGCCTTCCTGTGACATCGGGTGCTGTAGGTGTCCAGATAGTTTGCCCCCGGTGATGCGTTGGGCAGACTGCACCACTCTCTGGAGAGCCCTGCGGTTGCAGGAGCTGCAGTTGCCGTACCAGGCGGAGATACAGACAGGATAGACTCAATTGTTTCTGTAAAAGTTTGTCAGGGTTTTAAGTGCCAAGACAAAATTCTTCAGCCTCTTGGGGTTTAAGAGGCACTGTTGCACCTTCTTCACCATACGGTTTGTCTTGGTGGACCATTCAGTTTATCAGTGATGTGTGCGCCGAGGAACTTGAAGTTTTCTAACTTCTCCACTGTGGTTCTGTCAATGTAGATAGGGGGGGTGTTACCTCTGCTGTTTCCCTCATTTGTTTTGTTGATGTTGAGTGAGAGGTTATTTTCATGGCACCACACTACCAGGGCCCTCAACTCCTCCATGTAGGCTTTCTCGTTTGTTAGTTGTTAGTAATGTTAGTAATCAGGCCTACTACTGCTGTGTCATCTGCAAACTTGACCCACAAAACACCAGTCACAACGTCAACAGTGAAGAGGAAACTCCGGGATGCTGGCCTTCTAGACAGATTTGCAAAGAAAAAGCCATATCTCAGACTGGCCAATAAAAAGAAAAGATAAAGATGGGCAAAAGAACACAGACACTGGACAGAGGAACTCTGTGTAACGAACCTCGTCCTCCTCTTCTGAGGAGGAGTAGCGAGAAGGATCGGAGGACCAATTTGCAGCGTGGTAAGTGTCCATAATGTTTATTTTAATACATAAACTGAACACTACGAAATTCAAAACAGTAAACGTGAAATAAAGGAAACAGTCCCGTGTGGTACGAACACTAACACGGAAGACAAACACCCACAACCCAAAAGTGAAACCCAGGCTACCTAAGTATGATTCTCAATCAGGGACAACAATTGACGGCTGCCTCTGATCGAGAACCATACTAGGCCGAACTCAAAAACCAACATAGAAAAACAAACATAGGCTGCCCATCCAACTCACGCCCTGACCATACTAAAAGAAAGATAAAATAACAGCACTAAGGTCAGAACGTGACACTCTGCCTAAAAGGCCAGCGTCCCGGAGTCGCCTCTTCATTGACTGTTGACGTTGAGACTGGTGTTTTGCGGGTACTATTTTAAGCCTATATAAATATTCCATTAAAAAAATCTGCCATTTCCAGCTACAATAGTCATTTACAACATCAACAATGTCTACACTGTATTCCTGATCAATTTGATGTTATTTTCATGGACAAAAAATATGCTTTTCTTTCAAAAACAAGGACATTTATAAGTGACACAAACTTTTGAATGGTAGTGTATGTGGCAGGTTCTACAGACAATCAGACTACAAAAGGAAAACCAGCCACGTCGCACACACCGACATCTTGCATCCCGCTCACTTTGAGGATAACACAGTGCCACCTATGCGGCCAGCTTCCAAGGATCTCATTCTCTGTGGCCGATGTGAGTAAGACATTTACGCGTGTTAACCCTCACAGGGCTGCCGGCCCAGATGGCATCCCTAGCCACGTCCTCAGAGCATGTGCAGAGCATGTGTTTATGGACATATTCAATCTCTCCCTATCCCAGTCTACTGTCCCCACATGCTTCAAAATGTCCACTATTGTTCCTGTACCCAAGAAAGCAAAGGTAACTGAACTAAATGACTATTGCCCCATGGCACTCACTTCTGTCATCATGAAGTGCTTTGAGAGACTAGTCAAGAATCAAATCACCTCTACCTTACCTGACACCCTAGACCCACTTAAATGTTGTTAATAGATCCACAGACGATGCAATTGCCATTGCACTGCACACTGCCCTATCCCATCTGGACAAGAGGAATACCGATGTAAGAATGCTGTTCATTGAATATAGCTCAGCATTCAACACCATAGTACCCTCCAAGTTCATCATTAAGCTCGGGTCTGAACTTGGTCTGAACCCCACCCTGTGCAACTGGGTCATGGACTTGTTGTGTACTTGTGTACTGGGGCCTCCCACTCCTCTTTCTATTCTGGTTAGAGACAGTTTGCACTGTTTTGTAAAGGGTACACAGCGTTGTACGAGATCTTCAGTTTCTTGGCCATTTCTCAAATGGAATAGCCTTCATTTCTCAGAACAAGAAAAGACTGACGAGTTTCAGAAGAAAGTTATTTTTTTCTGGCCATTTTGAGCCTGTAATCGAACCCACAAATGCTGATGCTCCAGATTCTCAATTAGTCTAAAGAAGGCCAGTTTTATTGCTTCTTTAATTAACACAACAGTTTGTATCTGTGCTAACATAATTGCAAAGGGATTTTTTATGATCAATTAGCCTTTTAAAATTATAATATTGGATTAGCTAACACAACGTGCTATTGGAACACAGGCGTGATGGTTGCTGATAATGGGCCTCTGTACGCCAATGTAGATATTCCATTTTAAAATGCAACTGTTTCCAGCTACAACGTTTTGTGTCTGAGACGCTGAATTGCAACTCCACTTTCCCCGTACTGACGTTTTACCTGTTTGATTTCCTTACGGAGGGAATAACTACACTGTCTGTATTCGGCGATAATCCCAGTCACCTTGCCATGGTTACATGCTGTGGTTCGCGCTTTCAGTTTTGAGCGAATGCTGCAATCATTCCACGGTTTCTGGTTTGGGTACGTTTTAATAGTCACAGTCAACATCTCCTATAGATTTCCTGATAAACTCAGTCATTGTATCCATGTATTCGTCAATATTATTTTCAGAGGCTACCCGGAACATATCCCAGTTGGCGTAATCAAAACAATCTTGAAGCATGAATTCTGATTGGTCAAACCAGCGTTCAATAGTCCTGTTTGAGTTTCTGCCTATAGAAAGGGAGGAGCAAAATAGAGTCGTGATCAGATTTGCCAAAGTGAGTGCGGGGGAGGGCTTTGTAGGCATTTCAAAGTTGAGTAGCAGGGGTCCAATGTTTTCTCAGAGCGAGTGCTACAGTCAATGTGTTGGTAGAACTTCGGTAGCGTTTTCCTCAAATTAGCTTTCTTAAAATCTCCGTCTTCAATAAATGCGGCCACAGGATATGTAGTTTCCAGTTTGCATAGAGTCCACTGTATTTATTTTAGGGCCATCGTGGTATCGGCTTGAGAGGGAATATACACGGCTGTGACTATAACCGAAGATAATTTTCGTTGGAAGTAATGCGGTTGGCATTTGATTGTGAGGTACTCTAGGTTGGGTGAACAAAAGGACTTATTACAATCACAGCAAGAGTAGTTAATCATGGAACCTTATTGAGACTAAACAATGTCTCTGACCACTTTAGTGGTGGTCTATATGGTGGTGTGTGTGTGTTTGTGTGTGTATTGGTCTGTAAGGTTGTTAAAACCTCTTAGAACCACCCATTCCGGATCCGGTATATTTGTCATTAGCAACGCTGAATAGCATAGCGCAACTGTCAAATAATATTACTAGAAAATATTCATATTCATGAAATCACAAGTGAAATATAGCGAAACACAGCTTAGCCTTTTGTTAATCACCCTGTCATTTCAGATTTTGAAATTATGCTTTACAGCGACAGCAATACAAGCGTTTGTGTAAGTTTATCGATAGCAAAACAAAACAATAAGTACACCTAGCATCAGGTAACTTGATCACGAAAATCAGAAAAGCAATCAAATTAATCGTTTACCTTTGATGATCTTCGGATGTTTTCACTCACAAGACTCCCAGTTAGACAACAAATGTTCATTTTGTTCCATAAAGATATTTTTTATATTCAAATACCTCCGTTAGTTTGGTGTGTTATGCCCAGGAATCCACCGGAAAGAGCGGTCACGACAACGCAGACAAAAATTCCAAATTATATCCGTAATGTACACAGAAACATGTCAAAGTTTTTTTATAATCCAGCCTCAAGGTGTTTTTCAAATATCTATTCGATAATATATCAACCGGGACAGTTGGCTTTTCACTAGGACCGGGAGTAACAATGGCCGCCTCTCTCTTTTGCGCACAAATCACTCTGAGAGCCCCCACCTGTCCACTTACGCAATGTGGTCGTTCACGCTCATTCTTCAAAATAAAAGCCTGAAACTATGTTTAAAGGCTGTTGACACCTTAGGGAAGCGATAGAAAAAATAATCTGGTTGATATCCCCTTCAATGGGCAATAGGGATGCATAGAAACACAGGGGTTTCAAAATAAGAGTCACTTCCTGATTGGATTTTTCTCAGGCTTTTGCCTACAATATCAGTTCTGTTGTACTCACAGACAACATATTTACAGTTTTGGAAACTTTAGAGTGTTTTCTATCCTAAGCTGTCAATGATATGCATATTCTAGCATCTGGTCCTGAGAAATAGGCTGTTTACTTTGGGAACGTTATTTTTCCAAACATAAAAATAGTGCCCCCTAGGAATTAGACTCCTATATCTTTATTTACAAATTCAATTAAACACTCTGCCCATTCCTAAGAATTTATAAGATACTTATTTGCATAAAATGGACAGAGGCCAGTCTCAAAATCAATCATTAGCGTTTATTCTCGAGAGTACTGATCATGGTACAGTTTACAACAGGTTATAAACTAAAAATTACTTCATAGGTTTTAAACTGTCCCTCCTCCACTCCGATACACATGGTCCACCACCTGTTAGATAATTTACAACCAGCCCAAGGTCTCTGCTCTCCCTGTGTAGATAAGCATTCTAGCCAGTCTGACGATAACTTAATTCGTTTCTACCAAGGAACAGACAGTCTTTGTTCTAATTCTTGATTATAATTACACACATTATATTCAGTACTAAGATTATAATAAGATTCATACATCCATACAGTAACATAATAGTATTCTGTTTAGTCATAGTTCTGATTGAAATGTATACATAATTAATTCATTCATGATAAAAATCCCTTAACAAAGGTTTGGAAGCTTGACTCTCCAGAGGAGTTAGAGAAAAAAAAAGACAGACACAACTAGCAGACCCTCAAGACAGCAGGGCTGTAGAGCCCCCATTGGGCCAGTCGCCTGAGTGCTCCCTAACACAGGATTGCTCTATGGAAACTGGCCTCCCTGCTATAATGCATGCAGTCATCCATACCTCAGCCATCTGAATCAAATCAAATAAAATTGTATTTGTTACATGCGCCGAATATGAAATGCGTACTGTACTTGCTTACTTACAAGCCCAACAATGCAGTTAAGAAAAAATATGTGTTAAAGTATTTATTAAATAAAGTGAAGTAAACAATAAATAAATAACAATAAATAAACAAATAAGAAAATAGAAAAATAACAAATAATTCAAGACAACAATATAATAACAGTAACAAGGCTATATATAGGGGGTTCCAGTAAAGAGGTAATTGAGGTAATATGTACATGTAGGTAGAGGTAAAATGACTATGCATAGATAAAAAGAGTGGTAGCAGCATAAAAATGGGGGGGGGGGGGGGGGGGGCAATGCAAATAGTCTGTGTAGCAATTTGGATAGCTGTTCAGGAGTCTTATGGCTTGGGGGTTGAAGCTGTTAAGAAGCCTTTTTGACCTAGATTTTGTACTCCGATACCGCTTGCCGTGCGGTAGCAGAGAGAACAGTCCATGACTAGGGTGGCTGGAGTCTTTGGCCATTTTTAGGGCCTTCCTCGGAAACCGCCTGGTGTGGAGGTCCTGGGTGGCAGGAAGCTTGTCCCTAGTGATGTAATGGGCCGTATGTACCCTCTGTAGTGCCTTGTGATAGGAGGCTGCCATACAAGGTGGAGATGCAAACAGTCAGGATGCTCTCGATGGTGCAGCTGTAGAACTTTTTAAAGACCTGAGGACCCATGACAAATCTTTTCAGTATCACGAAGGGGAATAGGTGTTGTCGTGCCCTCTTTACAACTGTCTTGATGTTTTTGGACCATAACAGGTCATTGGTGATGTGGACACCAAGGAACTTGAAGCTCTGAACCTGCTCCACTACAGCACCCATCAATGAAAATGGGGGAGTGCTTGCCCCTCCCTTTTTCTGTAGTCCACAATCATCTCCTTTAGGGAGGAGTTCAGAGACCACACTGCCAGGTCTCTGACCTCCTCCCTATAGGCTGTCTCATTGTTGTCGGTAATCAGGCCTACCACTGTTGTGTTAACGGCAAACTTAATGATGGTGTTGGAGTCGTGCTTGACCATGCAGTCATGGGTGAACAGGGAGTACAGGAGGGGACTGAGCACTCACCCCTGAGGGGCCCTAGTGTTGAGGATCAGCGTGGAAGATCTGTTGTTACCTTAGGGTTTCTGGGATAATGGTGTTGATGTGAGCCATAAACAGCCTTTCAAAGCACTTCATGGCTACAGACGTGAGTGCTATAGGTCAGTAGTCATTTAGGAAGATTACCTTGGTGTTCTGGGCACAGGGACTATGGTGGTCTGCTTTAAACATGTTGCTATAACAGATTGGTTGAACATGTCAGTGAAGGCACTTGCCAGTTGGTCAGTGCATGCTCGGAGTACCTGTCCTGGTAATCTATCTGGCCCTGTGGCCTTGTGATTGTTGACCTGTTTAAAGGGTGCCCGAGTGGCGCGGCGATCTAAGGCACTGCATCTCAGTGCAAGAGGCTCCTGGTTCAAATACAGACTGCATCACATCCAGTTGTGATTGGGAGTCCCATAGGGTTGCGCACAATTGGCCCACCGTCAACTGGGTTTGGCTGGGGTTGGCAGTCATTGTAACCGACTTGCCTAGTTAAATAAAGATTAAATAAAAAATGTATAAAAAGGTCTTACTCACATTGGCTATGGAGAGTGTGCGAATAGAAGTAATTTAGCTTGTCTGGTAGGCTCATGTCACTGCGTAGCTCGCGGCTGTGCTTCCCTTTGTAGTCCGTAATAGTTTGCAAGCCCTGCCAACTTCCGATGAGCGTCAGAGCCAGTGTAGTAGGATTAAATCTTCCTCCTGTATTGACGCTTGCCTGTTGATGGTTCGTTGGCAGCTTTACCCATTAGCTCAGTGCGGATGTTGCCTGTAATCCATGGCTTCTGGTTGGGTATGTACGTACGGTCACTGTGGGGATTGATGCACTTATTGATGAAGCCAGTGACTGATGTGGTACACAGCTCAATGCCATCAAACGAATCACGGATTATATTCCAGTCTGTGCTAGCAAAACAGGCCTGTAGCTTAGCATCTTCGTTATCTGACCACTTCTGTACTGAGCGAGTCACTGGTACTTCCTGCTTTAGTTTTTGCTTGTAATCGGGAATCAGGAGGATATAATTATGGTCAGATTTGCCAAATGGAGGGTCAGGGAGAGCTTTGTACACATCTCTGTGTGTGGAGTAAAGGTGTTCTATAGGTTTTTTTTCTCTGGTTGCACATTTAACATGCTGGTAGAAATTATGTAAGTTTCCCTGCATTAAAGTCCCCGGCAACTAGGAGCGCAACCTCTGGATTAACATTGTCTTGTTTGCTTATGGTCTTATACAGCTCATTGAGTGTGTTCTTAGTGCCAGTATCGGTTTGTGGTGGTAAATAGACAGCTACCAAAAATATTGATGAAAACTCTCTTGGTAAATAGTTTGGTCTACAGCTTATCATGACATACTCCATCTCAGGTGAGAAATACCTTGAGACTTCATTTATATAGCTGTACACCAGCTGTTTTTGACAAATAGATACAGACCGCCACCCCTTGTCTTACCGGAGGCAGCTGTTCTATCTTGCCAATGCACAGAAAACCCAGCCAGCTGTATGTTATCCAGGTCATTGTTCAGCCACGACTCGGTGAAACATAAGGTGAAACATAAGATATTACAGTTTTTAATGTCCCGTTGGTAGGATAGACTTGATCGGAGCTCATTCAGTTTATTATCCAATGACTGCACATTGACTAATAGGACTGATGGTAGAGGCGGTCCACAATAGGAGCCCGTAAAACGGCAGCCATCTCCTCCCGTGACATTATAATACCCTTTGATGAAGAAAATACCAAAAGGAATGATAAGTTAAGGAATGGTTTGCAATGGTTAGGAATGAGACATTCTCTCTTTATTTGTCAGGAAATTCTTCATGTTTGATGTTATATGGAGTGTGGTAAGATTCACCTCGGTGGATGTTTAAAATATTTAGGGAAGCGGTCATTTCTGAGATTAAATAAGAGTAATCCAAATGTTTGTTTGGGTCTTTGATTTTTCCAATGTGATGTGGTTTGTGTCACTTGCCTGTAGATTTACAGATTGGTCGGCAGTCGTAAACGCTAACAGAGGGCAGTATATCCGTGTGTCCTCTAAGTAATTTGTTACAGTTTTCTCCAAAGACAAGACATACGCTGTGCCTCTGCCCCACTGTCAAACATACAGACATTTACTTCCCTCTTATTTACATACACACACACCCACAAACCCACTCCAAAGAGATTCGGCTGTCTTGTCATTTGAAAGCACTTTAACTAATGACTCACACTAAGAGGAAGAGTTGGACACCTGGAATGAGAAATACCACAGAACACACATACCGACCGAGAGACACACAGACACACTGTCAGACACACCCGATCTCTAGATAGTAAGACAGGGTGAAGATAAACACCAACCAGTAACATTAATCATCTGCTCAGAGTTAAGTACAAAGTGTGGTACACCCGTGCAAACACGCACACGCTCGCACACACACACACACACACACACACACGCCTCATGTAAACAGAAAAAAAACACGTGAAACGTATATATATCTCAAACAGACTGTTTAAAAAATGCTTGCTATTTTGTCATATAACTGGATGTCACGTTGGCTCATTGGCTGACCAAGCCAGTCAGCTGTTTCACTTGTCATGAATATTTTTAATGAATGGCATGTGCCCACACCACCGGTTGAACCAAACCCTCTGTGTGTTTCATCAAGTTTTATGACGACTTTCACAACTACGTCTACGAATGAGTAAAAACGTTATAGGGTATAGGCATTCAGAAAATCATTGATTACACTATTCAAACATAGAAAAGCTGCTTTTAAACAATATGGAAAACCTGGAACGTTACTTTAAAGGTCCAGCGCAGTCAAACCCTAGTGTTTTATATGTATTTCCACACTATGAGGTTGGAATAATACTGCGAAATTGTGAAAATTATGATAATGTTCTTCTAGTGTAAGACCTGTTTGAAAAGACTACCTGAAATATCAGCAAGTCATGGTGGGGTGGAGTTTTGGCCTGCCTGGTGACATCACCAGGTGCTAAATTAGTTTACAGACCAAAAAGATAGACCGCTGCGCCACTCTGGAGCCTAAGGCACTGCATCTCAGTGCTAAAGGCATCACTACAGACCCTGGTTTGATTCCAGAATGTATCACAACTGGCCGTGATTGGGAGTCCCATAGGGTGGCGCACAATTGGCCCAGCATCGCCCGGGTTGGGTTTTGCCGGGGTTACATTTTTTTAAACTCTTCCAATAACAGCTGGTTTTCCCCTGCCCAATCAAACCACTCCTAGCAAAATTATTGCTTGTGAAATTGCTCTTTGTTTCTTTTTGACCATTTTAATTGAAAACAATCACAGTAGTACTTTATTACCCATCAATTATTTAATATTGAGATAAAAACGGCTTCATTGTACCTTTAGACTGTTCAAGCTTTCAGCACTCACTTTGAGAGAGAGAGCGAGAGAGATGTTGAAATGCATTCTCTTCATAATTTAATTAATGTGTCTATGTTTTAGAGTTTAGAACCAGCTGCATTGGTTTGAGTGGCAAGTGTTAGTTTAGATTGTGTATGTTTGCTTAGACAAGACATGTTCATATATTCAGAGCAGCCAGATGTCCATGTCATGAGGACTTCCATGAAATGCCTTGAAACCGGCCACAAGGGGCAACAGTGAGCGCTATTAGCATCAAGTAGGCTTGGGTTTTCGCTAGGGCACTGTGAACAGGGGTGGTGGATTGGCATAACATAATCCCATGACTCCAGCTCCGAAGGTCATGTGTTCAATTCCAGTGGTAGAAGGAGCAACCCAGCGTGTCAAAAACACTTTGAAATGTGATGTTTGGAGAAAAGTGCAAAAACGTCTAACTCTGCAGTGAGACTATAAGAGCTTGTTGATTCAGGGCTGTTAGGTCACTTACAGACACTAGTCGTCAGACACTATATGTTAAAACACCACCATCACCCCAAAGAGACACAACAACCGCCCATGGACTCAATACAGATAATGGCTGGCCCCTATCTGACACATCACAGAAGTGTTCAGGTGTAGTTAGAAGCTCTCTAATTGCTCCTTCAACGACTGTTTCATCATTAGTCAAACATGAAAAGCAAAAAGCGGTCAAGGCACAAAGACCTCACAGACATCACAATGACTGCACACACAGCATTTTTAATGTGTCATTGCACACTATACACCTCACTCACACACTGCACCCACTCGGCTTTCACACGCATATCACAGTCCCTCTTGCTCAGCTCTTTACTTTTCTTCTCCACCAAAAACTCACAGACAGCCCACATTAAACACACTCTCTCTCCCTCTCTCGCCCAGTATCCATCTGTTTGAGATAAGTCAACATGTGTCTGTGTGATATTCCTCTTTCTGTATTCAGATCTCAGTGTAAACAGTGCTCATCGGCCTCCCTGGTTCAATTAATTTCACTGCCCACAAACCTCTACAATCATACACACTCTCTCACACACATCATACACACACATACTGTTGTCTCTACGGTACCACTGACAGTGCTGGCATTCAAGGAACTCAAACACACAACATGTGCACTCACACACATGCGCACACACACGCACGCACACACACACACACACACACACATTTGCGCTGGTGGGCTAAAGCCAAATGTCTGGAAGTGGACTTCACATCTGCATCCTGTTAAACTCACTATTAACCCCCTCCAAACACAACACTGGACACACATTCTCCCCCCAACCCAAACTGGAAAGTTCCAGCCTGAGCTAAAGACAATTGTTTAGAGATTCACTTAAATTGAGAATAGCACAGATCATTCCTTTCTAACAGGACCATATGTTCTTCCTGTGGTTACTGTTTCTCCTATATTCATTAGCACACGTGTTGTAATATAAAGTAAGTCTGTAGCTTGGTGTGTTTTTACTCAAATGTAAATTTGATGTTTTGGCTGTTAGATAGTTGGGGTGTTGCAGGCTTATGGCAAAAAATTAACACACCAGAACTTAATATAAACATGTGTTAAATGTATCCTGCCATTTCTCTGAATGCAGCATGAAGACCATATACTGTAAAAGACAGAGCAGAATGCATAGATAATTTATGAGTAATGTGCTTTCTTCTCTGTATCATACTGTATCAAATGCACAGCCCCACTAAACACTGGCAATTTCATTCCCCAAAGCCAAATATACAAAATGTGCCATTATGCCACCATAATGGCACCAACTCTGGGAGTGTGGTGCCTGGAAAACAATCTCACACTCAAGGTCAACAAAACAAATGAGATGATCGTGGACTTCAGGAAACAGCAGAGGGTGCACACCACTATCTACATCGACAGGACCGCAGTGGAGAATGTGGAAAGCTTCAAGTCCCTTGGCGTACACTTCACTGACAAACTGAAATGGACCACCCACAAAGACAGTGTGGTGAAGAAGGCGCAAACAGAGCCTCTTCAACCTCAGGAGGCTGAAGAAATTTGGCTTGTCACCTAAAACCCTCACAAATTTTACAGATGCACAATTGAAAGCATCCTGTCGGGCTGTATCACCGACTGGTACGACAACTGCACCGCCCTCAACTGCAAAGCTCTAAGGGGGAAAACTACCTGCCCTCTAGGACACCTACAGGACCCGATGTCACAGGAAGGCCAAAAAGATCAAGGAGGTCAACCACCAGAGCCACTGCTTGTTCACCCCACTATCATCCAGAAGGAGAGGTCAGTACAGGTGCATCAAAGCTGGGACAGAGAGACTGAAAAACAGCTTCTATATCAAGGCCAATAGACTGTTAAACAGCCATCACTAGCACATTAGAGGCTGCTGCCTATAGGCATAGACTAGGAATCACTGAATGGAACACTAGTCACTTTAATAATGTTTACATATCTGCCATTACTCATATCATATGTATACATAGTTTTTCTATACTATTCTACTGCATCTTAGTCCATTCCGTTTTGACATCGCTTGTCCATATGTATATAGTCTTAATTCATTCCTACTTAGGTTTGTGTGTATTGGGTATAGTGGCAGATTTAGGCATAGGCGGCATGGGCAGCCGCCCAGGGTGGCATCTTGCCGGGGGTGCCACACACAAAACATTTTAAAAATAAAAATAATAATATTCCGAATGGTGACATATGTGCAATCTATTTTCTATCGCTCATTTGCACGTCACGTCAATGATATCATGTCACCATATGGGACGGAGTGGAGTGGGCGCCCTGATTCTAGTTTGTGAGCTAAGCAGGCTACTGCCTGGGAAGGTCTCCCACAAGTACGAGATGGGGAGGGGGCGGGGGTAGGTTTACCTCAGGTCTTCCCACTGGAAGCCTGAGGTGGGGGAGCAGGGGAATCTATCAGATAGCGCACCTTTAACTTTGTACAGTACTAATGCAATTAGTAATGAAAAAAGTTGTGCAATTTAGTTTGTGTGTTTCTTGTTTGAAGTGCAATAGTGTAATAAATCAGGTTCTCTTCTTTATAAGTGTGTTATTCTTATTTGTGTGATATAGGATTTGTGCAAATTAGTTTTATTTGTGTGTTTTTGTTAGCAATAGGGTAATAATTTGATTATCTTTTTTTATTTGTATTTATATAATACAATTTGTTTCTATTTATCTTTGTTACTTCTTTTTTATATTTACAGTTGAAGTCGTAAGTTTACATACACCTTAGCCAAATACATTTAAACTCAGTTTTTCACAATTCCTGACATTTAATCCTGGTAAACATTCCCTGTTTTAGGTCAGTTAGGATCACCACTTTATTTTAAGAATGTAACATGTCAGAATAATAGTAGAGGGAATTATCTATTTCACATTTTTGGAGCAGTGGCTTCTTCCTTGCTGAGCGACCTTTCAGTTTATGTCAATATAGGACTCGTTTTACTGTGGATATAGATACTTTGTTCTGGTTTCCTCCAGCATCTTCACAAGGTCATTTTCTGTTGTTCTGGGATTGAGTTGCACTTTTCGCACCAAAGTACTTTCATCTCTAGGAGACAGAACACGTCTCCTTCCTGAGTGGTATGATGGCTGCGTGGTCCCATGGTGTTTATATTTGCGTACTATTGTTTGTATAGATGAACGTGGTACCTTCAGGCGTTTGGAAATTGCTCCCAAGGATGAAGCAGACTTGTGGAGGTCTACAATTTTGGCTTATTTCTTTTGATTTTCCCATGATGTCAAGCAAATAGGCACTGAGTTTGAAGGTAGGCCTTGAAATACATCCACAGGTACACCTCCAATTGACTCAAATTATGTCAATTAGCCTATCAGAAGCTTCTAAAGCCATGACATCATTTTCTGGAATTTTCCAAGCTGTTGAAAGGCACAGTCAATTTAGTGTATGTAAACTTCTGACCCACTGGAATTGTGGTACAGTGAATTATAAGTGAAATAATCTGTCTGTAAACAATTGTTGGAAAGATTACTTGTGTCATACACATAGTAGATGTCCTAACTGACTTGCCAAAACTATAGATTGTTAACAAGACATTTGTGGAGCGTTTTAAATGACTCCAACCTAAGTGTATGTAAACTTCCGAATTCAACTGTGAGTCTTATTTTTGTTTATATTTTTATATACTTCCAGTTATATTCCCCATGCACTGTCAGAGCTAGAAGCACAAGCTTTTCGCTACATCCACAATAACATCTGCTAATCACGTGTATGTGACCAATAACATTTTATTTGAGGTAAAGCATGGGAAGTTTGCAAAGATTTTCGTAACACTTTGATTCAGGTCCAGAGATTTCTGATAGAGGAAACTCGCCTTGCCAGGGAGTCATAAATTAAATCCACACACACACACTTCCATCTTCTGAGAATGTGTGTGTATGAGTCCGCGTGCGTGTGTGCGTTCGCGCGTGTGTGGGGGAGGGGTAATTTGTTCATCCTCAGACACTCCCACTTTCCCTTTCCTCCTCTGCAGCGTGCATAACTTCAACACTCCGACCCACACTTTCACAGTGCGATCTGGACTCTACATTGAACAGATTATCCGACCGGTATCGTTAATCATGGATTTGAAATACTTGGCGGTTATGGCTGTGCTCGCTGTGGCGACATACGCTCCTTTCTCACAAGGTAGGTTACGGTGGATGAGTTTAGCTATTATTTGTTATTCGTTATTAACATAAAGCATTCATGTAATTGTCTGGATATGTTTTATGCCCCCGTGGGGTGGTTCGGTGTGTGCCCGAGGCGCTGCATGTTAAAAGGTTGTTCTAGTGCGATGCACCTGATCATTTTTGTCATTCTACTGTTTATGCCACTATCAGATATACATTAGCCACTCGTAATTAAAATAATTTAGGCTGTTTTATTTGTATTGGCCCTAGCCTAAACAATTGTCTGATCGTGGTGCAATTAAATATAGTGTAAACTATTTTATAGAATTTATTACTTCTGTTTTGAATAATTGAAAGAGTGGGATCACCAACAACCAACCTGCTTTATTTGATTATTGAAAGTCTAGTTCCTATGTTCACTTTGCTATAGCCTATGCACATAATTGTATTTTCAACTAAACCCTTCGATGAATGGCACTTTGAATTTCCCCTCGGAATATCATATATTTCCAGCTATATTCCCCATGAGCAGCAATAACAAGTGGCATAGCGCATGTATAGCCTACACGTCGTGCGTAAAGCAACCCCACCCGGGCACTAGAACTCTAGTAGTGTGTGCATATAGGCTGTCTGTAGCGCAGCAGACCTCAGTCGGATTGCTGATTAATATGTGTATTTGTCCTCCCTTTTGTTACCATTTAATTACCCTCAAATTAGCCTC
This sequence comes from Oncorhynchus mykiss, assembly GCF_013265735.2. Classification (NCBI taxonomy): domain Eukaryota; kingdom Metazoa; phylum Chordata; class Actinopteri; order Salmoniformes; family Salmonidae; genus Oncorhynchus; species Oncorhynchus mykiss. The sequence goes on along the minus strand of NC_048587.1, from coordinate 11,952,798 downwards.
CAACACAAAGCCAGTGCGATAGCGGTGCTGGCGACATCACTCAGCCAGGTAGATGGCTCTCTACTGCGGCTTCTTTCTCTTGGTAATGCGGCTGGTTCAGGTGTCGCGTCATTACAATGACCTCAGGGTACTTCTTTTGTGGAAGGAGAGGGTTAATCCAGGTTGTTATCACCTCACTTGATGACCGTTAAGCACCGGGGCTATAGTGAGAATTTGTCGATGAAGAGGGTTGAAACTGAAACTTGAAACGTTTTTAAATTGTGCAATAGCAGAACTACATAAAACATTATTTAATTGCGTTTGGCTATCTTTCCCTGGAGCTGCTCTATAAAATTCGTTGCGTCTCTTTTAATAAAGATAATCTATTAAACAGGCTGCAAATAACCCGAGATTGTATCTGGACAGGCAACGTGATCTCACCGATTTCGAGTAAAATCATGCAAGAACTATTGCAATATATTGTGCATTTTTGTGAGATCTCATTCATGGCAAAGATACAAATGAAACGAGAAGACACATGCGCCTCGAACAACCAACATGCACGAAATGCTGCAATAGGCCTACGTTTTGCACAATTTCACGGAAAATATGTGTGAGATTTAGGGACAGGATATAGCCTACTAACCCCTTTTCAAAAAATGTCTGATGGCTGTTATTTGCCAGGGTTGCGAAAGGTGATCACCCATAAAATATTTTTTTTATTAATGGTTTATACAAATGTCAATTCAATAGAGAATTGCATCAGAAAAACAATGGTCCAAACCCCATGTCTCTACCATATACACTGAGAATACAACACATTAACAACACCTGCTCTTTCCATGATACAGACTGACCAGGTGAATCCACTTCAATCAGTGTAGATGCATTTTTTAAGTCTTGAGACAATTGAGATATGGATTGAGTTTATGTACCATTCAGAGGGTAAATGGGGAAGACAAAATATTTAAGTGCCTTTGAAAGGGGTAATTATTTCTGTATTTCTTCCTCCAATATGATAACGAGGGGGTGTCAAGCAAATGTATGTGGATGGAATCTAACACACCGTTGGTTGATCAATGCCACGGCACGTTACTGGATTTGCCTTTGCCTGGGCTGCGTTCAGTATTACAGAATGGTGTTCAAAGTTTAAAGGCCATGTTTCACATTAGCACCCCCTCTCCATCCCCCCAAACAATAATGTGTAGCGTATAGCTATGTCTTAATATGATATATTTTGGGGGGGATAGCAGATAAAATCTATATGTTGCTGTGCTGCACGTGCACAATAAAAACACACAAAAACAACAAATGGAACATTGTCCTTGCTTGATGTAGAAACAGATCAACAGTTTTGGAACACTGAGCCATTGACTGCCTGCCTGCACTAGGTGGCTGTGTTACGAGTGGGCTGCTTTTGACAATAAGGCACCGGACTACAGCCATATCGTTTTAAACATAGAAGAAGATCAAGAGATGGGAGTGGTGGCCTACTCGTGTGGAGGCAAAAATAGATGGCGGAAGCGGACAATGAAGTGGATTCTGAATCCAATGGCGGTAGAATCAAGGAGAATTGGAATATTGTCCAAAAGAATGGATGACGGAGCAAATTAGTGTACAGTGATGAGAATGTCCCTTTGTATCTAGAGGGAGTTAGGGTTTGTTAATGAGGAGAAGCTGAGCAGATTACCAATCTTGAAGAAACCGTTTGAGATATCCAAACTGGTGGAGAGAGTGCTGGGTGAGAGTCAAGGGTTTCAGGATCAGGCTTGTTTAGATTTTTGGTGCTTCTGCTGATCAGAAGGAACGTACGTTGCGTCTCGCCCAATTTGATAAGTGTCATGTGTCTCTTCGGAACAAAGCACCCCTTATATCTGGCGTTTCGAGGGAAGTTGATTTTGAAGAGATGAAAAATATTCCTGGAGTGATTGATGCACGCTGGATGAATCGTGTGGTGAATGGTGAAAAAGTGAAGAGTAGTAGTCTTATCTGTTCTTTAGTTTTTTGATATGGAGTCTCCCCCTACTCAAGTGCAGTTGGATTATATAAAATACAGAGTCAGAACATTTATACCAAGACCAATGCAGTGTGATCATTGTAAAGTGTTTGCAGAAGCGAGAAGCCGATATGTCCTACTTGTGGAAAAGATAATATCATGTGTTTTAAAAGTGAGGAAAATGTTGCAATTGTGGTGGGAACCATGAAGCTATATCTTTCAATTGCCCGACAAGGGTAAAAGAGAATTAGGTGGCCAAAGTCAGGGCTGTCCAGAGCATTTCACATGCAGCAGCTTTTGAAAGGGTTGAGGATTTGAATGGCTCCTGAAGAGTCCATGGTGGTGGATAGGCCTTCACTGCAGGCTGCAGGGGCTGCCTTTCACCCGCAGTACCCTGACATTTTAAAGGTTAAGACGGTGGGCTTTGTGTCCTTTATAGCTATGGTGATTAATGGCACTATCAAGCTAGAGAAGGTCCAGGAAGATAGACATCATTGTGGATGCGGCAGAGCGGTTCCTGGGACTGAAAGATTTATCGGCGGAGGAGTTACATGGAATATTGTCAGTAAAGCCTGAGAAGGGAGATATGGAGATTTGAAAGAAGGAAGAAGTGAGAGTTTTGTTTTGGTTTTGCCAATGTACTCTTTTTATTTAGTTGGATTAAATTAGTTTCCCTATCACATATGGATTTTCTTTTACCTTGTTTTGGTCCCGTTGGTGTCAGCAATACACCTTTTTGGGTTGTAGTCCGCCATAAAACCCACAGAAGAAGAGGAAGAAATGGGAGTATGCAAGAAGTAGTCGACCGGGATGTGCTAAAGGAATGTCCAGCTGGCCAGAAAAGCATGGTAAGCTAACGTTACTGAGTGATTATCAAGCTAGCTAGCTTGGTTACAACAGATAAAGTCGAGGTGGCTAGCTAGCTTAGTTTTACAGCCAGACTCTCAGTTTTACAGTTAGCTAGATAAGGAACTAAACTGCAAGAGTCATAAATCATTATTATCTAGCTAGCTACGGTAGATAAATATGTCAAATGTAAAGCAAGCAGAATTGTGGCATGTGTAAGAGGCAATGCATGTTTGCTAGCTCACAGTAGCTAGATAACCATGTTAAGTATCCACTCTATTACTAAATAAGTTATAATTTAGTTAGCTAGCTACATTTGATAATTCTTGACATCATCCATCTTTGAAGCAGTTTGGCTGCAAAATTCAGTGCCAACAATGACCAACATCTAAGCTAGCAGCTAGCTAACTACAGTCAAATAAGGAGGAGCATGTTGTCATGATGGAATAAGTCACCTATGTGAAGCTAGCCACAATAAGGATTAGCCACAATAGTGACATTTGCTGTTCGCCTTAGCAATTGTTAGTGAGAAGAGGCGCGGTGCCATAATATAAATAATATCTTAGCTAACGTAAACTCACCCCATTCCATACAAATGTGCGCAACCACAACATTCAAACGAGGCTACAAAGAAAACTAATGGGACTGTAGCGACTGTGTTGGCTTCAAAATCGGGGGTGTGAACTAGGTTTCTATTCAAGCTTTGATCGACATGGTAATGGCTCTATAGTATTGGAGAAAAGTTTAAAAAACTGACCCTCCGTTACATCGTGACGTGTGATGTCGTAACGTATAGCACGCAAAAAGCAACTATTTCTGTCTTACAATCTCTCTCCACCAGGTATAGCACTTCTCTCATCGTTTAAAAACAAGAAATGGACATTGACAGGGGGTAAGGGGGGATACCTAGTAATTATTTTGCGTCATCATTGCATGCGATCATCATTCTCAAAGCCACCGTTTACTTCTACTTTAGCACCGCCCTAAAAACCCGATTCATATTCAACACAAACCTTCAAATAGGTATGTAATGACACATTATATAAACTCTTTATAGTGTTTTATTTACGTTTTAGAGGCAATAAGGTGATAAGTTGGACAGATCGAGTGAAAAAAAAAATAAAAAATTCGCTTCCCCACCCGCCATTTTTAAAAAGACCCGACGTGGCTCATTGTCTTCTTGAATTATGCAGAAACGGGCAGCATGGGGGTCATGTAATTGATTCTGTTGGAAAGGGAAGAAATTGTGCTTTACAATGGTATTTGACATTACAGTTGATCTGGAAGTATTACGTTTTTGGGGCGCTAAAATAAGGTAAATTGTACAGACCAAGGCGATGTACAAAAGTGAGTGAGTTTGCGTTAGCTATAAATTCACATGTATGCCATGTAATTTGTCATAGCTGTTATCACAAATGGCATGTATACTTTTAATCAGATCTAATGTTGTCATTTAGAGACATGAATGTCAAGTAGGCAAACTGATGAATGAATCCTAAATACAGATAACATTTTATTTTGTTAATCATGGCAGGGTTGTCAACTGATTTATTGGAGCCTGGTGGAGATAGATGCAAACCTACCAGCAGGACATTCCTCTGCATCCAGGTTGAGGCTTGCTACCAGCAGGAACATGGAGCACTCTGTGTCAGTGAGTCATGATATTGTTTTCCTTTATATTGCATTAAACTAGGGAGGAGGCCCTGGGCCAGTGGGAGGTCAGGGTTGAGCGCTGTCTCTCTTTCTAGCACTCACCTTTCTAGCACTCACCCTTATCCATCTCTCTCCAGGTGCTACAGAGACAGAATGGTCCAAGGACTTTCAAAGCCTTCTGACCAACTAACTGCGATCTCTCCAGAGTACAGAGAAGTAGTCTACACTCATATTAGTATACTCGATGCACTATGTAAACCTACTTCACTATGGTAGTTCTGCCTGTGTGATAACATAGCATATTATCAAGGGCCACTGGTTGGATTGGATTTACTGTACTCACGCCAAAACTCTTGCTCTCCCCTCTCTGTAAAAAGCTCCCAAACATTTGTCAAAACTAACATGTGTCCATCCCCCTATCCCCAGATGAGTCTGCTAGGCAATGGAACTTTAGAGCAGCACATCAAAAGACCTGCCACCCTGTTGTCAGCTATCTACAATATCAAGGCTTTCAAAGGATACATTTTGGGGATGAGTTTTGTATAAACTCATTTTATTGTTGTTAGATTACAATACTACTTTTCATAGCATGTTTGTAATGTTGGGTCTTCACACTACCTTTGACTAACTTCTGTTGTAACTTAAACACAAAGACACTTGGAGCTTGTGATTCAAAAAGTCTAAAGTAAATGCAACGCAAGTCCAGGGTGAATACATTTTTATTCATGTACAGTGCATTCGGAAGGTAATCAGACCCCTTGACTTTTTCCACATTTTGTTACGTTACAGCCTTATTCTAAAATTGATTACATTTTTTTAAATCATCAAAACAACACCCCATAATGACAAAGCAAATTTCTAACAAACTTAAATATCACGCTTACATAAGCATTCAGACCCTTTACTCAGTACTGTGTTTTTGGCAGTGATTACCGTCTTGTCTTCTTGGGTATGACACAACGACCTTGGTAAACCTGTATTTGGGGACTTTCTCCCATTCTTCTCTGCAGATTCTTTCAAGCTCTGTCAGGTTGGATGGTGACTGTCGCTGCACAGCTATTTTCAGGAATCTCCAGATATGTTCAATCAGGTTCAAGTCTGGGCCTCTCAAGGGCATACAGAAACTCCCGAAGCCACTTCTGTGTTGTCTTGGCTGTGTGTTTACGGTCCTTGTCCTGTTGGAAGGTAAAACCTTCACCCCAGTCTGAGGTCCTGAACGCTCTGGGGCAGGTTTTCATCAAGGATCTCTCTGTACTTTGCGCCGTTCATCTTTCCCTCGATCCTGACTAGTCTCCCAGTTCCTGCTGCTGAAAAAAATACCCGCAGCATGATGCTGCCACCACCATGCTTCACTGTAAGGATGGTGCAAGGTTTCATCCAGACATGACGCTTGGCATTCAGGCCAAAGCATTCAATATTAGTTTCATCAGACCAGAGAATCTTGTTTCTCAGTCCTTTAGGTGCCTTTTGGCAAACTCCAAGTGGACAGTCGTGCCTTTTACTGAGGAGTGGCTTACGTCTGGCCGCTCTACCATAAACGCCTGATTGGTGGAGTGCTGCAGGTGGAGTGCTGGTTGTCCTTCTGGAAGGTTCTTCCATCTCCACAGAGGAATTTCCCTGGCCAAGACCCTTTCCCTCGGTTGCACAGTTTGGCCAGCTTTAGGAAGAGTATTGGTGGTTCCAAACTTCTTCCATTTAAATATGATGGAGGCCACTGTGTTCTGGGGGACCTTCAATTCTACAGACGTTTTTTGGTACCCTTCCCCAGATCTATACTTCGATACAATCCTGTCTTCGAGCTCTGACAATTCCTTTGACCACATGGCTTTGTTTTTGCTATGACATGCACTGTCAACTGTTGGACATGTGTGTGCCTTTCCAAATCATGTCCAATCAATTGAATTTACCACAGGTGGACTCCAATCAAGATGTAGAAACATCTCAAGGTTGATCAATGGAAACAGGATGCACCTGAGCTCAATTTCGAGTCTCATAGCAAAGGGTTCGAATATCTATGTATATAAGGTATTTTGTTTTTTATTTTTTAATACATTTGCAAAAATTTCTAAAAACCTGTTTTCATTTTGCCATTATTTGGTACTGTGTTGATTGATAAGGGACAAAAATATCTAATCAATTTTAGAATAAGACTATCGTAACAAAAGGTGAATAAATTCAAGCAGTCTGAATACTTTCGAAATTCACTGTATATCAGATACATCACACAGGTGTGTCAACTAAAATATATATCCCAGATTGAAGAATGGGGAAGGTAGACAAAGTGAATAGAAGTCAGTGATTGTGTCCGTATGAATTTGAGTGGCTACATATAATAAACTCAGCAAAAAAGAAAACGTCCTCTCGCTGTCAATTGCGTTTATTTTCAGAAAACTTAACATGTGTAAATATTTGTATGAACATAAGAGTCAACAACTGAGAGAAACTGAACAAGTACCACAGACATGTGATGAACAGAAATGGAGTGTGTCCCTGAACAAAGGGGGATCAAAATCAAAAGTAAGTCAGAATCTGGTGTGGCCTCCAGCTGAATTAAGTACTGCAGTGCATCTCCTCCTCATGCACTGCACCAGATTTGCCAGTTCTTGCTGTGAGATGTTACCCCACTCTTCTACCAAGGCACCTGCAAGTTCCAGACATTTCTGGGGGGAATGGCCCTAGCCCCCACCCTCCGATCCAACAGGTCCCAGACGTGCTCAATGGGATTGAGATCCAGGCTCTTTGTTGGCCAAGGCAGAACACTGAAATTCCTGTCTTGCAGGAAGTCACGCACAGAATGAGCAGTATGGCTGGTGGCATTGTCATGCTGGAGGGTCATGTCAGGATGAGCCTGCAGGAAGGGTACCACATGAGGGAGTGGGATGTCTTCCCTGTAACACACAGTGTTGAGATTGCCTGCAATGACAACAAGCTCAGTCCGATGATGCTGTGACACACCACCCCAGACCATGACGGATCCGCCACCTCCAATCCCGCTCCAGAGTACAGGCCTCAGTGTAACGTTCATTCCTTCAACGATAAACACGAATCCAACCATCACCCCCGATGAGACAAAACCGCGACTCGTCAGTGAAGAGCACTTTTTGCCAGTCCTGTCTGGTCCAGCGACAGTGGGTTTGTGCCCATAGGCGATGTTGTTGCCGGTGATGTCTGGTGAGGACCTGCCTTACAACAGGCCTACAAGCCCTCAGTCCAGCCTCTCTGTCTGAGCACTGATGGAGGGATTGTGCGTTCCTGATGTAACTCGGGCAGTTGTTGTTGCCAACCTGTACCTGTCCTGCAGATGTGATGTTTGGATGTACCAATCCTGTGCAGGTGTTGTTACACGTGGTCTGCCACTGCGAGGACGATCAGCTGTCCGTCCTGTCTCCCTGTCTGCGCTGTCTTAGGCTTCTCACAGTACAGACATTACAATTTATTGCCCTGGCCACATCTGCAGTCCTCATGCCTCCTTGCAACATGCCTAAGGCACATTCACGCAGATGAGCAGGGACCCTGGGCAACTTTCTTTGTGTTTTTCAGAGTCAGTAGAAAGGCCTCTTTAGTGTCCTACGTTTTCATAACTGTGACCTTAATTGCCTACCATCTGTGAGCTGTTAGTGTCTTAAGGACCGTTCCACAGGTGCATGTTCATTAATTGTTTATTGAACAAGCATGGGAAACAGTGTTTAAACCCTTTTACAATGAAGATCTGTGAAGTTATTTGGATTTTTACAAATTATCTTTGAAAGACAGGTTCCTGAAAAAGGGATATTTCTTTTTTTGCTGAGTTTCATGTTGACAGAATGGCAGCGAGACAGAGAGACTGATGCTGTACATCCCAGTAAGGCCCTTAGGCCACAGGCAGGCAGCTTGTAGATTTGTCACCTTCCAGGCCCACGTCACAGCATGTAGTGATAGGGAGATGACAATAAGTGTATTATATACCTTTCAACACAAAAGTCATTTTAGAATTTACTGCACATGTTGCTGAACATTTCAACACTTTTGTTAGTGTAATTTGCTTGGTTTCCATCCAATTGGTGACACATTTTCATCCAAATATTCTAAAATCTGCATAAAAACAATATGTGCATTTTCCCACCAGAGATGTGTTTCCATCAAATTGACTTGTTGCAGATAAATGGCTGTGCATGATGATGTAGTGCACATAAAAATACATTGTGTTTAAATTCCCATATGCCGAAAAAAAAACACTAGTTAAATGAGTTTCCATCACATTTTCAACTCTACTGATAGTTTTCTCACAAAAAATGTTGCGTTACATAATGAGTGTGACCACTCTGGAATTGGCATGTGCTCTCTAGCCAACAACGCATTCTCACTAGTCATTATTCACGATGCAGTCAGGATTATCCACAATTATGGTAGCATCTACATTAGAAACATATTATATTCTTATTTACAATAAAATTGACTCATGACAATACATTATTTACCATTAATTTATATTACGCACAAAATAATCTGAAACACAACCGACACAAACAGCAAATGCACTCAACAAAGTCCTGCAATAAGAGTTATGAACTTAATATTTTGTAATCTTAACCGTTGTGTTCTGTGTGCGTAATTGAGTTGGCTGATACCCCATTTCATGGACCCAAGATCCATAGGTAAGGCTGTACATTTATATTGCAATGTCCAATACGCACAAAAGACTGACAGGTGAGGTGATTTCCCATAGTCAAAGTCCCGCAATATGAGCTACAACGTAATATTTGTAAACTCTTCACAGTTGTGTTCTCTGGGTGTCACTGAGTAGGCTGATAACCCTTTTCATGGATCCATAGGTAAATAGGCTGAATAGTGAGGTGATTTCCCACAGTTAAAGTCCTAAAATAAGCACTACGATGCTAATATTTGTGTAAACTCTTCACAGTTGTGAATATTTAATGGATCCAAGATCTATTGGCAAGGTTGTACAATGCATGCAATTCACCACCACTATCTAGTCCAAATGTAGCATGATTCCACTATTTGTATCAGTGTCAATGAGGGATTTTTATTTTGAAGGCGAACCACAAATTATACTATCGTGGCTATTCGTTATTGTGGCTAGCTTCACATAGCGGGTGCAAAAGCGATCGAAGTAACGTGCCATTACATTGTTCAACCAATGGTGAGTTAGATACCACCCACAGACGTTTGATTGACACCCCCTCATTATCATATTGGAGCAAATAAGATTAAATTAATTAAAGTTTGAATAATTAGATATTGCAAAGAAGCATTGTTTTAGTTATCTATTTATGTGTGCATTTCTTCATTTAATTCTAATTAAGGCAGGTTTGGTCCTCCGTGAAAAAAGGGAAATCACCTGGCCATGATGGCCTGTCAGTTGAATTCTATAGACAGTTTTGGGAATTACTATAAGACTCGATTTTCAATATGATTCTAAACTAGCATTGGTCACGTAAGGGATAATCAACAAGGGGCTATGCGTTCTATGGAAAATAATGAACGACGTGGAGGTTGTGTTCCACGACTCACTAGCGGAGTGGAACTGACCTTCCACGGAGTTGCATTATTTTCCAGAGAACGCATAGAGCCCCGAGTTGATTCTCTTTTATACAATGGTTATAATTGAAAACATTTGCCACTAGAAATGTGTTCATTTGCTGGTAGAAATGTGTTGAACATCCACTGAAGTAGCTAGCAAGTTTAGTAGATTGCTACAGTAGTTGCCATGGTAACCAAACAGACATGCTAGTTTAGCCCGTTCAAATTCATGAAAGACATACCCTCAACCACTTAACCTTGCCTTATGCCATTGGGGGAATCCCCGCGGCCATATTTGTCGTTGGTCCAAATGATTAGCCAAGCAAGAGAAGTTTGCAACGTAAGCCCCCCAGCCCTCGTTTTTAATGGAGTATACAATTATGTTCACTTCAGACCTGAAATGCCCCATAGTTCAATTCGGGATGATAGTACATCCGCTAAGAAAAGTCAGTCAAAACTTAAAACCAACATTAATATGGAGAAGTCAACATACAAGTGTATATAATTTTTTTTAAGTAAGTTTAGAATTGTGCTACTCATGCACATGATGGCTCAAACCCTTCATTAAAGTAATGCTGTTTTTGTTCGGTTAACTTTTGTAAATTGTAAAAATAAAACATTTTCCTTCTTCAGAAGTTCCAGTTAGGCAGGCTAATGTTAGTTAGCTAACTAATTTGCTAGCTATCATACAGTAGGCATATATTAATAATTATATAGTTAATTTAATTTGACATCATAATTGACTGTATCGCAAATAAAGAACCCACATGCTACCAGTGGCTGAAAACACAATTGTTGCAGGATGAACGTGTGACAAATTTCCTGCCAAGGGCGGTCCATTTAAAATTAATTCCTTCCTTTCTCATCCCCTTGCCCTGTAAGTGTAAATTCATCAGACGTCATATATCATCATGGTAATAGTGTAACGACCCTGTGTTTATAAGCGCGGAAGTCGTCCCTGCCGCACGAGCATGCTTTTGCGGCACAGTCGATAGCGCGCCGGACCTCGGGCTCGAAGGTCGAGGGTTCGAGACTTGCTCCCTGCTGTTTCATTACAATATCATAATTTGTCAATTCCTTTAATGAAAACCTTTACAGCTCTCAATTTCAGGAAGATGGTTGTGAAAGCTACATTTGCCACATTCTGAATTATGTCCCTGTAATTGAGGATGATTTCCACTCAGTTTGCGATTCACCTGTGTCAATTGAAGAAATTAGAGAGCCTCTGAATTCAATGAAAAAAGGGAAATCACCCGGCCATGATGGCCTGTCAGTTGAATTCTATAGACAGTTTTGGGAATTACTATAAGACTCGATTTTCAATATGATTCAAGATTGCATTAAAAATGGGGAAATGGTCTCCACTATGAAACAGGACCTTATTTCATTGATTCCGAAGCCCGATAAAGACCCTTCTCTCATTGACAATTGGAGACTAATTACTTTATTAAATGTTGATTACAAATTGATTGCTCTGGTTTATGCCAAAATATTAAAGAAAGGAATAGATACCATTATAAATGAGACAAACCATGTAAGAATTAACTACAGCCATTGCTACCATGCTGATGTACTGTTCATTACAGGGAAATAATGCACGCTCTAGAATACACTTCAAGCCAATCAGGAATTAGTATTCAACAATGCCATGGAAAGCAAATTAACGTTCTTATTTCATCAACAACTGTCAAGTACATGTCTATTATGGTTATAATATTGTAGAGAACAATCTAATGATTAATTCAATGTGATTTATAATGACATAGGGCAAAAGAAAACAATGTTTTGACATTACTTTCATAATATCCCTTATTGAATTACCCCGTTTTTCTCTACATTCTAGAGCAGTGAACGCCCTAAACACTGAGCTTAATGTGGTATGAAATTGAATTAGGACTAGACCTACTCTCATTAAATTACCTTTTAACTTCAGAAATGTTCAACAAATAATGGGCTATTTAAGCCTATTTATCACAAAATGTTTATTTGTTGTTTAGTAAATTACCGACTTTGTATTTCTAATCACAAATCTAAATGTCCTTGTCTTGAAAATGGTATGATTAACCACAGAACAGTAGCCTACTGTCGGTCTGATATTGGGACATTCTGTTAAATGATTTCAAACATCCACCGCCTCACCAAGTTAAAGAAAATACAAAGCTTACCAAACAACATGATTTACTAAACAAACACACTAATATACACAATATACATGTGTGAGAGAGAAAGTAAGAAAGTGAGGGGTTTAGTAGTATAATATTAATATTCTCCATGTTCAACTTGACAGTGGGGGTACTCATGTTGCCTTGCTCATCTCTGACAGTATTATTTGACTAGGCCTTGGGTTCTCTCCTGTTGTCTGAGACAATGAGTGGTTGTATTCATATTCTCCACGTATCTCTTACTGTAGATGTTTCTCATTGACTTAAGCAGTTGCTTAGGGCCCCCAGCTGCTAGGGACCCCCTGACAAATATATATATATTTGTACAGTACCAGTCAAAAGTTTGGACACACCTGCTCATTCCAGGGTTTTTCTTTATTTTTACTATGTTCTACATTGTAGAATAATATTTAAGACATCAAAACTATGAAATAACACATGCAAAGGAGATTTTGGATACCCAAAAGTGAGTTCATCTGCGCCTTCTTTGCATTATATATATGTCGGTGTTCAGGCCAAAGTCAATAGCATTGCTTTGGTGGTTATCGTAATAAAGCTATGCAACCCATTAATTTCGCATTGGCTATGCTTCAACAGCTTCTTTATCTGTACCTGCATCCACACTGAAGATCATGGGGCGTTGGTCATCTGCTTCCTACGAACGCTATTTTAGATTAAATGCAAATTAGATTTTGGATGCCCTTGAGTGTTCATCTGCGAGTTCCATGCATCATATATAGTACCAGTCAAAAGTTTGGAGACACCTACTTTTTCCAGGGTATTTATTTATTTTTACTATTTTCTACATTGTAGAATAATAGTGAAGACATTAAAACTATGAAATAACATGTGGAATCATGTAGTAATTAAAAAGTGTTAAACAAATCAAAATATATTTCATATTTGAGATTTGTTAAAGTAGCCCCCTTTACCCTTTACCTTGATGACAGCTTTGCACACTCTTGGAATTCTCTCAACCAGCTTCACATGGAATGCTTTTCCAACCGTCTTGAAGGAGTTCTCACATGTGCTGAGCACTTGTTGGCTGCTTTTCCTTTACTCTGCAGTCCAACTCATCCCAAACCATCTCAAATGAGTCGAGGTTGCGTGTTGCGTGTTAGAATAGTAGAATACGCAAAGTGCAAGTTTCAAATTTGGTTCGGCATTAGCAGTTTGTCTCTTGTTATGTCAGTCACTGACCGTCACTCAATTAGCCATGCCAGCTATAATTTTGGGGATTGGTAAATTAGTCTAGCCAGTTATCTAAACGAGCATGCTGGGCATGTGCCCAGGGGCCCTGACCTCCAGGAGGCCCCCCTTGATTTGGTTAATTGTTCTCACCAGATATCATTAACATGGCATAAGTCTTGACAAAACGTGTAGAATTGCAAGAAATTCGCTTTAAAACTAATGAACTTCTCTCCGTCCTGTGACAAAAATTTGTAGAATTGCAGAAAGTTTGCTTTAAAACTGCAACAATTTCTAAACTCGCCATGGCAAAATGTGTAGTTGAAGGATATTATATTCATGTTACTGTACATTACATTCATGTTCTCTGTTCAACCCCCTCCTCAGCTAAACCAATCAGTCTGGTGGAGAGGTGTTGGTGTCGTTCTACAGTTAACACCGTCCCCCAGCGCAACATCCGAGAACTGAAGTTCCTGCACACACCCAACTGCCCCTTCCAAGTGATGTGAGTACCTCCCCAACACACACATGTACGGACGGACAAGATCACAGAACAACAAGCTTTCAGAGCCTCACTGCAAAATAGACATTTCTCCAAACGTCACATTTCGAAATTGCACCAAACATCAACATTTGAGGTGTTTATTGATACCGCAGTGCCTATCACTGGGATTGAACACATGACCTTTGAATCCAGCATCCGCCCATCTGCCAACCACAACACCCTAGCAAAAGCCAAGCCTACTTCATGATAGTAGTGCTCACCGTTGCCCCTAGTGGCCGGTTTTGACTTATTTGGTTTTACATTTATTTCAACAGGGGAGTCCCATTGTGACCAATGTCTTGATTTAGGCATTGATTCTGACTTCGTTAAAGATGAAACATGCAGAAATTGCTAAGCCATTTCCTGGTTGCTAAAATTCTAACAGTAAGCCTCCTTTCAGTTTATGTGACAAAAAAAGCAATCATTGTGTGGAGACTCATTGTACCATCTTAACAGCTGTGAAATACATTTTCCATAACCAAAAATATTGTATTTTCAGCTGTTTGAAGAGGGTGTACAAAACCGACCGAAAGTAAAAGACGCAAAAATTAAACTTAAGCACGGGCAGCATAGAAATTGTGCTCATAGACCAGATCTACCGCTTCTAAGACTTGCTTTCAATGACAGATCTATAACTCACATTTCTATGTGAATTTGGTCTGGTCGCCATATTGCAGCTTTAAGTAAAACAGAAAGGCATTAATTCCGATTGGTTAACAGTCAGGCATTAATTCCATTTGGTTAGGGTTAAGGTTTGGGATAGGGTTCATTTTATTCAGGCATTCATTCTGATTGTTTATGTTCAGAAAAACAACTCCATTGTTTAGTTTAGCCATTAATTAAGACTGGCCTTGCAAAGTTCGTATGGATGGATGTACCGGTGGTCTAAGCAGCTGACTGCTCTTTTATAGCCCCGGGTTCACCACAACACTTTTTAAATGTTGGCCGTAGTGGACAGATTTGATGTCATCTCCCGATGTCCTGGGGTCTTACAAAAACTCGGCATTTTGAAAAATCATGCACATACACACACCCAAGACCTTCTGGCTCTGAAACATTTCATACCATCAATCTCATGGAGCTGACAGCCAGTGAAATGAGACGCGCGCGCACACACACCACACACACTGCTGATGCCCATCTCATTGTCCATTCTGTACGCCATACACACATAATTAGACACATCCACAGGAAGCGTTATTGTGAAAAAGAGTGAGTGTGAGTGAGGGGGGTTGGGAATTGGATGCAGTTTTGTTTTTCTCTAAATATTTGGTCTGTGTTCTCACGCACTGGCTTTTCTCTAGCTCCTAACTCACAGGGTCTGGTACTGCTCAACATTATAAGATTAAGATCTCTTTATTGGTCATTTGCACACAAGGTCCAACTGAAATTGACTTCTGCTTCTAACCCAACCATCTGAAAGTCACACATACATATACAGGTTTTTGGAGAGGTGCTGTGGTCTGCCACACTGGGCGCCCAGGGAACTTTTGTTGTGGGGGGTTAAGTGTCGAGATCAAGGGGACAACATAGCAGTGCTGGCAACAATAACTGCAGTAACCCATGGGGTCACACTCAGATAATGAGAGAGGGGGCAAATTATTGTGGCCCTGGTGGAAAAAATGTATCAAAGTTCTGTCTGCACAGAGATGCTTGTGGAAATGGTCAAAATGGGGGACCAGCGTGTGTGTGTTTCAAGGGAATGGGGTGTATCTGAGCTCCATCAGCTAGGACTTGGCATTGTTTAATCAAATCTTCCCATACATGCTAAATGTTGCATGCCGTCTCAATCAGCTACAAGCGTATATGCATTCGCACATCAAGTATTTTCTTGAGGTGGGCACGGGGATGGAACAACTGTTGAACTTGTTGAGCTTGTGGTTGTTTATGGGGGAAGGGTGGAGAGTGTGTATGAGTGTGTGTGTGTGTGTGTATGTATCCCACATCTGTTGCTATGGGGTAATGATGTTAGGGACAATATAGGATGAATCACAATAATTGTTTGCCAAAATAATAATTGCAATCCTGGTAACAAATCCTTCACATTAACTGCCTACATTATTACACATGTTATTAGTTAATTGTGGAAGTAAATTAAGATATGAAACATATTTTAATATATATACAGTACCAGTCAAAAGTTTGGACACACCTAATCGTTTAAGGGTTTTTCTTTATTTTTTACTATTTTCACATTGTAGAAAAATAGTGAAGACATCAACATTATGAAATAACACAGATAAAATCATGTAGAAAACACTTTTTTTTTTAAACAAATCAAAATATATTTTATATTTGAGATTCTTGATGACAGCTTTGCACACTCTTGGCATTCCCTCAACCAGCTTCATGAGGTAGTCACCTGGAATACATTTCAATTAACAGGTGTGCCTTGTTAAAAGGTAATTTGTGGAATTTCTTTCCTTCTTAATGTGTTTGAGCCAATCAGTTGTGTTGTGACAAGGTAGAGGTGATATACACAAGATAGTCTTATTTGGTAAAAGACCAAATCCATATTATGGCAAGAACAGCTCAAATAAGCAAAGAGAAACGACAGTCCATCATTACTTTAAAGGTCAGTCAATCTGGAAAATTTCAAAAACAATCAAGCGCAATGATGAAACTGGCTCTCATGAGGACCGCCACAGTAAAGGAAGAGAGGGAAGTTAGAGTTACCAGTCTCAGAAATCGCAGCCTAAATAAATGCTTCACAGAGTTCAAGTAACAGACACATCTCAACATCAACTGTTCAGAGGAGACTGCGTGAATCAGGCCTTCATGGTTGAATTGCTGCAAAAAAACAATATTGAGGGACACTAATAAGAAGAAGAGACTTGCTTTGGCCATGAAACACGAGCAATGGACATAAGACCGGTGGAAAAATGTCCATTGGTCTGATGAGTCCAAATTTGAGATTTGTGGTTCCAACCAAAGGCACACAAATAAACAGCATGGCTACCACAGCATTCTGCAGCGATACGCCATCCCATCTGGTTTGCGCTTAGAGGGACTACCATTTGTTTTTCAACAGGACAATGACCCAACACACCTCCAACCCAATTGAGATGGTTTGGGTTGAGTTGCACTGCAGAGTGAAGGAAAAGCAGCCAACAAGTGCTCAGCATATGTGGGAACTCCTTCAAGATGGTTGGAAAAGCATACCAGGTGACGCTGGTTGAGAAAATGCCAAGAATGTGCAAAGCTGTCATCAAGACAAAGGGTGGCTACTTTGAAGAATCTCAAATATAATAGAACACTTTCTTGGTTACTACAATTCATTACTACATATACAGTGCATTGCGAAAGTATTCGGCCCCCTTGAACTTTGCGACCTTTTGCCACATTTCAGGCTTCAATCAAACATGCTGTTCACAAATGCTCTCCATCCAACCTCACTGAGCTCGAGCTGTTTTGCAAGGAGGAATGGGAAAAAATGTCAGTCTCTCGATGTGCAAAACTGATAGAGACATACCCCAAGCGACTTACAGCTGTAATCGCAGCAAAAGGTGGCGCTACAAAGTATTAACTTAAGGGGGCTGAATAATTTTGCACGCCCAATTTTTCCGTTTTTGATTTGTTAAAAAAGTTTGAAATATCCAATAAATGTTGTTCCACTTCATGATTGTGTCCCACTTGTTGTTGATTCTTCACAAAAAAATACAGTTTTATATCTTTATGTTTGAAGCCTGAAATGTGGCAAAAGGTCGCAAAGTTCAAGGAGCCCGAATACTTTCGCAATGCACTGTACTTCTCCCATGGGCAAAGAAACTCCAAAGGGGTGATGCTATTAATTAACAGTAATTTTAATCCGAATTTGCAAATTGTCCAAACAGATCCGCAAGGTAGATGGATTATTTTAAATATGTTATTGGACCATAAACAAACTATCACCCACATGCACTGGGTGATAGTGGATATATGGAGGCTTAAAAATCCTGACCTATTGAGATATACATGGTGGAAGCTCAATCAAGCTAGTCGTCTTGACTACTTTCTTATGTCATTCTTGCTGGCACCAACGTTTAGAAAGTGTTTATAGGGGACAGAATGCAGAATTCTTACAGAATTCTTACAGAATTTCCATGTCGGTGAGGATATTGGAAATGTAATCGAAGCTTATTGGATGATAACTTGTTTTTAACTAGGACAGAAGAATTCATTACTGACATTTTCCGACATAACATAGGAACAGCAGATCCCATTATTGTATAGGACACTTTTAAATGTTCCTTTACAGGCCATGCAATTCATTACTCATCTTTAAATATAGAGGCACAGAATAAGTTATGGAAAAAACTAAAATAAATGGGAACTTATCCAATATGATCAGGTCTAATGGGGCGGCAGGGTAGCCTAGTGGTTAGAGTGTTGGATTAGTAACCGAAAGGTTGCAAGTTCAAACCCCTGAGCTGACAAGATACAAATCTGTCGTTCTGCCCCTGAACAGGCAGTTAACCCACTGTTCCTAGGCCGTCATTGAAAATAAGATTTTGTGACTTTACCTCTAGTTAAATAAATGTAACAAATTTATTATAAAATAAACCGAACTGGATGGAATATGGGGGGAAATGCAGCAAATCATTTTTTAATCTTCAACATAGAAGACTGGGAAACTGATCAAAATTGAAGTAATGATGGATGGCGCTAAATACAGGGAAATTCTTGAGGGAAACCTGTTTAAGTCTTCAAGAAATGAGAGAGGGACAATGACCCTAAGCATACTGCTAAAGCAACACTCAAGTGGTTTAATGGGAATCATTTAAATGTCTTGGAATGGCCTAGTCAAAGCCCCAGACCTCAGTCCAATTGAGAATCTGTAGTATGACTTAAATATTGCTGTACACCAGCAGAACCCATTCAACTTGAAGAAGTTGGAGCAGTTTTGCCTTGAAGAAGGTGCAAAAATCCAGGTGGCTAGATGTGCCAAGCTTTTGTGCCCCAAGAGGCTAGCAGCTGTAATTGCTGTGAAAGGTGACTCTACAAAGTATTGACTTTATTTTGCATCTTCAAAGTGGTAGGCATGTTGTGTAAGTCAAGTGATACAACCCCCCCCCCCCCCAAAATCCATTTTAATTCCAGATTGTAAGGCAACAAAATAGGAAAAATTCCAAGGGTGGTGAATACTTTCGCAAGCCACTGTATTCCAAACATTTTTTGATATACTCAGAGGACAGTTTTAGCATGTTTTAACCACTCCTATTACATTTTAGATAATTAGATACTCAACAAGTATACAGGTTTTCTACATGGATGATACATTGGAGATAATATAAGACAAGTACTGTAAACAATAGAACACTATTACAAATCTGGGATTGAATAGCTGACATTGAAAAGGCTTTTGATAAAGTACGACTGGAATTCATATACAGTGTGGCAAAAAAGTATTTAGTCAGCCACCAATTGTGCAAGTTCTCCCACTTAAAAAGATGAGAGAGTGTAATTTTCATCATAGGTACACTTCAACTATGACAGAAAAAATTAGATTTTTTTTCTCTCCAGAAAATCACATTGTAGGATTTTTTATGAATTTATTAGCAAAATATGGTGGAAAATAAGTATTTGGTCAATAACAAAAGTTTATCTCAATACTTTGTTATATACCCTTTGTTGGCAATGACAGAGGTCAAACGTTTTCTGTAAGTCTTCACAAGGTTTTCACACACGGTGGCTGGTATTTTGGCCCATTCCTTTATGCAGATCTCCTCTAGAGCAGTGATGTTTTGGGGCTGTTGCTGGGCAACACAGACTTTCAACTCCCTCCAAAGATTTTCTATGGGGTTGAGATCTGGAGACTGGCTAGGCCATTCCAGGACCTTGAAATGCTTCTTACGAAGCCACTCCTTCATTGCCCGGGCAGTGTGTTTGGGATCATTGTCATGCTGAAAGACCCAGCCACGTTTCATCTTCAATGCCCTTGCTGATGGAAGGAGGTTTTCACTCAAAATCTTACGATACATGGCCCCATTCATTCTTTCCTTTACACGGATCAGTCGTCCTGGTCCCTTTTCAGAAAAACAGCCTCAAAGCATGATGTTTCCACCCCCATGCTTCACAGTAGGTATGGTGTTCTTTGGACGCAACTCAGCATTCTTTGTCCTCCAAACACGACAAGTTGAGTTTTTACCAAAAAGTTATATTTTGGTTTCATCTGACCATATGACATTCTCCCAATCTTCTTCTGGATCATCCAAATGCTCTCTAGCAAACTTCAGATGGGCCTGGACATGTACTGGCTTAAGCAGTGGAACACGTCTGGCACTGCAGGATTTGAGTCCCTGGCGGCGTAGTGTGTTACTGATGGTAGGCTTTGTTACTTTGGTCCCAGCTCTCTGCAGGTCATTCACTAGGTCCCCCCGTGTGGTTCTGGGATTTTTGCTCACCGTTCTTGTGATCATTTTGACCCCACAGGGTGAGATCTTACGTGGAGCCCCAGATCAGTGGGCTTGTATGTCTTCCATTTCCTAATAATTGCTCCCACAGTTGATTTCTTCAAACCAAACTGCTTACCTATTGCAGATTCAGTCTTCCCAGCCTGGTGCAGGTCTACAATTTTGTTTCTGGTGTCCTTTGACAGCTCTTTGGTCTTGGCCATAGTGGAGTTTGGAGTGTGACTGTTTGAGGTTGTGGACAGGTGTCTTTTATACTGATAACAAGTTCAAACAGGTGCCATTAATACAGGTAACGAGTGGAGGACAGAGGAGCCTCTTAAAGAAGTTACAGGTCTGTGAGAGCCAGAAATCTTGCTTGTTTTTAGGTGACCAAATACTTATTTTCCACCACAATTTGCTAATAAATTCATAAAAAATCCTACAATGTGATTTTCTGGATTTTTTTTTCTCATTTTGTCTGTCATAGTTGAAATGTACCTATGATGAAAATAGAGAGAATAGAGGCCTCTCTCTTCTTTTTAAGTGGGAGAACTTGCACAATTGGTGGCTGACTAAATACTTTTTTGCCCCACTGTATACATTCCTGAAATATAACAATTTTGGGGAATCTTTATACAATGGGTTAAAGTTATGTATAGTTACCCTAGGTCTAAAAGAGTAAATGATGGTTACTTCTCAGAACGTATAAACTGTCAAGAGGAGTAAAATAAGGTTGTCCACTATCGGCATACAGTGCCTTGCGAAAGTATTCGGCCCCCTTGAACTTTGCGACCTTTTGCCACATTTCAGGCTTCAAACATAAAGATATAAAACTGTATTTTTTTGTGAAGAATCAACAACAAGTGGGTCACAATCATGAAGTGGAACGACATTTATTGGATATTTCAAACTTTTTTAACAAATCAAAAACTGAAAAATTGGGCGTGCAAAATTATTCAGCCCCTTTACTTTCAGTGCAGCAAACTCTCTCCAGAAGTTCAGTGAGGATCTCTGAATGATCCAATGTTGACCTAAATGACTAATGATGATAAATACAATCCACCTGTGTGTAATCAAGTCTCCGTATAAATGCACCTGCACTGTGATAGTCTCAGAGGTCCGTCAAAAGCGCAGAGAGCATCATGAAGAACAAGGAACACACCAGGCAGGTCCGAGATACTGTTGTGAAGAAGTTTAAAGCCGGATTTGGATACAAAAAGATTTCCCAAGCTTTAAACATCCCAAGGAGCACTGTGCAAGCGATAATATTGAATTGGAAGGAGTATCAGACCACTGCAAATCTACCAAGACCTGGCCGTCCCTCTAAACTTTCAGCTCATACAAGGAGAAGACTGATCAGAGATGCAGCCAAGAGGCCCATGATCACTCTGGATGAACTGCAGAGATCTACAGCTGAGGTGGGAGACTCTGTCCATAGGACAACAATCAGTCATATATTGCACAAATCTGGCCTTTATGGAAGAGTGGCAAGAAGAAAGCCATTTCTTAAAGATATCCATAAAAAGTGTTGTTTAAAGTTTGCCACAAGCCACCTGGGAGACACACCAAACATGTGGAAGAAGGTGCTCTGGTCAGATGAAACCAAAATTGAACTTTTTGGCAACAATGCAAAACGTTACGTTTGGCGTAAAAGCAACACAGCTGAACACACCATCCCCACTGTCAAACATGGTGGTGGCAGCATCATGGTTTGGGCCTGCTTTTCTTCAGCAGGGACAGGGAAGATGGTTAAAATTGATGGGAAGATGGATGGAGCCAAATACAGGACCATTCTGGAAGAAAACCTGATGGAGTCTGCAAAAGACCTGAGACTGGGACGGAGATTTGTCTTCCAACAAGACAATGATCCAAAACATAAAGCAAAATCTACAATGGAATGGTTCAAAAATCAACATATCCAGGTGTTAGAATGGCCAAGTCAAAGTCCAGACCTGAATCCAATCGAGAATCTGTGGAAAGAACTGAAAACTGCTGTTCACAAATGCTCTCCATCCAACCTCACTGAGCTCGAGCTGTTTTGCAAGGAGGAATGGGAAAACATTTCAGTCTCTCGATGTGCAAAACTGATAGAGACATACCCCAAGCGACTCACAGCTTTAATCGCAGCAAAAGGTGGCGCTACAAAGTATTAACTTAAGGGGGCTGAATAATTTTGCACGCCCAATTTTTCAGTTTTTGATTTGTTAAAAAAGTTTGAAATATCCAATAAATGTCGTTCCACTTCATGATTGTGTCCCACTTGTTGTTGATTCTTCACAAAAAAATACAGTTTTATATCTTTATGTTTGAAGCCTGAAATGTGGCAAAAGGTTGCAAAGTTCAAGGGGGCCGAATACTTTCGCAAGGCACTGTATATACATTTATTATGGTCATTGAAATGTTAGCTTTTAAAATCAGATCTAACAATAAATCAAGGGTCTAGAAATCCAGGGCTTAAAAACAAAGGTGTCTTTGTATGCTGATGATTCATGTTTTCTTTTAAATCCACAATTTGGATCCCTCCATACGTTTTCTAACCTCTCTGGATTAAAACCAAATTATGACATATTGGATCACAAAAAAAAAAAACTTTTACATTACCGTGTCGTTTATCAATAACATGGTCAGACGGTAAAGTGGAATTATTCTGTATTCATATCCCGATTGAAAGAAATGATCTAATTTTAATAGAAAGTTAGCAAAATAGCTTGCTACCATGTAAAGGAAAATACCTGTCTAATTGAAAATAAAATAATCTCAGAAAGTTCACTGTTTTTTTTAACAAGCCAAAGAGAGTACATTGCAATTTCAGTTTAATGCACCTGAAAAGACAGAATATATCATACAACAAATATTGTGGTTAAACTCAAATATACTAATCGATTAAACAAACAATATTTTTTTATTTATTATTGTTTTTAAAGTACGATTTTTGTAAATTATATAATAAATAGTACTGATGGAGATATTTCACACATAGAGCTAACAAAAATATATGGAATATCTGCGTCAGTAGAAAGCCCTCTTTAGTGTCCTAAATTTTCATAACTGTGACCTTAATTGTCTAAGCTGTTAGTGTCTTAAGACATATTGAGCAGGGCTGGAGAATCTACAGTGAAATAAGACAACATTACTAACCAAAACAGCAATAGACAAGGCATATTGACATTAGGGAGAGGCATGTGTAGCCGAGTGATCATAGGGTCCAGTGAGTAGCTAGGCGAGCTGGAGGCACGGCGATTTAGACAGCTAGCAGGCCAGGGATGCTTGGAGATGGTCCTCAGGGGAACGTCGCAACGGGAGAGTCTGTTGAAACCCCCTCGGACTGTTATGTCGGCAGATCAGTCGTGATGGATCGCCGGGTCTCCGTTTCGGCAGCAAAAAGTCCAGGCCAATTGGCAGAAGAGGTATTGAAGCCCAGGAATTATCTGATGGAATTCTTTGGCTAGCCAGGAGAAGGGCCTAGCTCCAGGCTAACTGATGCTTGCTTCGGGACAGAAACCCCCTCGGGCGGTTACCTTGGTAGACCAGTCATGATGGATCAGCGGGGCTCCGTGTTGGCAGAAAAGGGTCCAGGCTAATTGCCCGAAAGAGGTCATTTTAGCCCAGGGATTGCTTGATAGTCTCTTCTGCTAGGCGGGAGATGGGCCTAGTTCGAGGCTATCTCCAGGCTAACTGGTGCTTGCTTCGGGACAGAGACGTTAGACAGGAGTAGCGACTCGGATAGCAGCTAGCTAGCTGTGATGATCCGGAGTAAAGGTTCAGAGCTTGCGGTAGGAATCCGGAGATGTGGTAGAGAAAAGCAGTCCGATATGCTCTGGGTAGATTTCGCACTGTGCAGAGTTGCCCGGGCTGAGGCTGGCAGTCTGAGTTAATTAACGGTGATGACCGCTAGCAGTGGCTAACTGAGTCCTAGCTAGTAGCTAGTTAGCTGGCTAGCTTCAGAAGGGGGTTTCCAGTTCAAAAGTGTAACAATATCAGATCCATACCACATTGGGTGAGGCGGGTTGCAGGAGAGTATGTTCAGTCCGTAGATGGAAAATGAGATAAAAAAATAAATAATCAAATATATGATAGAAAAAACGATATATACAAGGGACTGGACAAGACAATCAAAACAGACATCCCCACTGCTATGCCATCTTGGAAAATAAAAACATGTGTTCATAACATGTGTACTACACACTTCAAGCACTGACCCCCCACATAGAGACACATGATCTAACCCATGACCCATCTGCAAATAGATTAGGGTTATTCTGGTCTAAGCCAATTGCCACAGGTTTTTCTGGATATAGCCAATAGGCACATGGTTAGGGTTATTTCGTCAAAGGGCAAGAGGGGATGGATCATGGATCCCTTTAAATACCAATCTTGAACTGTCTATAATTAAAACCAATACAACATAATGCTTAAACGTATCCTGTAAATACAATCTGTGACACCTTTAAATATCCACTTCTCTAATGTGTTTATCTGTAGAATACCTGGCTACATCTGAAACATATCTCCTCCCAGGGAACTATTTAACACTGGAAACAGGGATAGGGATGAGGAATTAACTAGTTGATAGCTTTATGAGTGACTGGTTGACTGGATATCTTTATCTAAACCGCCAAATGCACAGTTGTCACTTTTTAAAACTTAGAAGGTAGTGAAAATTCAATCTTCTAGCCTAGGGCAGATAGGTGATAACATGATAATGGTGTGTGAGGATAGGGGTTGGGGAACACACATAAGAACAATGGAATGCACCTGGGGTGATGACAGACCAGCATAGCTTTACCTGGTAAACATATGGAGGCAATGTGGAGTTCAGCCAATTTATGTAACACTAATGTTTATTGACTAAGTCAATTACTGTATATAGATATCAAGAACCATGGCTAAAATGTAGAGAGATATCTCCCCCATTTAGAACTCCAAGTCTGAATGCAGCTCAGTTGCTCAAGGGTTGGTTTAAGAGATAAGCACATGTAGATGTTAGATATAAAATCAAATCACTGTTTATTGGTCACGTGCACAGGATACAGGTGCAGTAAAACGGTGCAGTAAAATTCTTACTTACCAGCTCTCCTCAACAGTGCATATACACAGCTTTCCATGTTACTGCACATAAATGTGGATTGAATGGAGGTGAAATTGAGGCAGTCTGTGCTGGAATGGAACAGCGCACCAGAAACTATTAATCTCATCACTCTCCTCTTTCTCAACTAATCTTACCCCTCTTTCTTTTCTTTCTTCTTAGTGCCAAGCTGAAGAACCACAAGGAGGTTTGTATCAATCCCGAGACCAAGTGGCTGCAGCAGTACCTGAAGAATGCCCTCAACAAGTAAGAAACCCCTTGAGAGAACCTATAACCTAAAAATGATTCTCTGCATGTCTACACAGAGACACGGTATCTGAGAGTAACGGAAAATTACAGTCTTCCTGAAAATGTCATTCACCCAATTCTCCAATTCATACAGTAGTAAAGTAGTACACGCTCATGGCCAAATCTGGATTTGATCTGCATACGTGTGTAAATCCCAATTTTCACGGACGTCTGCCACTGACATTCATAGGCCTAGGCTACATGATTCAGGAGAAAGTCAGAGTTATGTGTGCAAATATGAAATGATTAGGATTGGGCTCTCAGCCACAGACTGCTCTACAAAAACAGTAATACATTTAACATTTAACTAAATCAGATAGACTGGTCACATAGACTGGTCCCCTAAATGATCCCACCAGACTGTTCCCACAACCTAATCAAGCATTCTGGGAACCATTTATAGAACAGACTAAATGTGTTCTGAGAATGTTCTTGCAACGTCAGGCAAATGTTTTATACAAACATTGTACAATCACCAGCACACCTGCACAGTTTTGTGTTATGAAAACAGTTGCTTTAAACTAACGAATGTTCTGGGAACTTTCACAGAAAGTTCAGAAAGTTCACATTATGCAAGGGATAATCAACGAGGAGCTATGCGTTCTATGGAAAATAATGAACGCCGTGGAAGGTGTTTCCAACGACACGCTAGCAGAGTGGCACTGACCTTCCACGTAGTTGCATTAGTTTCCAGAGATCGCATAGAACCCTGAGTTGATTGTCCCTTTTATACCATGGCTATAATTTAATACATTTGCCTTTAGAAATGTCTTCATTTGCCGGTATAAATATGTTATAGGGAGTTTTTCTTAGCCGCCGTGCTTCTACATCTGCATTGCTTTCTGTTTGGGCTTTTAGGCTGGGTTTCTGTATAGCACTTTGTGACATCGGCTGAAAAGGGCTTCATAAATCAATTTGATTGATTGATTGATTCAACATCTACTGAAGTAGATAGCAAGTTTACTAGATAGCTATAGTAGTTGCCGTGGTAACCAAGCCATCAGTCCTAGCTTGCTATTATGAAAATGTATTTTGATAACAAAATAAAATAAAATAAAAATAAATAAATACAAAAAAAAAAAAAATCTACATTTGCTTTCAAAAGCAGCTTAAACAAAACAAGTAAGAATGAACTATAGCTATTGCATTTGACTGTGCTTATATGCCATGTGTTAGAGGGAAATAATGCACACTCTAGAATGCCCTTCAAGGCAATCAGAAATTAATATTCAACGATGCCATAGTATAAAGCTCAGTATTTTAATTATTTGTTTTATACATTCATTTTTGCTCTTTATCAAGGGTGTCAGTACAAGAGTGTCAATAATTTTGGACCCCACTGTATATGTTTTCTTCCTGTTTTCTTCCTGTGTAAGGGTTAAGACAGGAATACTAATTAGAGACGCACCCATAATTCAAACTTCCTCAAACATGAGCACAAATCTTGCTCTGACATCAGTGCATGATTTATTTATTTAAGTTCATCACGCATGTTTTGTAACGGTTGTCTTCTGACGAGGAGGAGTAGTAGGAAGGATCGTAAGACCAATGCGCAGCGTGGTATGTATCCATGTATTTTAATAGGAATGAATACGAAAATACAAAAAAACAAGATAATCAAAAATGAAAACCCGAAAACAGTCCTGAATGGTGCAAACACTGAAACGGAAACATAATCACCCACAAGTCAAAAGTGAAACCAGGCTACCTAAGTGGTTCTCAATCAGGGACAACGATTGACAGCTGCCTCTGATTGAGAACCATACCAGGCCAAACACAGAAATCTCAAAACATAGAAAAAGGAACATAGACAACCCACCCAACTCACGCCCTGACTATACTAAAACATAAGACATAACAAAATAACTAAGGTCAGAACGTGACATGTTTGCAGTTATTCAATTACCATCTATGTTATAAATATAGCTACCTGCCATCTATGTTATGTATATGTGTTCTCGACTTTGCCTTCCTTTACTTTGAACTCGGTTGACTATCATCGGGAATACGTATTCTTATTTTTTCTGGACACTCTTCCATGAAGCCCAGCTCTGTGCAGTGTATGGCTTAAACTGGTCCTATGGACAGATACTCCCATTTCTGCTGATTTTATTTGATTTGGAACTTTGCAGTTCCTTCAGGGTTATCTTTGGTCTCTTTGTTGCCTCTCTGATTAATGCCCTCCTTGCCTGGTCTGTAAGTTTTGGTGGGCGGCCCTCTCTTGGTAGGTTTGTTGTGGTGCCATATTCTTAAAGCAATTGAATAATAGATTTAATGGTTATCCGTGGGATGTTCAAAGTTTCTGGTATTTTTTTATAACTCAACTCTGATCTGTACTTCTCCACAACTTTGTCCCTGACCTGTTTGGCGTGCTCCTTGGTCTTCATAGTACCCCTTGATTGGTGGTGCCCCTTACTTTGTGGTATTGCATGCCTTTCAGAACAGGTGTAATATATACTGAGATCATGTGACACTTAGATTGCACACAGGTGGACTTTATTTAACTAATTATGTGACTTCTGAAGGTAATTGGTTGCACCAGATCTTATTTATGTGCTTCATAACAAAACATATGAACGCACCACTTTTCTGCTTTTTATTGTATTGAAACAAGTAATTTTTTTCATTTCCCTTCACCAATTTGGACTATTTTGTGTTTGTCCATTACATGAAATCCAAAAAATATATATTTAAATTACAGGTTATAATGCAACAAAATAGGGAAAACGCCAAGGGGGATGAATAGTTTTGCAAGACTATATTCCACATTTTTTATGATACAGCCTGAATTCAAAATATATTAAATAAATACAAAACCTCTCACCCATCTACACACGATACCCCATAATGACAAAGTGAAAACATGTTTTTAGAATTTTTTGCAAATGTATTGAAAATGAAATACAGAAATATATAATTTACATACATTTTCACACCCCTGAGTCAATACATGTTAGAATCACATTCGGCAACGATTACAGCTGTCTTTTTGGGTAAATCTAAAAGTTTTGCACACCAGGATTGTACAACATTTCCACATCATTCTTTTAAAAATTATTCAAGCTCTGTCAAGTTTGTTGTTGATCATTGTTAGACAGCCATTTTCAAGTCTTGCCATAGGTTTTCAACCCGATTTAAGTCTACATTTTAAGGCCACTCAGGAACATTCAATGTCAACTTCTTAAGCAACTACAGTGTATATTAGGCCTTGGGTTTCAGGTGAATGTCTCCCAGCTCTTTTTGTTTATTTTTTATCCCCCCAAAAAACTCCCTAGTCCTTGCCAATGTAAAGCATACACATAACATAATGCAGCCACCACCATGTTGGAAAATATTTTGAATGCTACCCAGTGATGACTTGCCCCAAACATAATGCTTTGTATTCAAGGACATAAAGTAAAAAAAATTGCCACAATTTATTTGCAGATTTACTTTAGTGCCTTATTGCAAACAGGATGCATGTTTTGGAATATTTTGTATTCTGCACAGGCTTCCTTCGTTTCACTCTGTCATTTAGGTTAGTATTGTGGAGTGACTACATTGTTGTTGATCCATCCTCAGTTTTTTCCTATCACAGCCATTAAACTCTAACTGATTAAAAGTCACCATTGGCCTCATGGTGAAATTCCTGAGGATTTCTTTCTCTCCGGCAACAAGTGTCTTTGTAGTAACTGCCGGTATTGATTCACCGTGCTCAAAGGGATATTCAATGTCTGCTTTTTTATCTTTACCCATCTACCAATAGGTGCCCTTCTTTGCGAGGCAATGGAAAACCTCTCTGGTCTTTGTGGTTAAATGAGTGTTTGAAATTCACTGCTCGACTGAGGGACCTTACAGATTATTGTATGTGCTGGGTCCAGAGATGAGGTAGTCATTCAAAAAATCATGTTAAACAATTATATTGCACACAGTGTGAGTCCATGCAACTTATGTGACTTAATAAGCAAATCTTTACTTGTGAATTTCACACATTTTAAATGCATTGCTTTTCACCGACAACCACATCTTATTAATCAGCTAGACCTATTGCCACGCATGCTGCTCAAATTACGGGCTTCCCAACTAGGCATATAGACCTACACACATGTGATTTGAAACAATCCACAGCTTTAAAAAAAGGTAATGAGCCTTTGTGGGTAAGTCATGCTCGCCGATTAAGTATTTCATTTGTTTCTGTATAGACTGGAGTAATTATATAATTTTAGCAAATTTATTTCAAATTACTTTTGTTACCCCTTTTGTTGCCCTATGCTTAAGTGATATTTTCAAAACCTTGAGAATGCCTTCGTTCAAGAAGAATTGGATCAGTAAAAACTGTTTCTCTGTTCTGTGGGTAGAGAAAAGAGAAACAGAGAAATATGGAGTGCAGAACCAGGGTAGCTCAGATGAATTGTAGAAATGTGAGGTTGGAGTTGGCTGAGTTGAACAGGGAAACAGGTCCTGAGGGGAATCCAAGGTAGTGGTGGTGAATGATATCCAGGGCAAGGTGGTTGGGTGGTGAGTTGTGGAACAGGAGACAGGGACAGAGCGGTAACTGCAAGAGAGGACAAAACGGTGTAAGGAAGGGAAAAAAGCACAGCAGAGCAACAGGATCTTCAGAACTAACAAAGGCTAGGACTGATGACTGACTCAGTCAGGCTAATGACTGACTGAGCAGAGATTACGATCTGGCAGGGTGGACGTTGCTATCACTTCCGGAACCGACAGAGATGGCCTGCCTCGCTTCGTCTTCCTAGGAAACTATAAAGTATTTTGTTTTTTTATGCGTTATTTCTTACATTGTTACCCCAGGCAATCTTAGGTTTTATTACATACAGTCGGGAGGAACTATTGGATATAAGAGCAACGTCAACTCACCAAAATTACGACCAGGAATACGACTTTTCCGAAGCGGATCCTCTGTTTGGCCTACCACCCAGGACAATGGATCGGATCCCAGCCAGCGAACCAAAACAATGGCGCCGTAGAAGGGGCAGACGGAGCAGTCTTCTGGTTAGTCTCAGTAGACGGGCACATCGCGCACCGCTCCCGAGCATACTACTCGCCAATGTCCAGTCTCTTGACAACAAGAAATCCGAGCAAGGGTAGCATTCCAGAGAGACATCCGAGACTGTAACGTTCTTTGTTTCACGGAAACATGGCTCACTTGAGACACGCTATCTGAGTCGGTACAGCCACCTGGTTTCTTCACGCATTGCGCCGACAGAAACAAGCATCTCTCTGGTAAGAACAAGGGCGGGGGTGTATACCTTATGATTAACGAGACGTGGTGTGATCATAACAACATACAGGAACTCAAGTCCTTTTGTTCACCTGACTTAGAATTCCTCACAATCAAATGCCGACCGTATTATCTACCAAGAGAATTCCCTTCGATCATAATCACAGTCGTGTATATTCCCCCCAAAGCAGACACACTGACGGCCCTGAAAGAACATCATTGGACTATGTAAACTGGAAACCACATATCCCGAGGCTGCATTTATTGTAGTCGGGGATTTTAACAAGGCTAATCTGAATACAAGGCTCCCCAAATTCTATCAGCATATCGATTGTGCTACCAGGGCTGGCAAAACTCTAGACCACTGTTATTCTCTAACTTCCGCGACACATATAAGGCCCTCCCCTGCCCTCCCTTCGGAAAAGCTGACAACGACTCCATTTTGTTGCTCCCAGCCTATAGACAGAAACTAAAACAGGAAGCACCCACGCTCAGGTCTGTTCAACGCTGGTCCGACCAATCAGGGTCCACGCTTCAAGATTGCTTCGATGACGTGGACTAGGATATGTTCCACATTGCGGTGAACAACAACATTGACGAATACGCTGATTCGGTGTACAAGTTTATTAACAAGTGCATCGGTGATGTTGTACACACAGCGTCTATTAAAACATTCCCCAACCAGAAATCGTGGATTGATGGCAGCATTCGCGCAAAAATGAACGCACGCACCACTGCTTTTAATCGGGGCAAGGTGACCGGAAGTATGACCGAATACAAACAGTGTAGCTATTCCCTCTGCAAGACAATCAAGCAGGCTAAGCTCCAGTACAGAGACAAAGTGGAGTCGCAATTCAACGGCTCAGACACGAGTGGTATGTGGCAGGGTCTATAGTCAATCATAGTGTACAAAATAAAAACCAGCCCTGTCGTGGATCACGATGCCCTGCTCCCAGACAGACTTTGAGGACAATACAGTGCCACTGACACAGCCCGCTACCAAAACCTGCGGGCTCTCCTTCACTGTAGTCAACGTGAGTAAAACATTTAAACGTGTTAACCATCGCAACCCTCCCAGATGGCATCCCCGGCCGTGTCCCCAGAGCTTGCACAGACCAGCTGGCTGGTGTGTTTACAGACCTATTCAATCAATCCTTATCCCTGTCTGCTGTCCCCACATGCTTCAAGAGGGCCACCATTGTTCCTGTTCCCAAGAAAGCTAAGGTAACTGAGCTAAACGACTACCGCCCTGTAGCACTCACTTCCGTCATCATGAAGTGCTTTGAGAGACTAGTCAAGGACCATATCACCTCCACCCTACCTGACACCCTAGACCCACTCCAATTTGCTTACCGCCTCAATAGGTCCACAGACGACGCAATCGCTATCACACTGCACACTGCCCTAACCCATCTGAACAAGAGGAATAGCTATGTAAGAATGCTGTTCATCTATTACAGCTCAGCATTTAACACCATAGTACCCTCCAAACTCGTTATTAAGCTCGAGACCCTAGGTCTCGACCCCGCCCTGTGCAACTGGGTCCTGGAATACCTGGCGGGCCGCCCCCAGGTGGTGAGGGTAGGTAACAACAACAGCCCTCTCCATGCACGCCTCCAACTCAATCATCAAGTTTGCAGACGACACTACAGTGGTAGGCTTGATTACCAACAACGACGAGACGGCCTACAGGGAGGAGGTGAGGGCCCTCGGAGTGTGGTGTCAGGAAAATAACCTCACACTCAATGTCAATAAAACAAAGGAGATGATTGTGGACTTCAGGAAACAGAGGGAGCAGCCCCCTATCTACATTGACGGGACAGTAGTGGAGAGGATGGAACGTTTTAAGTTCCTCGGCTTACACATCACAGACAAACTGAAATGGTCCACCCACACAGACAGCGTGGTGAAGACGGCTCCTCTTCACCCTCAGGAGGCTAAAGAAATTCTGATTGCCACCAAAAACACTCACAAACTTTTACAGATGCACAATCGAGAATTTCACCACCTGGTACGGCAGCTGCTCCCCCCATAACCGGAAGGCTCTCCAGAGGGTAGTGAGGTCTGCACAACGCATCACCGAGTGCAAACTACCTGCCGTCCAGGACACCTACACCACCCGATGTCACAGAAAGGCCAAAAGATCATTAAGGACAACAACCACCCGCGCCACTGCCTGTTCACCCCGCTATCATCCAGAAGGCGAGGTCAGTACAGGTGCATCAAAGCGGGGACCGAGAGACTGAAAAACAGCTTCTATCTCAAGGCCATTAGACTGTTAAACAGCCATCACTAACATTGAGTGGCTGCTGCCAACATACTGAATCAACTCTAGCCACTTTAATAATGGAAAAATTGATGTAATCAATTTATCACTAGCCACTTTATATAATGTTTACATACCCTACATTACTCATCTCATATGTATATACTCTACGCTATACCATCTACTGCATCTTGCCATCTTGATGTACTGTATCACTAGCCACTTAAAACAATGCCGCTTTATATGTTTTCATACCCTACATTTCTCATCTCATATGTATATACTGTACTCTATACCATCTACTGCATCTTGCCATCTTGATGTACTGTATCACTAGCCACTTAAAACAATGCCGCGTTATGTTTTAATACCCTACATTACTCATCTCATACTGTATGTATATACTGTACTCTATACCATCTACTGCATCTTGCCATCTTGATGTACTGTATCACTAGCCACTTAAAACAATGCCGCGTTATGTTTTAATACCCTACATTACTCATCACATACTGTATGTATATACTGTATATACTATCTACTGCATCTTGCCTTTGCCGTTCGGCCATCGCTCATTTATATATTTTTATGTACATATTCGTATTCATTCCTTTACACTTGTGTGTATAAGGTAGTTGTTGTGAAATTGTTAGGTTAGATTACTCGTTGGTTATTACTGCATTGTCAGAACTAGAAGCACAAGCATTTCGCTACAGTTGCATTAACATCTGCTAACCATGAGTATGTGACAAATAGATTTGATTTGAAGTGGCAGGAATGAGCATTTGTAGAGATCTTGATTTATGGAACAATTTGCAGCTGGTAGGGATCTGCTCCGACTCCAGCACGTGTGTGTGTGTGTGTGTGTGTGTGTGTGTGTGTGTGTGTGTGTGTGTGTGTGTGTGTGTGTGTGTGTGTGTGTGTGTGTGTGTGTGTGTGTGTGTGCGCACGCTGCAGGTCAAGAGAACACCGGATGACCACCAGAGGGCGTAGCAGGAGCAGATGTTACAAGTATAACTCTGGGAGGCAGACTATAACTAAAACAAATAGTCATTAATCTAAATACAGTCGCGCAACAGTCAAGTGGTTGACCTGAACTCACAGGGGGGAAACAAGAAAAAAATTGATGGCTCTGTTAACTGTCTTATATTAATACTCTGTTTTGTTCTTTCAGGATGAAGACATCCAAGCAGACCAACTAGAGAGCCTGCAGGAAGACCTACCAACAGACATGTAACATGAGACGTGTAGGTTGTAATATGTAACATGTACTCTCCCATCACGCACGCTGAACAGCACTTATCCTGTCCATCGCGGAACCTTATCCTGTCCTTTCCAAAACCACCACCTCTGTTACCATCACCACTGGCACCCCTTATAGACTCCACCCCTGCTAGCGCCAAGTGCAATTATATCTGTGTGAGTGTATGTTTTTATCAATTATGTATATACCATTTTTTATTATCCTATTTCATCAGTAAAGAGCAATTTTTTGTTGCTGTTTTGGCCACCGGCTTCTCTGTCATTCAGGAGTAAGGACTGGGTTTAAAGTACGCATTGATGGGGCTGAGCTGGAGAGAGAGGGAGGATTCATAACAGGATTCAAGCCTCACAATCCAACTCTATCAGCTTGTCCAGGGGAGTGTACAAGGTTCAATAGTACATTCTGGGAAAGATCTAAGGGGCATGGAGGTGTTCACACATGCATGGCAGAGCCACTAGAACATACAATGGCTCAATCCCTTAGCCCTCCCCCTCGTTTTCTGTGGGGGAGTGGCACTCAAAAATGGAGCAACTAGTGGTATGGAGAGCTATAATAACACTTGGGAATGGGACATCGCTACATCACTTGCGCACATCAGAAACAGCCACGGACACCACGCAATTAATTGACGATGAACCTTGTGTTTTTCAGAATGCCAGTAATAACTTTCCTTATATTTCTCATGCAACAAATATGTACCATATGAACATCAAATGAGAACAGCAGAACAACAATGTACCTGTATTGTACCCATCCTCTGGCTGCGGTTCAATGTGGAGTAGTACAGAAGCAGGACTTATATTCCATAGCGGTTTAACAGTCACTTTTCCTTCAATCATTACCAGTGAAGTCACTTTAGCTAGAACAATTAAAACTACTGTTCTGAACTAATATTTATACCAAACGTTTTCAGGGTCAGTACACAGATCGGCTACATAGCTACACATCCATAGCATACAGGTATTTTTATCCTCCACTACACAATAAGGAAGAAAATCGTTAGCTAGGGGTAGCAGGGGTTGGAACAAATTATTTTCCAATCTCTTCGTTCTGAACCACCATTCTTTTTTGTTTCTTTCCACTGTTCCGATTGGAAAAACAAAGTTCTGAACCGGTTTGATGTCACGTTCGTTATAAGAATCGGACAAAGGCGCAGGGTGGTATGCGTGCATTCTTATTTATTAAAAATAATGAACACTGAACAAAATAACAAAACGAAACGTGAAGCTATACAAACGAGTGCTGACAGGCAACTACACATAGAGAAGATCCCAAAAACACCAAAGGGAAATGGCTACCTAAATATGATCCCCAATCAGAGACAACAATAATACCATAGACATACAAATCACCTAGACCGAGGAAAAACCCTAGTCATACAAAACCCCCTAGACAAGACAAAAACTAGTGTACCCACCCCAATCACACCCGGACCTAACCAAAATATAAAGAAAACAGATATCTCAGGACCCCCGCCAAAGGTGCGGACTCCCGGCCGCAAACCTGAACCTATAGGTAGGGTCCGGGTGGGAATCTACCTTCGGTGGCGGCTCCGGTTCTGGACGCAGCCCCCCCTCTTTACGCTGATTCCTCCGCCTCTGTAGAACCGGACCATGGATCATCGCCGGAGGCTCTGGACTGCAGATCATCGCCGGAGGCCCCGGACTGGGGACCGTCGCCGGAGACCCCGGACTGGGGACCGTCATTGGTGGTTCCGGACTGTGGCCCGTCATTGGAGGTTCCGGACTGTGAAATGGCGTTGGAGGTTCCGGACTGTGAAACGTCGCCGGAAGCTCTGGACTGGGAACTGTCGCCGGAAGCTCTGGACTGGGAACTGTCGCCAAAAGCTCTGGACTGGGAACTGTCGCCGCAAGCTGTGGACTGGGAACTGTCGCCGCAAGCTGTGGACTGGGAACTGTCGCCGGAAGCTCTGGACTGGGAACTGTCGCCGGAAGTTCTGGACTGTGGAGGCGCACTGGAGACCTGATGCGTGGTGCTGGCACTGGTGGTACCGGGCTGAAGACACACATCTCAGGGCGAGTGCGGGGAGCAGGCATAGGAGGTGCACTGGAGATCTGGAGCGAAGAGCTGGCACAATGCAGCACAGGACGCACTGGGCTGTGCAGACGCACCGGAGACACAGTACGCAGAGCCGGCGCAGGATATCCTGGTCCAAGGAGGTGTACTGGAGACCAGGAGCACTGGGCCTGCACCATCCGTCCTGACTGGATGCCCATTCTAGCCCGGCAAATGCGAGGAGCTGGAATAGAGCGCACCGGGCTATGAATGCGAACTGGAGACACCATGCGCATAACTGCGTAACACGGTCTCTGACCAGTCACACGCTCCCCATGGTAAGCATGAGGAGTTGGCTCGGGTCTCCAACCTGACTCAGCCAACCTCCCTGTGTGCCCTCCCCGCAAAAAATGTTATGGGGCTGCCTCTCGTGCTTGTCTCGTTGGTACAACTCCTCGTAATATCGCCGTTCCGCTTTCACTGCCTCTATCTCCTCCTTAGGACGGCGATACTCCCCAGCCTACGTCCAGGGTCCTGCTCCACCCAGAATCTCCTCCCAGGTCCATTCCTCCTGACCACGATGCTTGGTCTATTTTTGGTGGGATCTTCTGTCACGTTCGTTATCGGACAAAGGCACAGCGTGGTATGCGAACATTCTTATTTATTTAAAAGAATGAACACGGAACAAACAAACAAAATAACAAAATGAAACGTGATGCTATACAAACAAGTGCTGACAGGCAACTACACATAGACAAGATCCCAAAAACACCAAAGGGAAATGGCTAACTAAATATGATCCCCAATCAGAGACAACGATAAACAGCTGCCTCTGATTCGGAACCATATCAGGCCACCATCACCTAGACCTACAAAAACCCTAGACATACAAAAAACCCGAGACAATACAAAAACTAGCGTACCCACCCTAGTCACACCCTGACCCAACCAAAATATAAAGAAAACAGAGATATCTCAGGTCAGGGCGTGACATTTGAACCAAAATAAAGGACCGATTTATATTGTTCCTTTCTGTTTGTTTTTTAACCTGTGAAATCAACATTTAAAAAAACAAAACATTTAATAAATCAATCAAATGTATTTATAAAGCCCTTTTTACATCAGCAGATGTCACAAAGTGCTTATACAGAAATCCAGCCTAAAACCCCAAACAGCAAGCAATGCAGATGTTGAAGCACGGTGGCCAGGAAAAACTCCCTAGAAAGGCAGGAACCTAGGAAGAAACCTAGAGAGGAACCAGGCTCTGAAGTGTGGCCAGTCCTCTTCTGGCTGTGTCGGGTGGAGATTATATGAGTACCGCACAGTACATGGTCATTAAGGCCAGATGGTTCTTCAAGATGTTCAAATGTTCATAGATGACCAGTAGGGTCAAATAATCACCAATCAGTGCGGATAGAGCAGGTAAGCTAGTTGTTTACATGCATGATGGACAGACAAGTGTCGCCTAAGGCACTAAATGCGACTGAAATTTTGCAGGTGGGGAGAGAGGGTTGAGGCTTGAAGCGCTGGGAATCTTGCTATGACATGCATTATCTCTAACTAGGCGTATAGTATCCTTAACTAGCATTGAAAAAGTTTACCAATTCTCTAGCTAATTAAAAATCTCTCTCCCTATCTTCTGAATCAAGCTTGTAATGTCAGTGCAGTAGCCGATGCTTGGGTGGGGTGAGTGGCAGGTAGCCCAAGCACACACAATCAAATATTTTTGACTTAAGTAAGTGAAAAAGAGAGGGCTTTGCATAAGCACTTTGTTGTGGGACTAGAAAAAATGCTTGGAACGTAAATAAAGTTATTAACCAGTTCCAATGCTTTTAAAATAATGTTTCTGTTTCGGAACATATGGATCACTTTCGTTCCAGGTTTCGTTTATGAATCTTGATGATTTTTTTTCCACTTTTCAGTTCCCTGAACCGGTTCCAAGCCCTGCTGCTACGATACCTGCATTGGCAAATATCTCCAATCTCTAACGTTAACGTTACGTTACTACAATAAAGTGACTGGCTTTGAAATATTTTTTAATAAAGGCAAAATTACAAAAATTCTACATTCAATTTGCAGCAAGTTAGCCAGGTAGTTAGTTAGCAAGTTAGATTCTTTACATCAGCTGGATTTCTCAAGATGACTGGCTGGATTGTTCAGGATTCCCTAAAACATTAAACAACACAAATTACAATTCATATAAATGTCAAATGCCCATATAGCAAACTAAATGTTTAGCTAGTTGGATAATGTTAGCTAGTCAGCTAGATAGCTTGTTAATAAGTAGGTTTTTGTGAATTAACTTTGACTTAAAATATGCATAATCACTTGTCTCTAGATTAACTAACATATTTCTCTGAACTGTACATTTTTTGCACGATTCAGTATGAAGTAATCATGCATCTCAATTTCCTTTGTTTGGAGGGCCAACTATATCTTTTTTTTATTTAACTAGGCAAGTCAGTTGAGAACACATTCTTATTTAAAATGACAGCCTACCGGGGAACAGTTAACTGTCTTGTTCAGGGGAAAAATAACAGATTTCTACCTTGTCAGCTCAGGAATTTGATCCAGCAACCTTTCTGTTATTGGCCCACCACTCTTACCACTAGGCTACCTGCCACCCCAAACTAGAGTGCTGAAAAGGCACTACCACTCCCTTAAAGTTGAATTGGGACAGCACTGCGACTCGATGAGGATCGAGGGATTGCACAAAATGGAGGGGGAGGGCTATAGGGGGGTATTTGGATTGAGCCTATGTCTGCCTATGTTTACACACAGGAGTGATTGGACATCCAGGTCTAGTACCCAATCAACCAATACTTTTTGTTTGGTATCCAGCCATGCTGCATGTTGAAGTATTTTATATTAACAGTCTTAATGTGAAAAATAGTCTTGATGTTATTTTCCGAGCAGCTTCAGAAGAGACACAGATAT
The DNA here is from genome assembly GCF_013265735.2 of Oncorhynchus mykiss. Taxonomy (NCBI): domain Eukaryota; kingdom Metazoa; phylum Chordata; class Actinopteri; order Salmoniformes; family Salmonidae; genus Oncorhynchus; species Oncorhynchus mykiss. The sequence goes on along the minus strand of NC_048587.1, from coordinate 11,913,461 downwards.
ACACAGTTTGCCAAAGTTCATTGGAGATTTAGAATTTCAGTCAGTGACACATTGGCACTAAAAGTTCCAAGATAATTACTCTCTAGTTAGAATTATAATTACAATGTTGTTGTCATGTTTGGTGCCAACAGTTGGTTGATAACTGTGGAACTGTGACTGGTAGTGAGACCATGTATGACCCCGTCACTGCATGTGTGTGTTTGTTTGTGTGTGGGTGTATGTATGTGAACGTGTGGGCTGTTTTAGCTGTTAGGGGAACACGGTCAATGAGCGATAATGTGGAATGATATGCTGCTTTTGCATTTCCGGTCTCTCTGAAAATTCTAGAACATCTGGAGTCAGAACTCTGCTAATTGAGCGACCAATGAGAGGGTAGCGTTCCGTAGCTCCGTCACAGTTCTGGAAACATTAAGGGAACAGTATGACCAGATGCTATTAAAGGAACAGTTAACCCAGATTGTTAAAATAACAGTACTGACATATTTTATTAAAGGGATAGTTCACCCAGATTACTTAAAAGGGATAGTTCACTCAGATGACTAATAACTTTGTAGTTCAGGTTTCCCTTTAATTCTGACATTGACCAGAGTACATTACTGTATGAAAATCTCAAACACATGCAGTGGGTTAACCAAATCATCTTTGTTGTCAGCCAGACTACCATGTAAATGTTTCATAAAACATTATGGAATTTAGAAAGTATCATATTTAGCAAACCACACACTATGAAAATCAATGTTATAGTAATAAAGAACAAGTCATAATCTCATCAACAGTTGTTGTGTGATAGTATTAGTAGCAGTATAGTAATAGTAGAAGTAGTGCAGGGGGGGACTCTTTTTAATTGGGGGGAACTCAGTTGGGGTCTCAACTCACTGTATATTTCGAAATTTGTGCATTAATAGTCACTCATTTAGCCCATGAGTGCTCATTTTTAAATTATTATTGCTAAGTTAGTATGTCAGCCAGCTATCTAAACTTGTGGTAAGCACGGTCGTATTACAGACCGGGGTGGGGCCCATTGATCATCAGTTATCATACTAAAAACGGCAAACCCTTTTGCAGGAAATTAGCTGTAAATCTGTTAATTCCTCTCCGCCCCACAGCTAAATAAGTAGAATTGCATGAAATGAGGGTATGCAGACCCACGAGCCACTATGTCCCCCCATGATGAGTAAAAACAATGTGTGGCCCCCAACCCCATCAAAGTTGCCCATCCCCGATCTAGTGGAATACAGTGGCTTGGCTGCCTATTAATGTCATATACTGTATGTTATTTTGGATACCGATTAACTTTATGTCCAACAAATTCATTAATTTTCATTTACATTTTAGTCATTTAGCAGACACTCTTACCCAGAGTCGACTTTGGGCAAAATAAAATAAAAAACATCCTTAAACAATTAATTGACCAATGCATGATCATACCAGGTCATTTAATGCTTGAAACAACTTGATAAATAAGATATTTGGCTACAGAAGTGCTATTTCTTACCGAGCTCTACAGCTTCCATCCAAAAACAAATCCTGTGAAATTGCGTCAACACATACTGGAGAAGTTACTGGCTAGCTACAGAGGTTAGCTTAGCTAACAAACTAGTTATGTTGGTCGTCGCGCATGACCGGAATGATCCACCAAAGGCACACCCCATTTCTGTTTTAAAATGGAGAAAGGGGTGGAGTTGGAATGTTTTTTGTGCCCAAAGTCGACCTATAAGATAGCTGGGTGACACAACCACATATCACAGTCATAGCAACAACAACAAAAAATCCCTTAATAAAGTAGTTAGCAACAATACATAACTTTAGCTTTAGAATGTGATAATGAGAACAAGAATAGGATCCACATTAGTCAACTGTTGTTAATGTACTTTTTCATATAAATAATCTTAAGCATGAGATACATCACATTTTCATTTTGAACCTTTATCTTTCCATAGGTTAAGGATGTACTCTTTTATATGTCAAAAACACACCGTTCTTATGAAGGAGCTAGATGTAACATCGTTTCAATGTTTATCTGTATATTGTTGAGTTAAACGTAGTCTTTTAACCATGAATAAAAGGTATTAATTTCTATGTTTGCATTTTTTTTTTTTAAGTAAGTGGGGGGGGGTCAAATTAAGTTGCTTTCATGCCATTGCTAATCTGAACACCTGCACTTTTCATGCAAATCTTGATGAAATAGGTTCTGCTCCTTCAGGGTAACTCACTGCCCAAGCAAAGTCTGAATATAAACAGTGAGCGTGCCGCCCCAGGCGGCAGGGTAGCCTAGTGGTTAGAGTGGTGGACTAGTAACCGGAAGGTTGCAAGTTCAAATCCCTGAGCTGACAAGGTACAAATCTGTCATTCTGCCCCTGAACAGGCAGTTAACCCACTGTTCCTAGGCTGTCATTGAATGTTCTTAACTGACTTGCCTAGTTAAATAAAGGTAAAAAAAAATAAAATGTTATACCATCTTGCCAATTTTTTATTTCACCTTTATTTAACCAGGTGCGCATAAACTTGCTTACTACCACCTTAAAATGGTGTGCCGTCGTACTGTAATGCTCCAAGTAGATGCTGTGGAAGGGATAGCTAGTGTTGGCCTCTGTCACCACGAACCTCACTGTGTTCTATTGGCAATAGCAATAATAGCAACCATGCCATAACGAGTATGTGCAGATGATACAGAACATAACAATCAATGCATGAATTAGCACAAACATTCACCTCTGCAAGGTGATGGATACAGAACCTAACCATGCACGTGCAGCCATGCCATTAGGCATACTGTGTATAGAAAATGAAGCAAAGAATATCACTGTGCGAGCATTCACCACACAAGAGTTGCAGCCTAAAATACATGATAGAACTAAGACGTGAAGATAACAAAATGCAAGCAAAAGATTAATTAATGACAGTACTAATTCGTGAAGACTAGAATGAAGACATTGCTACAATACCATATGATAGAATAAGAACAGTCGCTAGAATAATACTACTACAGTGCTTGCGAAAGTATTCGGCCCCCTTGTCCTTTGCGACCTTTTGCCACATTTCAGGCTTCAAACATAAAGATATAAAACTGTATTTTTTTTGTGAAGAATCAACAACAAGTGGGACACAATCATGAAGTGGAACGACATTTAATGGATATTTCAAACTTTTTTAACAAATCAAAAACTGAAAAATTGGGCTTGCAAAATTATTCAGCCCCCTTAAGTTAATATTTTGTAGCGCCACCTTTTGCTGCGATTAGAGCTGTAAGTCGCTTGGGGTATGTCTCTATCAGTTTTGCACATCGAGAGACTGACATTTTTTCCCATTCCTCCTTGCTAAACAGCTCGAGCTCAGTGAGGTTGGATGGAGAGCAATTGTGAACAGCAGTTTTCAGTTCTTTCCACAGATTCTCGATTGGATTCAGGTCTGGACTTTGACTTGGCCATTCTAACACCTGGATATGTTTATTTTTGAACCATTCCATTGTAGATTTTGCTTTATGTTTTGGATCATTGTCTTGTTGGAAGACAAATCTCCGTCCCAGTCTCAGGTCTTTTGCAGACTCCATCAGGTTTTCTTCCAGAATGGTCCTGTATTTGGCTCCATCCATCTTCCCATCAATTTTAACCATCTTCCCTGTCCCTGCTGAAGAAAAGCAGGCCCAAACCATGATGCTGCCACCACCATGTTTGACAGTGGGGATGGTGTGTTCAGCTGTGTTGCTTTTACGCCAAACATAACGTTTTGCATTGTTGCCAAAAAGTTCAATTTTGGTTTCATCTGACCAGAGCACCTTCTTCCACATGTTTGGTGTGTCTCCCAGGTGGCTTGTGGCAAACTTTAAACAACACTTTTTATGGATATCTTTAAGAAATGGCTTTCTTCTTGCCACTCTTCCATAAAGGCCAGATTTGTGCAATATACGACTGATTGTTGTCCTATGGACAGAGTCTCCCACCTCAGCTGTAGATCTCTGCAGTTCATCCAGAGTGATCATGGGCCTCTTGGCTACATCTCTGATCAGTCTTCTCCTTGTATGAGCTGAAAGTTTAGAGGGACGGCCAGGTCTTGGTAGATTTGCAGTGGTCTGATACTCCTTCCATTTCAATATTATCGCTTGCACAGTGCTCCTTGGGATGTTTAAAGCTTCGGAAATATTTTTGTATCCAAATCCGGCTTTAAACTTCTTCACAACAGTATCTCGGACCTGCCTGGTGTGTTCCTTGTTCTTCATGATGCTCTCTGCGCTTTTAACGGACCTCTGAGACTATCACAGTGCAGGTGCATTTATACGGAGACTTGATTACACACAGGTGGATTGTATTTATCATCATTAGTCATTTAGGTCAACATTGGATCATTCAGAGATCCTCACTGAACTTCTGGAGAGTTTGCTGCACTGAAAGTAAAGGGGCTGAATAATTTTGCACGCCCAATTTTTCAGTTTTTGATTTGTTAAAAAAGTTTGAAATATCCAATAAATGTCGTTCCACTTCATGATTGTGTCCCACTTGTTGTTGATTCTTCACAAAAAAATACAGTTTTATATCTTTATGTTTGAAGCCTGAAATGTGGCAAAAGGTCGCAAAGTTCAAGGGGGCCGAATACTTTCGCAAGGCACTGTATAACGCAAAGATGGACTGACAGGCAGGACCACCTATTTAAAATGCGTGTAACTCATAAGCATAAGCACACTGAAATGATACCGTAAAAGGTATGCTAAAAGTGTGACTCATGGAACAGTATGCACTAATGAGCTAGCATTCACCACACTAATACAGACCAGTCTGCAAGTTATGTTGAATGCAATCTAGCTTAAACTGTGTAAGGGAATACGGTTCCAAAGAATAACCAAAGTCAGATTAACTTGTACAATATTTAAAGTGTGACTGCCGGAGGAGGTCGACTGGGATGACCCGTAAAATGTAGGCCATCGCTGATAGTGTGAATTGATTGCAGCGTTCTCATGAGCTGCACCACACGCAGTGATAGCTACACTAAACCAATGCTAATTCTACTTAGCTAGCTAGTTGGTAGCCAGCTATTGACTGACAACTGCCACGCCCTGATCTGTTTCACCTGTTATTTTGATTGTCTAAACCTCCTCCAGGCGTCGCTTATTTTCCCCAGTGTATTTATCCCAGTGTTTCCAGTCTCTCTGTGCCAGTTCGTCTTGTATGTTTTCAAATCAACTAGCTTGTTTTTTCCCTGCTCCTGTTTTCTATTCTCTTTTTTCTAGTCTTCCCGGTTTTGACCTTTGATTTGCCTGTTTTTTCTGGACTCCGTACCCGCCTGCCTGCCCCTTCTGCCTGCCCTGTCATCGAGCCTGTCTGCTACTCTTTACCTCTTGGATTCAGGATCTGGTTTTGACCTGAAAGACCGGAAAATAGCTGTGCAGCGACGCTCCCCATCCAACCTGACAGAGCTTGAGAGGATCTGCAGAGAAAAATGGGAGAAACTCTCCAAATACGGGTGTGCCAATACCCAAGAAGACTCTAGGATGTAATTGCTGTCAAAGCTGCTTCAAGAATATACTGAGTAAAGCGTCTGAATACTTATGTTAATGTGATATTTCAACAAAAAATGTTTTGGTACATTTGCAAAAATGCTTGAAAACCTGTTTTTGCTTTGTCATTACGGATTATTGTGTGTAAATTGAGGGGGGGGGGGGGCAATTAAATCAATTTTAGAATAAGGCTGAATTGTAACAAAATGTGGAAAAGTCAAGGGGTATAAATACTTTCCGAATGCACAGTGCCTTCAGAAAGTATTCACGCCCCCTGACTTTTTCCACATTTTGTTGTGTTATAAAGTGGGATTAAAATTGTCATGTTTTGTTAACGATGTACATAAAAAAACACTATCTCAGCGGAAGAAAAAAAATCTACATTTTGATCATATAAGTATTCAGTCTAATTATGTTAGAATCACGTTTGGCAGTCATTACAGCTGCAACTAAAATGTTTTTGATCCATCCTGAGATCTCCTATCACCATTGGCCTCATGGTGAAATCCTTGAGCGGTTTCGTTCTTCTCCGTCTGAGTTAGGAAGGATGGCTGTATCTTTGTAGTGACTGGTGATTGATACACCATCCAAAGTGGAAATAATAACTTCACGATTCTCAAAGGGATATTTAATGTCTTCTTTTTTATGTTTACCCATCTACCAATAGGTGCCCTTCTTTGTGAGTCATTGAAAAACCCCTCTGGTCTTTGTGGTTGAATCAGTGTTTGGAATTCACTGCTCGACTGAGGGACCTTACCTATATTTGTATGTGGGGGGGGGGGGGGGGGTACAGAGATGAGATAGTCATTCAAAAATCATGTTAAACAATATTATTGAACACAGAGTGAGTCCATGCAATTTATGTGACTTGTTAAAACTTCACTAGGGTAGGGGGCACTATTTTCACCTCCGGATGAAAAGCGTGCCCAAAGTAAACTGCCTGCTACTCAGGCCCAGAAGCTAGGATGTGCATATATTGGTAGATTTGGATAGAAAACACTCTAAAGTTTCCACAACTGTTAAAATAATGTCTGTGAGTATAACATAACTGATATGGCAGGCAAAAACCAGGGAAAAATCCACCCAGAAAGTGGGATTTTTTTATGTTTGTTGTTTTCTATTGAATGCCATTACAGTATCCATTGACTTAGGACTCAAATTGCACTTCTTATGGCTTCCACTAGATGTCAACAGTCTTTAGAAATTGTTTCAGACTTGTATTCTGAAAAATGAGAGAGTAATTCCACTCTGAATGAGTTGACCCTACAGTGTCCCAGAGGTTTTTCATGCGCACGACCGAGAGTGAGCCTTTCTTGTTTATCTTTTATTTTGACGACGTTATTATTTTAGGCTAAAAACAACCTGAGGATTGATTATAAACATCGTTTGACATGTTTCTACGAACTTTACGGATACAATTTGGATTTTTCGTATGCCTGTTGTGACTGCGTTTGAGCCTGTGGATTACTGAAAAAAATTGTGCGAACAAAACGGAAGATTTTGGATATAAACAGGTACTTTATTGAACAAAACAAACATTTATTGAGTAAATGGGAAACTTGTGAGTGCAACCATATGAAGATCATCAAAGGTAAGTGATTAATTTTATCGCTATTTCTGACTTGTGTAACTCCTCTACTTGGCTGGTAACTGTTTGTAATGATTTGTCTGCTGGGCGCTGTCCTCAGATAATCGCATGGTAAGCTTTCGCCGTAAAGCCTTTTTGAAAACTGACACCGTGGTTGGATTAACAAGAAGTTACTCTTTAAACCAACGTATAACACTTGTATGTTTTATGAATTTTTATAGTGAGTATTTCTGTTTATGAATTTGGCGCTAGTCCCACGTACCCTAGTGAGGTATTAAGCAAATTTTTACTTGTGAATTTCAAATTATACTGAAGACACATTATCTTCACACATATTTTAGATGCATTGCTTTTCACTGACAGCCGCATCTTATTAATTAGCTAGGCCTATTGCCACGTGCGCTGCCCAAATTACAGGGTTCCCAACTAGGCATATAGGCCTACACGCTTGTGATGTGAAACAACTCACAGCTTTAAAAGAAGCTAATGATCCTTTGTGGCTAAGTCATGCTTATTGCACACAGTTAGTCCATCCAGCTTATTATCTGACTAGTTAAGCATATTTTACTCCTGAATTTATTTAGGCTTGACATACACAGGAGTTGAATACTATTAATTTGTAAAAATGTCTAAAAACATAATTCCCCTTTGACATTATGGAGTATTGTGTGGCACAAAATCTAAATGTAATACATTTTAAATTCGGTCTGCAACACAACAAAATGTGGAAAAAGTCAAGGGGTGTGTATACTTTCTGAAGGCACTGTATAAAACATAGGATAATCACATTTGTGAATGCACAGGAAATTTTACTGAACCGCTGGTCATTACGAACACATTAAAGTAAACAGGTTTGCCCTTGGAACGCTGAGTGGGGGAACTGAGTCAGAACTATAGTCTCTTTGATCAGAGACATCCTTCTGATGAAACCGGTTAGTGGAGGCTGGTGGGAGGAGCTATGGTTGGGGGGGTGAGCAGGTGGGTCTGGGCAGGGTGATGTCGTTGATGTTTGTGTGTGTTTATATGCTGTCTTTTATTTTGTATTGTAAAAAAAGAAAAAAAAAAAAAAAAAAAAAGAAGAGGCAAGTATATTTGAACAGGACCAAGTGACCTGGATTCATCTTGGCAGAATGTGTATGTTTGTATTCCTTGGCCCATGTGATAATCTTGATGATATCACTGTTAAAATCAACCAACAAAAATTATGCCTTTTCAAAGCCATGGGCTGAAACCAGAGAGCAGCTAGGCAGAGGTACAGTACATGACGTACAGATGTTTGATAAGCAAGTTTTTATGAACATTAATCTCAATGTTCTACTCTAAAAATGTTATACATTTATCTGACTGAGGCTTTCTATATCTTATGTATTGCAAACATGAATTGGGAAAGTAACAGGTACTTTTCATATTGTAATGATTAGGACTTATGATTAGTGGCACATGGACAAAGGATAGATTTGTCATATAGAATGTGTGGAATGACAGAGAAATGGAGGACAAATAAAGCATACACACTCAGTTGGCTGGCTTACTACATCTATCACAGGCTCTAAAAGGTTCCCAGATGTGTAGAAGCACACAGGGGAATTCATTACCAGAGTTTTTTTTATTATGAGATATCAAATTTACGTCTGTGTGTGTGTGTACATGTGTGTCTGTAAGTTTCAGTCTGTAAGTATGTGTGCTTGTGCAGTTTCTAAATTTCAACCTTTATTGACACACACTGACTGTATAGAATTGAGACTGCATGTGTGTGTGCGTAGCGTTAATTGCACAGCCAGTGGCCCACTAGGACATTAATCACATTCATGACAAAATAATTCAGCTGAGTGCCTCTAGAGTTTGTTACAGAGACGAATGTGAAGAGTGAGCAGAGTCCGAGTGTGTGTATGTGTGAGTTTGTTTTTGAAAGTGAATGGGGATCTAATAGAGGGGCCTCCTAAACAGGAGAAAATAGCCCTCCTGCAGACGGTCTACTTTTCATGTGTTAATAACCCTTCAGAGTAAGTATAGTATGAGCTATGGGGTTATGAGACCTCACGCCATCCAACTAAACACAGAAAGATACGGATATTAAGACAGACACACACACACACACACACACAGTACAGACTCCACGGCCTCAGCACACACACATACGTGACACCATGGGGCCTGGTCTCAGTACAAAGGCGGCGTGGAGGCCCAGATTCCTTTGGTGTGATTCAGACGGCTTATCCAAACCCACAGCTCCATTCACTGACTGGGAGCAGTGTAGATATGTAGTTTAAGATGAAGCGGGGACAATGGCTGTTTGAGGTGAATCAGTGTCCAGTGGGAGGGCTCTATCTGTGGGGCCCACTGAAATTAAAGTACCACCGTCTCATTCCATGTCTCTGGTCCCTGAAAATGACCATAAGTACATCTGGAGATGGGGCTTTATAATGTGACGTATTGAAGCCATAGTTTTAATGAACCCCTTTCCCATGGAGTTTTGGCCCCTGTCTGAGACCCCTGGTGATTCACGCACATATGCACACACGTACATACAGACGGACGCATACACGGACATATGGTCCAGAGACTGACAGGGAGGTCTCTGATAAATCTTTACTCCTCTCCTTAGATTGGTGTTCTTAAACCTTGCGTGGTAAGAAACCAACACATTCATTCATATAATTCACATGGTTGACAACGTTTTGACTTCCAGCGTCATTCACCCTCATATGTTCTTTAACCACTGCATGTCTAGATGAAAGTTACCTACATTCCTCCACTCGTGATTCACACTATGCAGCACATTACTGTAATAACATTTGGTCACATTTGTCCTGTGTACAAATCAACATTTAGACATTTCAAGTTTCCTGTGTCAAACAGAGGCCTGGGTATTAGTCAAAATCAGATCCAAACCTGATCTGTCCAACATGATACTTCACATAGCCAGTTCATAGACAAAATTCCAGTATCAATCAGAAACTCTGGGAACACTTAGCCAAACGTGAGCCAAGGCAACAAACATGGCACATGACGGTCCAAACCAAACACCATCCCACGTCTCTACAGGAGCCTGCTACACATCCTTCTATCTCTAGCCCTCCAGCATCCATTGCCCCATGGTTACTGCTTTTCCCAAAATTACCCATAACAGTCATAGTCTTCTCATAACACTCTCTTAATAGTAACACATGTAAAAGTGTATCAAAAGAAAACCTGAAATGAATTTCCACCCGGTACCCTGCAGCCAAGCCTGTTAGTTGTAACATATTTTAGTTATATTCTCCTGGCTGACCTGACTGGATCTCTGTTTATTCTGGAATAACATCTATCACAGGTCTCTCCAACCCTGTTCCTGGAGAGCAACCCTCCTGTAGGTTTTCGCTCCAACCCCAGTTGTAACTAACTTGACTCAGCTTATCAAACAGCTAATTATTAGAATCAGGTGTGCTAGATTACGGTTGGAGCGAAAACCGACGGGATGTTATCTCTCCAGGAACAGGGTTGGAGAGCCTTGATCTATCACAACATGCAGGAGAAAACAAAATAACCTCACCACAAACAATCTATTTATTATACATGGCACAAATGAAAGCCACACTTTACCTCCACAACAACAGATAATGGTGTTAAGAATTTTAAAAAGGTAACTAGAGAGAACAAGACTTAAATGTGGCCACTTTAACTAGTTGCCTTGAATGCTGCTCCGTAGCAACTCAACAAGCACCAGCTGCTACTCATTGCAATCAGCCTCCACACCTGTCCTCCCTCTCCTTAAACAACACTCACACCCTACTTAAATCTGACCAAACTAACATTCCTCCTCATTGTTCTGCAGTGCATGTCACGTTGCTAGCCTCATCAAGTTTTTGCAGCCTGCATCCCCTTAGCCCCTTTCTATCCAATATTCTTCCAAGGATCTCACCACAACAGCCTAACTACCACGGCCAGGTGATGACTTCTCCCTGAGACTACGAGCCAAACTTTAGAGTCCACCCCACAGATCCTTCATCTGCAGCCCTCTGGTTCAGTCGCACTCCCTTTTTTGAATTCTCATTCACACATTCATCCCATTTCCACAATGCATATGATAAACCCATTTCAATGTCTGGTCCTTAAACTTGTGAATGTAATGATGAAGTCTAAAGCATTTGGTTGTGTGTTCAAATCACAATATGGACCATTTTAGCTACAGTGCCTTCAAAATATTAATCCCCCTTGACTTATTCCACATTTTTTGTTGTTACAGCTGGAATTCAACATGGATAACTTTTTATTATTTTTTTAAATTTTAAATTAACAATTCTCATTTAGAACTTTTCACACACATGTTAGTCAACTATGGCAGCAACTACAGCTGTGAGTATTTCTGGGTAAGTCTGTAATCGCTTTGCACAACTAGATTGTGCAAATATTGTACATTCTTTTAAGAATGCTTCAAGCTCTGTCAAGTTTGTTTATCATTGCTAGACAGCCATTTTCAAGTCTTGCCATAGCTGATTTTAAGTCAAAACTGTAATTAGGCCACTCAGGAACATTCAATGTCAATATTGGTAAGCAACTTGTGTATTTAACATTTTGTTTAAATTATTGTCCTGCTGAAAGGTGAATTTGTCTCCCAGTGTAGGTGAACGGATAATCTCCGCATGTGTGGCTCCCACCATGAAGCATGGAGGACGAGGTGTGATGGTGTGGGGGTGCTTTGCTGGTGACACTGTCAAGGATTTATTTAGAATTCAAGGCACACTTAACCAGCATGACTACCACAGCATTCTACAGCGATACGCCATCCCATCTGGTTTGCGCTTAGTGGGACTATAATTTGTTTTTCAACAGGACAATGACCTAACACACCTCCAGGCTGTGTAAGGGCTATTTGACCAAGGAGTGAAGTGCTGCATTAGATCTGGCCTCCACAATCACCCTACCTCAACGCAATTGAGATGGTTTGGGATGTGTTGGACTGCAGAGTGAAGGAAAAGCAGCCAACAAGTGCTCAGCATATGTGGTAACTCCTTCAAGGCTGTTGGAAAAGCATTATAGGTGAAGCTGGTTCAGAGAATGCCAAGAGTGTGCAAAGCTGTCATCAAGGCAAAGGGTGGCTACTGTTGTGACTTTACTTTCATTAACTTCTTGGTTACGGGGCAGTATTTTCGTGTCCGGATGAAATGCATGCCCAAATTCAACTGCCTGCTACTCATCCCCAGAAGATAAGATATGCATATTATTACTAGATTTGGATAGAAAACACTAAAGTTTCTAAAACTGTTTGAATCATGTCTATGAGTATAACAGAACTTATTTAGCAGGCGAAATAAGGACAAACCATCTCAATTTTTATTTTTTGATGTCATTCGTTTCAATGGGTTTTCATTGGGAATCCAGATTTCTAAGGGACCTTCTTGCAGTTCCCATCACTTCCACTGGATGTCTTCAGAGATTGGTTGAGGTTTTTCCTTTGTGTAATGAAGTGCGGCCATCTTGAACGAGGGTCACTTGAAGTGTACTGTTAGATAGAGGCGCGTGATCAGAAAGCTAGCTACAGTTTGTTTTCCTCCTGTATTGAACACAGATCATCCTGTCTTCAATTTTATCGATTCTTTACGTTAAAAAATACCTAAAGTTGTATTACAAAAGTAGTTTGAAATGCTTTGGCAAAGTTTACAGGTAACTTTTGAGATATTTTGTAGTCACGTTGCGCAAGTTGGAACCCTGGGTTTTTCTGTCTCAAACGAGTCAAATAAATCGACATTTTGCGTATATATCGACAGAATTAATCAAACAAAAGGACCATTTGTGATGTTTATGGGACATATTGGAGTGCCAACAAAAGAAGCTCGTCCAAGGTAAGGCATTAATTATATTTTTATTTCTGCGTTTTGTGTCGCGCCTGCAGGGTTGAAATATGCTTTCACATGTTGTTCGTCTCTCTGAAACCAAGCCTTCTTGAAAGGTTTTTTTGGCTCTTTACTCAGCTCACGCGTAAGGCTCTGATTGTCCTCCAGAGGTCAATGTCCTTAGTTGTCCGGACACCAGTGGTGGCGTTGTTCAGAACTTGTTCTTAGCTCGTGTGGATAGTCAGAGTTTGAACCACTTTACACGCACAGCTGCAGCCTGACAATGTTCAGGTCTGGTGAGTTTTTTCACCTTGTGTTGAGGTTCAACTTTCTAACTATTTCAAATGTGTGGACCACGGTCTACTTCCTTGAACAAAATATAAACTATGATCTCATTAGAAAAAATGGGAATGTAATTTTAGTTAACCGATACTTTCATGATTTTTATTTTTCACGCACAACACAAGAACCTGACCTGGCAGGGTAGCCTAGTGGTTAGAGCATTGGACTAGTAACCGAAAGGTTACAAGTTCAAATCCCCGAGCTGACAAGGTACAAATCTGTCATTCTGCCCCTGAACAGGCAGTTAACCCACTGTTCCTAGGCCGTCATTGAAAATAAGAATTTGTTCTTAACTGACTTGCCTAATTAAATAAAGGTAAAAAAAATAAAATAGTGTGTATTCTTTTCAAGTTACAGTATGTTATACCATTTTTAATGACATCACAAAATAGATATTCAGATTTTAGAAATATTGTTCCAGTGTTCATTTTTGGTTGGGCAAGTCTCTCTAGTCAAAGGCATTCCTTTGGTTGATACTAAAAAGTAGAGTTCTGCTGCATTTATTTATTTTATTTTACCTTTATTTAACCAGGTAGGCAACTTGAACAAGTTCTCCTTTACAATTGCGACGTGGCCAAGATAAAGCAAAGCAGTTCGACACCTACAACAATTTACACATGGAGTAAAACAAACATGCAGTAGAAAAATAAGTCTATATACAATGTGAGAAAATTAGTTGAGATGGGAGGTAAAGGCAAAAAAAAGGACATGGTGGCGAAGTAAAACACTGGAATGGTAGATTTGCAGTGGAAGAATGTGCAAAGTAGAGATATAAATAATGGGGTGCAAATGAGCTAAATACAGTAAGGGGAGAGGTAGTTTGGGCTAAATTATAGATGGGCTATGTGCAGTAATCTGTGAGGTGCTCTGACAGCTGGTGCTTAAAGCTAGTGAAGGAAATAAGTGTTTCCAGTTTCAGAGATTTTTGTAGTTCGTTCCAGTCATTGGCAGCAGAGAACTTGAAGGAGAGGCGGCCAAAGAAAGAATTGGTTTTGGGGGTGACCAGAGAGATATACCTGCTGGAGAGCGTGCTACAGGTGGGTGCTGCTATGGTGGCCAGTGAGCTGAGATAAGGGGAGACTTTACCTAGCAGGGTCTTGTAGATGACCTGGAGCCAGTGGGTTTAGCAACGAGTATGAATCATATGAATGAGGGCCAGCCAACGAGAGCGTACAGGTCGCAGTGGTGGGTAGTATATGGGGCTTTGGTGACAAAAATTTATTGAGTAGGGTATTGGAGGCTATTTTGTAAATGACATCGCCGAAGTCGAGGATTGGTAGGATGGTCAGTTTTACAATGGTATGTTTGGCAGCATGAGTGAAGGATGCTTTGTTGCGAAATAGGAAGCCAATTCTAGATTTAACTTTCGATTGGAGATGTTTGATGTGAGTCTGGAAGGAGAGTTTACAGTCTAACCAGACACCTAGAATATGTGGGCAACTACAAATACCTAAGTCGGAACCGTCCAGACTAGTGATGTTGGACGGGCGGGCAGGTGCAGGCAGCGATACGTTGAAGAGCATGCATTTAGTTTTATTTGTATTTAAGAGCAATTGGAAGCCACAGAAGGAGAGTTGTATGGCATTGAAGCTCGTCTGGAGGGTTGTTAACTGTGTCCAAAGAAGGGCCAGAAGTATACAGAATGGTGTCATCTGTGTAAAGATAGATCAGAGACTCACCAGCAGCAAGAGCGACATCATTGATGTATACAGAGAAGAGAATCGGTCCAAGAATTAAACCCTGTGTCACCCCCATAGACTGCCAGAGGCCCGGACAACAGGCCCTCCGATTTGACTCTATCAGAGAAGTAGTTGGTGACCCAGGCGAGGCATTCGAGTCTGCCGATGATTTGGTGATTGACAGAGTCGATCGGCTGCACAGTATTGTTTCTTATCGATGGCGGTTAAGCTATCATTTAGGTCCTTGAGCGTGGCTGAGGTGCACCCATGACCAGCTCTGAAACCAGATTGCATAGCGGAGAAGGTATGGTGGGATTCAAAATGGTCAGTAATCTGTTTGACTTGGCCTTAGAAAAGCAGGGTAGGATAGATATAGGTCTGTAGCAGTTTGGGTCAAGAGGGACCCCTCCCTTTGAAGAGGGGGATGACCGCAGCTGCTTTCCAATCTTTGGGAATCTCAGACGACACGAGAGGTTGAACAGGCTAATAATAGGGGTTGCAACAGTTTCAGCAGATCATTTTAGAGAGGGTCCAGATTGTCTAGCCTGGCTGATTTGTAGGGGTCCAGATTTTGCAGATCTTTCAGAACATCGGCTGACTGGATTTGGGAGAAATGGGGAAGGCTTGGGTGAGTTGCTTTGGCGGGGGTGCAGTGCTGTTGACCGGGGTAGGGGTAGCCAGGTGGAAAGCATGGCCAGCCGTAGAACAATGCTTATTGAAATTCTCAATTATAGTGTTAATTGGTGGTGACAGTGTTGCCTATCCTCAGTGCAGTGGGCAGCTGGGAGGTGTTCTTATTCTCCATGGACTTTACAGTGTCCCAGAACTTTTTTGAGTTTGTGTTGCAGGATGCAAATTTCTGCTCGAAAAAGCTATCCTTGGCTTTTCTAACTGCCTGTGTATATTAGTTTCTAGCTTCCCTGAAAAGTTGCATATCACGGGGGCTGTTCGCATAAAATGTATGACTAGGTGTAAGGTGTCAAAAAGCTTCCCAGCCCCCCCTCCCATTTTCTGTGGGTGAGGAGAGGGCATGGTTATTTGTCTATCATTGCCAAGCTGATGTGAGCCCTTGGATCCTCATGTGTAATTGTGTAGACACTACTTTGAAAAATGTCAAATTTAAAAAAAAATTTTTTGGGTTGCTACATGATTCCATATCACTATAAGAAACCCTTGAATGAGTAGTTGTGTCAAGACTTTTGACTGGTTCTCAAGAGACTGATTGGTATCACACTTTTTCTCCATGCCTAGCAAACAAAGCTGATTAATCAAATTGCATTCTGAACTGAACATGTTTATTTTTTAAAAACTTTTTTTAACTAGGAAAGTCAGTTAAGAACAAATTCTTATTTTCAATGACGGCCTAGGGTTAACTGCCTGTTCAGGGGCAGAAAGACAGATTTGTACCGTGTCAGCTCAGGGATTTGAACTTGCAGCCTTTCAGTTACTAGTCCAACGCTCTAACCACTAGGCTACGCTGCCAGTGTGTGGTCTGGGGCAAAACTGACATCAATCAGGCCCTCGAGGACTGAAATTTCCCACACCTGGAATAGGGCGGCCACCTTTAAAATGCCCAAATGAGGGACAACAGGATGATTTTTGTGGCCTACATGAATAAAAACATTTGGCTGGTGGGATGAGATATAGGAGGATGGGTCATTGTAATGACTGGAATGGCACAGACTCAACAATATCACACACATGGAAACAATGTTTCATTCCATTCCATTTATACCATTCCAGCCATTACAATGAGCCCGTCCTCCTATAGCTCCTCCCACCAGCCTATGGTGTAGTGCACATGTTTTAGGTGCTGGAGAACAATACAAATGTAAATTACATAATTTCTCAAAGTTTGTATCTACAGATGTAGCCTACTAAGTATCATCATACAATATGTATCCTCCAATTGCAATGTCTGCCTATGCCCACACAGTCTCGATATTTCTCTATTTTTAATACCCTCAAATCGCAAGATAGGCATACCTAATTTCTAAATAAGCCATGGCATCATCACTGTCAATCGTGAATGATAATTGTTTTCATTTTATTTGTGAGATGTCCAAAGTGCATCTGCATGCCAATCTTTTGATCTCAATTACTTTCATGGAATATGCGTTTTAGATTTTCTTAAATTAGAGCAGATGTTAACTACACTGAACAAAAAACAAAAAACAAAAGCAACATGCAAAAATGTCTACGATTTTACTGAATTGCGGTTCATATAAGGAAATCGGTCAATTGAAATATACTGAACTGTCACACCCGGATCTGTTTCACCTGTGCTTGTTTCCATTATCCTCCAGGTGTTGCCCATCTTCCCATTATCCCCTGTGTTCTCTGTTTGTCTGTTGCCAGTTCGTCTTGTCAAGTCTTACCAGCGCGCTCTCCTGCCTTCCTTTTTCTCAAGTTGTGTTTCCTAGTTTTCCCAGTCCAGACTATTCTGCCTGCCGTGACCCGAGCCTGCCTGCCGTCCTGTACATGCTTGACTGACCTAATTACTGGACCCCTGCCTGTCCTCGACCTGCCCTTCGCCTGCCCTGTGCCTGCCCCGTGTTTACAATAAATAATCTGAGAACTGTACTATCCGCTTCCTGTGTCTGCATCTGGGTCATATCCTGAGTCATGTTACTGAACAAAAATATATGCTAGTCATTCAACAATGTCAAAGATTTTGAGTTACAGTTCATATAATGATATCAGTAAATTGAAATAAATTCATTAGGCCCTGATCTATTGATTTCACATGACCTTCATTCAGTTTAGTCAGTATGTCATCCATTCAGTCATTTGTCTGAGTTACAATAGCAACTAAATTAAAGAGAATAGTACAGTCTTATCAATTTGTTCATTGAAATCCACATGTATTCAAAATTACCTAAATTCTCAAGTTCTTCAACCTATCCCTTTAATAATTCAATTTAGGCCAATCCAAATACAAAATAGGCCTTCAACTTGTAGCCATTAATTTAGGCTGTCATTTTGGGTACTGGTATCTTGCGGAATAATTTTAGAACTCTGTGTGTTTTGTAACTGTTTTTATTATAGGGCTCCCTTAAAAAGATACCCTAGCTCACAGGCCTCTAAATGTAGCCTATGAATAAATGTTCAACCAAAGAGTTGAAGATGCACATGCAGTGGCTGGGAAAACAGATCTGGCAATAAGAATAGGCTATAGATAGTCTTGACCATTTGGGACCCCTTGGTTATTTCACTCAGGACAGGTTATAGCCAAGATTTAATCAATAATTGTTTTTGTCTTATTTATTGATATGGATATAGCTTCTGCGTGATCGGGTTGTGCAACGCAAATGGCTATAACAAGCTTACATACAGAGTGGAATTCACTTATACAACAGTATAAATGCCTAATATATGGCATACAATCCGTGCTCCAAAATACTGAAAAAAAAACAATTGTAAATAAGAATTTGTTCTTAACTGACTTAGTTAAATAAAGGTTAAATAAAAAATATTATGTCAAGAACAGCTCAAATAAGCAAACGACAGTCATCAATTTAAGACATGAAGGTCGGTCAATGAGGAAAATGTCAAGAATTTTGAAAGTTTCTTTCAAGTGCAGTTGCAAAAACCATCAAGCGCTATGATGAAACTAGATCTCATGAGGACCGCCACAGGAAAGGAATACCCAGAGTTCCCTCTGCTGCAGAGGATAAGATCATTAGAGTTACCAGGCTCAGAAATTGCAGCCCAAATAAATGCTTCACAGAGTTCAAGTAACAGACACATCTTAAGATCAACTGTTCAGAGAGAGAGCGTGAATCAGGCCTTCATACTCAAATTGCTGAAAAGAAACTACTAAAGAACACCAATAACAAGAAGAGACTTGCTTGGGCCAAGAAACACGAGCAATGGACATTAGACCGGTGGAAATCTGACCTTTGGTCTGATGAGTCCAAATGTGAGATTTTTTGTTACAACCGCCGTGTCTTTGTGAGAGTAGGTGAACGGATTATCTCCGCATGTGTGGTTCCCACCGTGAAGCATGGAGGACGAGGTGTGATGGTGTGGGGGTGCTTTGCTGGTGACACTGTTAATGATTTATTTAGAATTCAAGGCACACTTAACCAGCATGGCTACCACAGCATTCTACAGCGATATGCCATCCCATCTGGTTTGTGCTTAGTCGGTCCATCAGGATAGATTTTCCTCCATCTTGGACATTTTTGAAAAACGTATTCTTACGAACCATAAGTCCAAATAACACCAATGTGTATAGGCCCATGGTACATTTCTTAACTTAGTTTGAGAAAAGCGAAATGATTGGTTAAGAGATTATATCAGGAAATCAGATTTTACGTGTCAATTTCATTTCTTTGTAAATCCACTCTACAGTGGCCTATCAACTTGAATCTTGTCATTGTTATTATGGACGTCCCTAAGATGGACCACACTGAATTTGGTATTCATATAAAAAAACAAGGAAACTATTAACTCATTCTTTGCATATGTAACACTAATGCTTCACTACATGTTTTGTATTTAGACTCATTACATCAATCTTTGATTGTTTTGAGAAAATATTGTTGCTGCATTCAAATATGGCCGCTAATTGTCAAAAAAAGATTTTGCTAAAATGCGATCATCATCTTCTCATGAACCATAAATCAGATAATACCAAATCTGGAGTCAGAGACTCAATTAATTAACCTCTAATGAATTTGAGGATGATTAGTTGCTGCATTAAATGTCAGCCATGCTACACCACTAGATGGCACCATATCACACCAGGGCTATAAGAACTGTACCGATGGACATGGGGCCGTAAAACTTTGCATGTAAACCTTATTATGTCCTTAGAAGTAGTGTGAATATAAAAATCACTGCAACCTGAGATTGACAAGTATGCAGACGATCAATGTGAATTATCGTGATTAGTATATCTGTATAGGATACTAGTAATATAACTATTGATCAAGTGGACTTTGTCTCATGCAAATTATTGTTAGATTTATATTATGCAGATGAACAATGTGAAATATCGTGATTAATATAATCACATATTGTTGCTCTTATGTGGTCTGAACAGTGAAAAGTGGATATTTATTTCAGGAATTCCTGCCTTTTGGGCAGTCAGCTTATCTGTTGCTTGGAACGCTGTTGTGGAATGTACCAGGTGAGATTGAAATAATTTACATAAACAGATTGACAAAATACTGTCCCAGAATTCAAAGATGACCGCAATATACAAATACACAAAAGTTGAAAATATATCACAAATCTTAACATAAACCATTAGTCAAATTGACCCCAGAATTGGTATATAAACTCAATACATGAAGTCATGACTTTAGGAATGATTTCCTGCTGCATTCCAACCTACAGCACTAAACTAAACTTCAGTTGTGTCATCTTGTGGTATTAAGAGAGAAACATGGTAATGCTTGCACTGATTGCACATAAAGGAAGATAGTGCTTGCTTTGTTATCCAACTGATCTTGTGTCCTTTCTATCATCCTGTGAACCCTGTTCATTGCTGCTCGCAGCTCTAGAGTGCCTTTGAAAAGTATTCAGACCCCTCAACTTTTTCCACACGTAACACAATTTGTTACGTTACAGCCTAATTCTAAAATGGATTTAAAATCAAAAATCCTCAGCAATCTACACAAAATACCACATAAAAACAAAGCAAAAACAGGTTTTTAGAAAAGTTTGCTAATTTATACAACATTATAAACAGAAATACCTTATTTACATAAGTATTCAGACCATTTGCTATGAAACTCGAAATTGAGATCAGGTGCAGGTGTTTCCATTGATCATCCTTGAGATGTTTCTACAACACATTGAGTCCACCTGTGTTAAATTGATTGGACATGATTTGGAAAGGCACGCACCCATATATTTATATATACACAAACACAAGTTCCCACAGTTGACAGTGTATGTGAAAGCAAAAACCAAGCCATAAGGTCAAAGGAATTGTTGTCCTTGAGTTGTCCTCAAGTTGTCCTTGAGAAGCTGGCACAGGGTATATCTGGCAGACAGAAAGAGAAAGGGGGAGGGAGGGATAGAGAGAGAAAAAGAGGGGGATGTGGGGGTTGGTCTCCTGCTCTAGAAGCAGTTTAACAAAGACCGGGCACATATGCACACTGTTTCAACATCAAACCCCTTTGACATTGCTGTACTATAACTATAATCATATCCAACTGTGTGTAACAACTATATCTCCTACATGACCCTTCTCCCTTGGCTTTGCTGTGTTCACAGAGAGACAGAACTGCCTGGAGAGCTGCAGTCTCTGACCCAGCAGACTATTCAATTATTTCTGTCAAGATAAATATGAAGTTTCCACAAATCTAAAATGAATAACTCACTGTCCTCATTTCTCTGATAGAGGATCTGATACTGAATATGAGAATGAGAACAGGAACATACCTAGACACCAGGATGATCTTAGACAACAACATTTTAAGAGCTTCTCAACCTAAAAGCTGCTGTACAGGATAACCTCTCAGTGATGTAACAGAATAATACCATGAGATGATCTCACACAGATCCATATGAAGCATTTAGCAAGAGGAGGTATAAAGCCTCTGTACTGTATAAGACAGATGATTATACTTCACACATGTCAACCTTTAGTACAGCCATTATTACAGTACCTGACACGTTGGTCAGACATTAAAGACATAATCTGTCCCAAAAGGCACCCTATTCCCTATATAGTGCACTACTTTTGAGCCCGATTGGCCCTGGTCAAAAGTATTGCATTTTAAAGGGAATAGGGTGCCATTTGTGATGCTGCTATGGTGATTTTCAAACGGAAATATGTCTACTTACACTCTTAGAAAAATCAAGTGCTATATCGAACCTGAAAAGGTTCTTTGGATGTTCCCATAGAAGAACCCTTTGTAGAACCCTTCAAAGAGTTCAACAATGAACCCAAAAGGGTTCTACCTGGAAGAGGGATGTTTCCTGGAGATCAGGGGCAGACTAGAACCTAACGAGGCACAGGAACCTAACGAGCAGCTTGAAGCTCAGGAGCCTGGCGAGCCAGCTGTGGCATGGGAGCCTGCCGAGCCTACTGAGTCTTGAAAACCTGACGAGCTAGCTAAGGCGTGGAAGCCTGACGAGCTAGCTGAGGCATCCTCGGTAGACTCGGCAACAAACGCTTGACCCGCCAACCAAGTCTTGACACCCCGATGTATCGGCTGAGGCATGAAAGCCTGAAGAGCCGGCTGAGGCATCCTCGGTTGCTCTGGCAGCGGAACACAGACCCGACATCACCAACACAAAAACAAAAAAACACTCCCTGATGCTTCCCTTTGATGAGGCGTTATTCAATAATGATGTGCCCTGGGAGTCGGGAAGCAAGTTCAGGGAGTGAATAATTTAATCAGTAAACGGAATGTAATACATAACAAGAAACACAAACAGCACACAGACATGAAGCTGAAACAGAAACAATAATGCCTGGGGAAGGAACCAAAGGGAGTGACATAAATAGGGCAAGTAATCAAGCAGGTGATTGAGTCCAGGTGAGTGTCATGAGGCGCTGATGCGGGTGACAATGGTGACAGGTGTGCGCAATAATCAGCAGCCTGGTGATCTAGAGGCCGCAGAGGGAGCACACGTGACAAACATATTGTGAGCTTGTAAGAAGGTTATGCGATTTTAGTTTACTGGATATGTTGAATTTTACATGTGCTTGTGGATGTTGTGCAAGTTTGTGAGAATTTGAAAACAATATTTTGATCTGCTCTCAAGAGACAGAGTTTAGTAAGGAGACATTTCCTTGTGGTGTATTAACACTGCACAGTGTAATAACAATTTCAATACTTTTATTTACTTTAAAAATATATATCAGCATTTTCAAAACATTGTATTTTCTCACTCTGACTTTGTGTATCATGGTCTTAATCCAAATCAAAGTCAGGTAGGTACAGGAATGCAGGCAGGATCAGGACAGGCAGAAAGGTCAGAACTGGGAAGACTTAAAAAAAAGCAAAAACTACAGCACAAGAAACACGGGAACACGCTGTAAGGGACAAGGCAAACTGGCAACAGACAGTTTCTCTGGAAACAGGAGACATAGGGCTGTGAGACAGGGGTTTAATTTGTAGATACATGGAAAATGAAATGTACATGGAGGGTGCGGGGCAACAAAGTCCAAACAACAGAGGGGCTAGGGACCTTAGAGATGGGGAAAGGGACGATAAAATGGGGGGAAAGTTTGTGGGACTCCACCCAGAGGGGCAGAACCCGAGTGGAAAGCCATACCCTCTTCCCAAGATGATAGCGGTGAGAGACCAGTAGCAGAACAGGGAAGAGTGTTGCGGGCATATTCATCCCACACGAGTTGCTGGCTCCAGATGGTGGGTTTGTGGAGATGAGGCAATGAAGAGTAGTCTCCTGATTGGCTCGCTCCGATCGGCCATTAGACTGGGGAGGAAAACCAGAGGACAGGCTGGCCAATGACCCAATGAGGGTGCAGAACACCTGATGAGACCTGAGAACCGGGATGAGACCTGAGGGCTGTGATCGGAAACCATATCGACCAGAGACCATGGATCCGGAAGACGTGCTGCACCATGAGCTATGCCATCTTCTTAGCAGAGGGCAACTTAGGAAGGTGGATAAAATGGGCGGCTTTTTAAAATCTATCCACCACCGTAAGAAAGTGGTGGTTGCCATCTGAGGGAGGGAGAGCCGTGACGAAGTCCAAGGATATATGGGACCAGGGGCGGGGAGGAACAGGCCGTGGTTGAAGGAGGCCAGTCGGAACGAATGCGGAGACGCCATGAACCATGGTGGGACACCAAAAGCGTATTTAGACAAAAGCCAAGGTCCGAAGGGAGCCAGGATGACAGGTGAGTCTCGAGGAATGTCCCCATTCCAGGACTGGAACATGGGCAGAGTCCGGGACAAACATCCGGTTAGCCGGCCCTCCTTGGAACACTGCACCTTGCAGACCAGACTCTCTATACCCCAGATGATAGCAGCCGCTAGACAGGAAGTAGGGAGGATGGTCTCGGGGTCCGATGATGTAGTAGCGTGGCTGTACAGAAATGGTGGAGCGATGGAACTCACATTTCTCTGCCTTCACGAAAAGCTAGTTTTCCAGAAGATGCTGGAGGACCTGTCGGACATGGAGGATGTGCTCTGGAGCGGACCGGGAATAAATGAGGATGTCGTCGAGATAGACAAACACAAATTGGTTCAACATGTTACGGAGCACATCATTGACCAGGGCCTGGAACGTTGGTCAGTCCGAACGGCATCACCAGGAAATCGTAGTGCTCGCTAGCCATGTTAAAGGCTGTCTTACACTCATTTCCACTTATTTCCACTTTTTATTTTTAAATAATTTATACACAGGTCTAAAAACATCATTCTATTTTGACATTATGGGATATTGTGTTTAGGCCAGTGACACCAAATCTAAATGTAATAAATTTTAAATTCAGGCACAACAAAATGTGGAAAAAGTCAACGGGTGTGAATACTTTCAGAAGGCACTGTAAAAGATACTCATGTTCGTTGTGTAATATGTTTTGGCTCAGTGCATGCTCAGGCTGCCCTCGCTCGAAGCAGTTTGTGTGCGAGACTAGGGGATGGTGGGCACTGCTCCTCTACTAGTCGGTGGCGCAGGTTCTCTTGACAATCGTGTAGCATTCTTTAGGTGCTCTCTGTCACCAGTTATGGGAGGCTACTAGAAGAGAGAGGGCGACCAGGTTTTGTGGGTATCCGAGCACATGGCTCAGGTAAACCCGGAGCTAGGGGGCCTTAGCAAGGGTCCGAGCGACCGGTGCGCCCCTCCACAAAACCATTACTGTGACATCCGTGCCCCTACGTTTGGTTATGGCCTAACAATGTGCTATGTCAGCCATTGCCAGAGCCCCCTGTCTCCACAAGGGGCAGGGCTTCATTCAGAAGACTCATAGAAGACCAACTTAGTTTGGAGGCTTGTCCATGTTTAGTGCCCCCCCCCCCTGTTACCCTGCATTGCATTCTGTTTATGGGGTTCAAGGTGTTTATCAATCTCCCCAGGGTGAGTAATAATTTGAGCAATTCGCCTTCTGTCCACAAGGGGGCACTCATCTACCATAGGTGGGTGGCTCATTACTGGGATTCATGACTGATTCCCGCCTGTAGCTCACTAGTCCCTAGGAAGTGCTTAGGTATTCAGGTAATGGGTTCTATAGGCAATTAGTTTAATTCCTGGGAATTAGATTCAATTATGAATTGCCCCTGTCGGTCCCTTTTTCAGCTGGATTACAAGGTGCTGTGGCACCGGTACCTATGACTGGTGTGTATGATCATTTTCATGATAGTGTTTTTTTCCACCTGGGTCAATTTTTTATGTGTGTGGGCCTGCGCTGGGTGCCAGCAGATTACTGGGATGCATCTTACCGCCTAAACTGAGTGAGGCTCGTTGTGATAGAGTACCCCCAAGGGGCACTGCCAATTGGGGTACGTCACTGATCGTCAGAGCCCCCGAACCTAGAGTGGACCCCGCTTCAGGCAAACCTTGTCGCATGAACACAGTTGTGTCAACCCAAAGGTCCACAGTGTTCACGAGTGTCAAAAATATTGGGTACAATGAAAAGGGTTCCTTCCACACATTCATACACATGGTGATTGAGAGTAGTGGAAAGGGAAAAATAATATTTCCTAGTCTACAAGGTGGCGTCCCGCCCCTTGAGATTGCACTTGACGGGAGGCTCGCTGTCTGCTCCAACCAATGTGAAGTATGCTCAGTGTTGCTCTGGATGAAATAACAGTGATCTCAGGACACAGGCTATAATTTGTTGCACGTCCCCCACGTTTCTGCGGCGTCATTAAGTTGACTATTCCCGAGGTCTCAGTGCCCCTTTTGAGGGGGTGAACATTCTCCCGTCTCCAGAAGCAGGTAATCCGAGTGGTTCTATGTTGGATTCAGGACAGCTGGTACATACGGTATTTCCTGGTTCCAAAAAGGGGTCGGGAATTTACGCCCCGTTCTAGACTTATGTGTCCTCAGCAAGCACCTCAGTCTATGAATTCAGAATGCTCACAAGCAGCTGGCTATTACAGTCAACGGGCTGGGGGAAAGTAGCGTTCCTCAGCATTTTGCTGATGTCAACGTGGTGAAGGAGTGTTGTGTTGCATGAGGCAAATGGGGGTCACACCAGATACTGACTGGTTTTGTGATCCACGCTCCTACATTTATGAAGGACTCTATATCCAGAAGGACAAAGAAACTCCTCTGATAATTGCTTTCCTGTAAAGCACATTCCACTGACAGGAACATGTTTTCAATGCTGTCCCGAAGACGTATTGCCGACATGGGGACAAAATGGCCTGTACAACAACAACCTACTGTAACCTACTGTAGTAAAGGGTTCGACCTGCGGACTGAACAATGGTTCTGAAATAAAAAGAGCAATGAGTAGTTTGTAAATTTTTGACTGAAGAAATTATGACCTTTCCCACTTAGCTTCAGACCCATACATGTCACAGCGTGGGAAGAAGAGAGAGTGTTTTGCTTTGGACTTGACCCTGAACTCCCCACCACCCTTATTTCTCATTCCCCTAAACTTCTCCTATTTATGCCTGGTCCTGTGAACCTCTCACCCCTGCCCCTAACCCTGTTCTGCCCTTAGTCTTGTGTACTCAACAGGAAATCAAGGCAACTCCTTGAGGTCCAGGGGCCAGCTTTCCACAACATCTACTCAAAACAAAATCCTAAACTGCTTGGAACTAATTTCCTCCCCCATCAGGGTCTGTTCACATTGTGCCACCCAGACTACTGTCTAGACTACCTAAGTGTAACACCACAGCTCTGTATGAAGGAAGTTAGACATGCTGAATCGGGGACCACACTGTTGCAGAAATGCACACACTTAAACACACAAACATGTGCACCTACACACAATCAGGCACATACTCTTGCATATACACACACACCCACACAAAAAAAACATGCATGCACACACACATTTGCAGAAATAGAGCCATTCTCCTGTGGTGTGTTTCTCAGTGCTCTAAAATATCTTATTTCAAACATAAACATAATGGCCTAGTCAGAAATGTATCACTGTTAAACAGTTGTGTTCAGCTTTGTTTTCCACTGCGGACCACATGATTGTAATTAAATCCAGAACAAACACAAACAATAGAGCAGTTCTATTGAATTGTGTTCCAGACAGCTCTATTGGGTAAAGTAAATACAGTGCCTTGCGAAAGTATTCGGCCCCCTTGAACTTTGCGACCTTTTGCCACATTTCAGGCTTCAAACATAAAGATATAAAACTGTATTTTTTTTGTGAAGAATCAACAACAAGTGGGACACAATCATGAAGAGGAACGACATTTATTGGATATTTCAAACTTTTTTAACAAATCAAAAACTGAAAAATTGGGCGTGCAAAATTATTCAGCCCCCTTAAGTTAATACTTTGTAGCGCCACCTTTTGCTGCGATTACAGCTGTAAGTCGCTTGGGGTATGTCTCTATCAGTTTTGCACATCGAGAGACTGACATTTTTTCCCATTCCTCCTTGCAAAACAGCTCGAGCTCAGTGAGGTTGGATGGAGAGCATTTGTGAACAGCAGTTTTCAGTTTTTTCCACAGATTCTTGATTGGATTCAGGTCTGGACTTTGACTTGGCCATTCTAACACCTGGATATGTTTATTTTTGAACCATTCCATTGTAGATTTTGCTTTATGTTTTGGATCATTGTCTTGTTGGAAGACAAATCTCCATCCCAGTCTCAGTTCTTTTGCAGACTCCATCAGGTTTTCTTCCAGAATGGTCCTGTATTTGGCTCCATCCATCTTCCCATCAATTTTAACCATCTTCCCTGTCCCTGCTGAAGAAAAGCAGGCCCAAACCATGATGCTGCCACCACCATGTTTGACAGTGGGGATGGTGTGTTCAGCTGTGTTGCTTTTACGCCAAACATAACGTTTTGCATTGTTGCCAAAAAGTTCAATTTTGGTTTCATCTGACCAGAGCACCTTCTTCCACATGTTTGGTGTGTCTCCCAGGTGGCTTGTGGCAAACTTTAAACAACACTTTTTATGGATATCTTTAAGAAATGGCTTTCTTCTTGCCACTCTTCCATAAAGGCCAGATTTGTGCAATATACGACTGATTGTTGTCCTATGGACAGAGTCTCCCACCTCAGCTGTAGATCTCTGCAGTTCATCCAGAGTGATCATGGGCCTCTTGGCTGCATCTCTGATCAGTCTTCTCCTTGTATGAGCTGAAAGTTTAGAGGGACGGCCAGGTCTTGGTAGATTTGCAGTGGCCTGATACTCTTTCCATTTCAATATTATTGCTTGCACAATGCTCCTTGGGATGTTTAAAGCTTGGGAAATCTTTTTGTATCCAAATCCGGCTTTAAACTTCTTCACAACAGTATCTCGGACCTGCCTGGTGTGTTCCTTGTTCTTCATGACGCTCTCTGCGCTTTTAACGGACCTCTGAGACTATCACAGTGCAGGTGCATTTATACGGAGACTTGATTACACACAGGTGGATTGTATTTATCATCATTAGTCATTTAGGTCAACATTGGATCATTCAGAGATCCTCACTGAACTTCTGGAGAGAGTTTGCTGCACTGAAAGTAAAGGGGCTGAATAATTTTGCACGCCCAATTTTTCAGTTTTTGATTTGTTAAAAAAGTTTGAAATATCCAATAAATGTCGTTCCACTTCATTATTGTGTCCCACTTGTTGTTGATTCTTCACAAAAAAAATACAGTTTTATATCTTTATGTTTGAAGCCTGAAATGTGGCAAAAGGTCGCAAAGTTCAAGGGGGCCGAATACTTTCGCAAGGCACTGTACCTAACATACCTGCAAAACCACACAGCTACAATATACAATCCACCAGAGAAATGACTCAGGCTGTTTCAAAGACTACAGAAAACTGACTTGAAAAGTCAAAAATAATTAAGAAACAGACCATAACATTGTGACTATAACTACTGTTCCCTGAAGCAGGGAAACGAGGTACAACATATTATGGGAGTTGCACTTTCGCGACTTCGGTTGAAGGATCTACTCTGAACAAAAATATAAATGCAACATGCAACAATATCTAAGATTTTTCCGAGTTACAGTTCATATAAGGAAATCAGGCATATTAAATTAATTAATTAGGCCCTAATTGATGGATTTCACATGACTGGGAATACAGATATGCATATGTTGGTCATAGATACCTTAACAAAAAGATAGGAAGTCATTACTTCCTAACTGTCTATGAAAAGCATTTTTATATTATGATTGCACTGTAATGTAGTTGACTCTAATGACAGAGAATGGGACACTGATGAAGATACCTTGGCTGTTGAAACGTAGGTGAAAAATGTGTTATTGCATCGGAGCACCAAGAGTGTGCAGCTTTAACTTTTCTTTTTAGGAAATGGGCACTCACACAGAATAATGGCCCTTGACATCTGATAACTAGATGTCTGGAGATTGTCAATCATGGAGCCTTTGCTAAATAGTGCTAAATAGTGAATATGGATAACTTGGTTTGAACGTCTTCCTTTCTTTCTCCCCCTCTGTCTGTGTCTCAGTATCTCACCCCCGACTGGTCTCTCCCTACATACTGGCTTAGATCTAAAGCCCTGTTCATACCTGGTTCAAACATGCGTCTGTTGTCCTGATCTTGTCCACATTCTGATTGTACCCATATTTGTCCATGCATTGTGAAATGATTGTGATTAGATCTTCTTGACCACTTCTGGAGGGAGTCGAAGACGCATGTTACAAGCATATCCTTGAAGTGTAAATGAATCCTGACAACGAAAGCGTATACATTTGGCCAATGTCCAGCCCATTCAAAAAACAACAATACCTTTACAATTCCTCATGGTCTTGATTGGAAACCAAGTGTCTACTAGCACTGCCCACATTTAAAAAAAATACTATAGTATACTATGGTATAAATACTGTAGTATTCACTGTAGTGTCTTTGCAGACTTTACTGTAGTATTCACTGTATACTGTGGCAATTTACAGTTAACTATAGTATAAATACTGTACTGTAGTAAATGAAAACTGTAGTATATACTAGAGTAATTCATGTTATGTTTTTGTGGATTGTAGTATACTGTAGTGTGTCAGTTTGCTGACATAACTGTAGTATTTACTATAGTGTTTTTATTTTATTATCTTTGATGTAGAAGCTTCTCCTTCTCCTTAAGAAGCTTCTCCTTAAGAGAACCTACTGAAATACTAAAATAGCTCATTTTCCATAACCTGTAGGTAGGATTGGAGTCTGAATGGATATAACCTGTATGGAACACAATATATGGTCTATATTTGGCATGTACGTTTCTCACTTATGGAACAAATCTGGATATGGGGGAGGGAAATGGGCAGATAATAAGCACATTAAATATTGTAGTATTTACTATAGTTTGATCACGTGGACTGACATATGTTCTGGGTTGCCTCCAAGAATAACATTGAAGTATACACTGACATGGTGACTTAGTTCATCAGGATGTCACGCCCTGACCGTAGATTGCTTTGTATATTTATATTTTTAGTTTGGTCAGGGTGTGATGTGGGTGGGTATTCTAGGTTTTGTTCTATGTTTGTATTTCTATGTGTTTGGCCTGGTATGGTTCCCAATCAGAGGCAGCTGTCAATCGTTGTCTCTGATTAAGAACCATACTTAGGCAGCCTGGTTTCGCCCTTGAGTTGTGGGTAGTTATTTTCTGTTTAGTGTGTTTTGCACCTAACGGAGCTGTTTCGGTTGTTTCTTTTGTTCCTTGTTGTATTTAGTGTTCAGTTTATTAAAATAATGATTAACACTTACCACGCTGCATCTTGGTCCTCTTCCACCAACGGTTGTTACACAGGAAGTTTATAGCGGATGTTGTTCCCACTGTGACGATTAAAACCTATCCTGACCAAAAAAAGTGGATAGATGGTAGCATTTGGGCAAAACTGAAAGCGCGATCCATCGCATTTAACCGCGGCAAGTTGACTCGGAATATGGTTGAATACAAAACAGTCCAGTTATGCCCTCCGAGAGGCAATCAAACAGGCAAACATGAGTACAAGAGACAAAGTGGAGTCGCAATTCAACGGCTCAGACACAAGATGCATGTGGCAGGGACTCCAGACAATCCCAGGTTACAAGGGAAAACCAGCTGCGTTGCAAACATTGACGTCTTGCTCCCGGACAAGCTAAACACCTCCTTTGCCAGCTTTGAGGATAATACAATGCCTCGATGCGGGCCACTCCCAAGGACTTTGCCGACATAAGACATTTAAAGGCTGCCGGCCCAGATGGTATCCCTAGCCGTGTCCTCAGAGACCAGCTGACTAGAGTGTTTACGGACATATTCAATCTCTCCTTATCCCAGTTTGCTGTCCCCACTTGCTTAAAACCTGTTAAGGATATGGCAGACATACGCCCCCTTTGGAGAGATTGGGTACCCCTAGTAAACTGGAAAAAAAATCTGTCAAAAATTGCTAATATATGCAAATAAAAATTATTATTGGATAGAAAACACTCTAAAGATTCTAAAACCGTTGGAATTATGTCTGTAAGTATAGCAGAACTCACAGGGCAGGCATTCTTCCAAACTAGTTTTTGTGGCCATGAAAGTTGGAGCAACTTTGACGTCATGGCCCCCACCCTTCCCAAACAGTTATGATTCTGGGGACACGTTATATCTCTTCCGCTAGATGTCCTCTTTCAGTAGAGCTTTGAATCGTTCAAATCCCGCGAGAATTGACCCTATGGGAGTGAAATTAGTGCGTGCCACGAGAGAATAGGCTGTGCGTATGGGCGCGAATTGGTCCCAGCCATTCCTTTGTTCCAGCACTCAAGAGAAGGGCAGACGATGGCCGATTGAATTGAAGTTTGTTTTGCGTGTCTAAAACATCATAAAGCTTGCTTCTGCACTTAGTTTGACCTGTTTAGTCGACATATAATATGTAATTTTGAAGTTTTGATGCGCAACTTTTCCGGACCAGAGGACGTTTTGGGTGCATTTCAGCTGATGTTATTAGCAGTAGCTAATACAAAGACGCAAGACTTGAAACCAAACGATGTATTGGGTAAGTATGAAGCCTTCCAGAACATTCTGAACGAAGACCATCGAAGGTAAGGGAATATTTATGCTTAAATCTGTGTTTCTGTTGACTCCAACATTACGTAGAAATGTAGCTTGGAACTGAGCGCTGTCTCAGCATATGGAATAGTGTGCGATTTCTGTAACGTTAAAAATAAATCTAACACAGCGGTTGCATAAAGAAGCAGTGTATCTTTCTAACTATATGTAGAACATGTATATTTAGTCAAAGTTTATGATGTCTATTTACGTTATCTTGCCGCGCTACATAGATTTCCTGCAGGCATTTTTGAGTAATTTCTGAACGTGAACTCACTGTAAATGGACATTTATGGATATAAATGGCATATTATTGAAAAAAAAAAATATGTACTGTGTAACATGTCATATTACTGTCATCTGATGAAGATTTTCAAAAGGTTAGTGAGCGATTTATTTTTTAATCCTGCGTTTGTTGATTGCATGTTTTGGCTATTCAAATGAGCTGTGTCTGGTGGTGGTTTTACATATATATGTGCTATGTTTTCGCCGTAAAACATTTTAGAAATCTGACTTGCTGGCTAGATGAACAAGGTGTTTATCTTTCATTTGAGCTATTGGACTTGTTAATGTGTGGAGGTTAAATATTTTTAAGAATATTTTTGCGTTCCATGCGCCACCGTTTCAGCTGAACGTGGGAGGGTTGATTCCCAATTGGGAACCAGTATCGTAGACAGGTTAAAGATGTCCAACATTGTTTCTGTACTGAAGAAAGCGAAGGTAACTGAACTAACTGGCTATTGTCCCGTAGCACTGTCATCGTGAAGTGCTTTGAGAGGCTAGTTATGGATCATATCGCCTCCACCTTACCCAACACCCTAGACCCATTGCAATTTGTATAGCGCCCCAATAGATCCACAGATGATGCAATCCCCAATCGCACTGCACACTGCCCTATCCCATCTGGACAAGAGGAATACGTAAGAATGCTGTTCATTGACCACATCTCAGTCTTCAACAACGTAGTAACTCAACATTAAGCCCTGAGTCTGAATCCCGCCCTGTGCAACTGGGTCCTGTAGTTCCTGACGAGCTGCTCCCAGTTGGCGAAGGTAGGCAACAACACCTCCACATTGCTGATCCTCAACACTGCTGATCCTCAACACAGGGGCCCCACAAGAGTGCGTATTCATCCCCTTCTTGCACTCGTTTACCCATGACTGCGTGGCCACTCACGCCTCCAACTTAATCATTAAGTTTTCCAGACAACACAACACTGGTAGGCCTGATTACCAACAACGACGAGACAGCCTACAGGGAGGAGATGAGGGCCCTGGTGTAGTGGTGCCAGGAAAGTAAACTGTCCCTCAATGTCAACAAGATGAAGGTGCTGATCGAGGACTTCAGGAGACAGTAGAGGGAGCACACCCCCATCCACATCGACGGGGCCACAATGGAAAAGGTGAAAAGCTTTATGTTCCTCGCCTTACGCATCATTGACAATCTGAAATGGTGCACCCACACAGACAGTGTGGTGAAGAAGGCGCAACAGTGCCTTTTCAACCTCAAGAGGCTGAAGAAATTCAGCTTCGCCCCTAAGACCCTCACAGATGTTTACAGATTCACCATTGAGAGCATTGAATATCACTGCCTGGTACGGCAACTGCACCGTCCATAATCGCAGGGCTCTCCAGAGGGTGGTGCGGTCTGCACAATGCATCACAGGGGGCACACTGCCTGCCCTCCAGGACATAAAAATATATAGATTTATTTATTTATACTCCGGACTCTGACATTGCTCGTCCTAATATTTCGATATTTCTTAATTCCATTATTTTACCTTTAGATTTGTGTGTATTGTTGTGTATTGTTAGATATTACTGCACTGTTGGAGCTAGGAACACAAGCATTTTGCTACACCTGCACTAACATCTGGTAAATATATGTATACGATCAATAAAATATGATTTGATTCACCCATCGAGGGTTGATAGACTGATATAGCTACTAGCATTCCAGAATTCTAACTGAACTACAAATGTATTGAGTTGCAGCAGAAGAGCAGTGTATGGAAAGGTGTAATGTGTAGGCCTAATTTTACACCTGTACCTTTAGATCTAGCCAGAGTGGACTTTTATAACATTTCCTTAGACAGGCCAATGTATTATACCACTGTATTATTTTCATATCTGATATAGCAACTGTATTAGACTATTCATTATAGTCTTTTTTATTGTTATTTAACCTTTATTTAAACAGGAAGGGCTCATTGAGATTTAAAATCTATTTTTCAAGAGCGTCCTGGCCAAGATAGGCAGCACCAAGTCATTACAAAAATTACAGACAAACATAAAAAACTACACGTAATCTAGTAAAAACCATGGAATTCACAAGAGTATTACAAAGTCAAAAACAGCATATCACCATCCTCCACAGCGGTGTCCAGAATGAATGGTGGGCAGGTAGTGGGATGGTCACCCATACGAATAAAATTGGCATTGGGTTCCCATTGGGTTTATGTATGATGTTTTCAAATATTCGATTTTGGCATTGGACGTGAGAATGGGAGAAACCTATTTCTGTCATTCAGGATGATATTTCTTCATAAATATCTTTATTTCTATGCGTTATCTAATTTTGAGTGGCGTGGCATTAAAATATAGTTGGAGACATCTTCAGCGTCACGAGATAGCGATGTCAAAGGTTATTTACAATGTAAGATTACAATAATATAAAGACAATGGATGTAAACATTGATGCGTAAAGATCAACCCTGTCCAGATCTGTTTGGATAAATGCGTTGCACCATTTGGGAGATACAGTAGATGCACAATGCCTACTCTGAAACTCGAGCTGGGCCTAAGTGTCATTTTTTATTTATACAGTGCATTAATTGTATCTTGTACACACATCCAGATATTCAGTATGTTTATGTGGAGACTTTTTTTTAGGGATGGGAATATACATGTTTAAGGCTGTGGACAGGTCAAGGTTATCGGGACAGTATTAGGCCCAGTCTTAAATTATTGTATAACAACAGTAGACTGTCGTGATGAGAGTATAAAACTATTGACTATAAAAGTGTGCTGTTTTCTGTCAATTTGTAGAATTTGTTTCATAAGGGGAGGTCCAAGGCCGGAAGGATTCATTTGCATACAAAGTGGGACTAGGGAATCTGAGAGACACATTTAATTACCATGTGTAGATGCAACAAATGTTGATCAGACAATCACATGTTAATTCAAGAGAGTGGCTGAATATATACGGCTATCACATTTATTTTGCCATTTCATGCACCAATGGTTGGACAGCGAGGTAGTCACGGTGAACCTTTTCCTTTCAATTGAGCGTAATATGGAAACACTTTTTTTCACAATCCCACTGTATACAATTACTCTGTTATTAAAACAATCTACTTATCTGACTCGTGCCAGCATAATTGGAGTGAGGAAGGAATATGAAAATGCATACAACATTTTGTTGGTTCCACGTGGAATGGTAGCGATGGTTTAGAATACATTTATTTTAACATGTAGATGTGGTTGACCTGTAGTGGTACTGGTGTGGGACCTGGATCAGTCTGCTTTACATCTCTGTCGTGTGGCCTACAACTTTCTGTCATGGTGGCAACAGTCATCTATGGCTCCTTATGGCTGGCATAGCTGTACCCTGCAAATAGATCCACCTGACTCTGATCACTCTCCTATCTCACAACCAGAGATGGTTCCAATGGGCTGGGAGTGTGACATATTGTTTTTGAACCAGGATAGTCTGCAAATCAAAATACTGTACAAAGGCAAGTTTCAGGAACCTAGGTGTATTTTGCACGTCACTAAATGTGTTTATTATCAAAATGTGTTTTTTTTTGGCAGAAATGCTTTCTGGAACGTGAACTTTCATGTGCCTTAATAACAAACGTGAATGCCATCTGTAAATATGAATACAATTGTTAAATTACAACCCTAGTTGGTTTAGCCATGGAAAAAGCAAGGAACCTTCCCACTAGCCATTACTGGCTGAGATAATGGATGGGTTGGACATGCCAAGAGATGAGTTCGGATTGGTCTGCCATGTACCACGCTTCTGTCTATAAAAAAGGGCTGCTCAGTATGTGTACCATTTCACTGTACCGTTACACCTTCTATATCATGTGCATGTGACAAATAAATGTTGATTTTATTTGATACGGTGTATGTTTACCAGAGATGGTAATATGAAGTCCAATTAGGATATAACGTTATGCCAACGAGACAGTGTCCAAGTTATAAAATACTACGGTAGAATACCCTGTTTTTATTTAATCGCACTCACAACCATAAGCTATTTTCTGTAATTAGCTCGCAATTAACTTGTAAATAATGATCTTGTTAATTTTCCTGTAATAATGAATACAAATGAACTAAAGTTAAGGCGTTATCAGCTGTGATATTGTAATTATTTAAACTGGTTAGCCAGCCAATTTAACACTAGCTAGCTAGCTAACAAGCTAGAAACTAACCAAAACATTGTTTAGAAAATTGCTTTTAGTTACTTGGTTTGCTAGATTGACATATACTAAATACATTTTTTAACTAATGGGTTTATTGGTATTAAAATACACCAGTTATGCTATTTATCCTGTTATCCTGTTTATACTTTTCATAATGACAGTGACAAGTTTGATGTCGGATGACAACAGAATGTTCATGATGTCACAGCTACAACTGTCTACAGACATGTCGATAGACGTAGTATAAACCAGCCTTTGGTTGTTTAATACACTACCATTCTCACTCTATTAGGCACATGGCCTCACTTGTGAATCCTTAAAGAGATGGGTGCGGATAAAGCTTAAGAAGGTGTGAATGATGCTGAATGGGTGTAGACAAAGAAGAGCTCTCCAGTAGGGGCACCAAAACATTCAAGGGACATTTTCTCAAAAGTGGGGTTGCAAGTTTATCAACTTTCAAAGCAGAATTTACTTCCCCATTGTTCCTCAACTGTATTTTATGGTATACCATTTTCTAGCTCTGAGTCAGTATTTTTATCCAATGTAAAAAACACCAATTCAAATGTTTCTACATAAGGCATATCATATCATAATATTTTTCACATTTTTGACAGTATAATGGTACTAGACAATATTTTATGTTTTTGAATAATACAATTTGTACATATGCTTAAGTTCTAAATATGAGTAGTTCAGGACCCTAAAGTGGCAACAAATACATTATAACTAATTTCAGTGGGGCTTTGTTCATTCTGATTGTTTTATACTGTTCAATCTTACTTCAACCCCAAATATTTTTCAACATTTTCATAAATTCCTGCATTTGTTTGCACTTTTATTATAATTTCCACACTGTCACGTAGGGCTGAAAGATAGATATGGGCTAACAATCTAGGCATAGTTTATTAGTGAACTGTAGGAATCATGGACAATGATTACTGTAATTCAATAGTTGGAATATAGTAGGCAGTACTTTGAATACATTGTTGTTTGACATGAAAACAAATTAATAAGCTAGGGAAAAAGTTGTTGTGACACATCCATGTTTCCCAGAGGACCCTGTACAATGTTATCAGTGGAGGCTGCTGAGGAGAGGACGGCTCATAATAATGCCTGGAACGTAGTAAATGGAATGGCACCAAACCATGTGTTTTATTTTTTAACCTTTATTTAAACTAAGCAGATCAGTTGACCTCTCTAGCGTATGTGGGACGCTACCGTCCCACCTGGCCAAAGTCCGGTGAAATTGCAGAGCGCCAAATTCAAAAACAGAATTACAAACAAAAATCATAAAACATACAAGGGTTATACATCGGATTAAAGATTAACTTCTTGTTAATCCAACGGTTGTGTCAGATTTCAAAAAGGCTTTACGCCCAGCAAACAAACATTACAAAGAGTTACCAGCCAAGTAGAGGAGTAACAAAAGTCAGAAACAGCTATAAATCACTTGAATCACTCACTGAGCAGCCATTTTTTACCTTTGATGATCTTCATATGGTTGCACTCACAAGACTCCCAGTTACACAATAAATGTTTGTTTTGTTCGATAAAGTCCCTCTTTATATCCAAAAACTGTTTTGTTTGCGCGTTTTGTTCATTAATCCATTGGCTCAAAGGCAGTCCAACAGGCAGACGAAAAATCCCCAAAGTATCAGTAAAGTTTGTAGAAACATGTCAAACGATGTTTATAATCAATCCTCAGGTTGTTTTTAGTCATAATAATCAATAATATTAGCTTATTAATAGCTTAGTCAATATAAAAGAAAAACAAGAAAGACGTGCGCAGAAAACAGATCTGGGACTTCCCAGTGTCCACTCACTCAGAGTGGTCTTACTCCCTCATTTTTCTGAATACAAGCCTGAAACAATTTCTAAAGACTGTTGACATCTAGTGGAAGTCATAGGAAGTGCAATCTGAGTCAATGGCAAACTACAAATATAAAACAATCCCACTTCCTCCCACTTCGCCTGCCATATCAGTTCTGTTATACTCACATACATTATTTTAACAGTTTTGGAAACTGTAGAGTGTTTTCTATCCAAATCGACCATATGCATATCCTAGCTTCTGGGCCTGAGTAACAGGCAGCTTACTTTGGGCACGCTTTCCATCCGGATGTCCACTACCCCAGAGAAATTAGAACAAATTCTTATTTACAATGACAGCCTAGGAACAGTGGATTAACATGCCTTGTTCAGGGGTAGAACGACAGATTTTTACCTTGTCAGCTCTGTGATTCGATCTAGGAACCTTTCGGTTACTGGCTCAACACTCTTAACCACTAGGCAACCATTCCACCTATTCCGCTCCAGCCATTTCCACAAGCCCATCCTCCTCAATTAAAAAGCCACCAACCTCCTGTGAATGCTACATGACATGTTTTTATCATGTAGCTAACACATTCATGCTTAGTCTTCTCTTCTATGACACAACTTTTTTTACGAAGGGCACTGTGCCCCGGTGTTGTTGCCTTTCATGCCCTCCCCAATGAGTAGTAAATTGTATATATGTATCAAGGTGACGACTAGATGGTTATCAATATTAGTTATTTCTTGTGTAGGCTGCTCTCTTACATGAAATAAAATGTGAGAGAAAAACAGCCATGTTACCGACACGACTGTGATACCCATTAGGAAGCACTTCCAAGTCGGCAAGCATGTTGATACAACACCGGTGCACTGGTCGCTGGCTTATCTTGTCATGCAGCCCAATCAGTCACGTCAAAATTACTTGAGCGGCAACAAATCTGACCAAATTTGACTTAGCTGATTCTCTTTACATATATCCACTCGTTTTAACACACCCACTCGTGCATACTTCAGTCGCCATATTGGGCTGCAGCTAGCCATACTTGACTCAGATTACATTAAACTGGCTAGCTAACGCGGGATTAGCATTAGCGGCTAACACAATTTATTTTAGCCACAACGTGCAAAGAATAGACAAACTAGCTGTTTGCAGACAGTGAGATGGGTATGCACACTAATGGTGTATTATAGAACGCTTGGAAAACAGCATCGGACAGACACCAACCGACACCAACATCTTATTGTTTCTGACCATGCTGATTGCAGAGTGAACGGCAAGTGAAGTGCTCGTGGCTCAGTGATCATGCACCAACATGCATTCCTTGATTGACAGCTAGAAGGCTTGGTGTAGTACCAGGCCATTAGTTACTGGCGGTTAGTAAGTTTGGTAGGCTACTAATGACCATCAGCAGCATCAGATCATAGTTTTGCAGAGTCCTAGTTACCGTGACTAAATTTGACTGCGGTCACGCCTGTAATATGGTCACCATAACAGATTCATACATGGAAAAATAGTCAAAAAGGGATAAAAGGGAATTATGTTAAAGCTATCTGAGACATATAAGAAAGATTAGGAAACATTTGTGACCGACCGGCCCGATTTCATCTTATGTAGCAAAATCTGAAATTATGTTTTATACATTGGATAAAAGTAGAGACTCAGAGCAAGAAATTTGTATATAATACACTACAGTTTGGAAAGTAATTCTGCTTTGAATGTTTAGAAACTTGTAAGAAAATTACCCTTGAATGTTTTGATACACGTACTGGAGAGCTGCACTTTGTCAACATCCATTCATTATCGTTCACACTCTCTTAGCCCCACCCATCTCTTTAAGGATACACATGCATGACATCATCAGCCTAGTGGTTCAAAATAGCATAACTGGTGTATTTTAAGACCAATAAACCCATCAGTTAAACATGTTATTTAGGATATGTCAATCCACCAAACCAACTAGTGACTTTCTTAATAATGTTTTGGTTTGCTTCTACCTTGTTTGCAAGCTAGCTAAAGTGAAGTTAAGCAGTTATGTGATATGTAAAAAAAAAACATACTTTCCTGAAATTAGTCACATTTCTATTGTATTTTAGAATTTTAAGACCCCTTGAAGAAGTATAACAAAAATATATATAATAAACATATTTGATGAACATTTTTATTTGGACTTACTGCTATTAGCCCATACAAATGCATTGAATAACAGATTCACTACATGGAACAAAAAGATAGTCCCCAGCACCCAAAATCAAAAGGAAGTTTGTTCTGAAGTGTCTGTCCTACAGTGCATTTGGAAAGTATTCCACTTGACTTGACTTGACTTGACCACTTGACTTTTTCCACATTTAGTTATGCTTTAGTTTAGCCTTATTCTAAAATAGATTAATTAGTTTGTTTCCCCTCATCAATCTACACAAAATATCCTATAATGACAGAGTAAAAACAGGTTTTACATTTTTTTTGTAAATGTATAAAAAAAACAACTGAAGTATCACATTTACATAAGTATTCAGGCCATTTACTCAGTACTTTGTTGACGCACCTTTGGCAGCGATTACAGCCTCAGGTCTTCTTGGGCATGATGCTACAATTTTGGCACACCTGTATTTGGGGAGTATCTCCCTTTCTTCTCTGCAGAGAAGGGAGTATCTCCCATTCTCTTCTTCTCTGTCAGGTTGGATGGGGAGCGTTGCTGCACAGCTATTGTCAGGTCTCTCCAGAGATGTTCGATCAGGTTCAAGTCCGGGCTCTGTTTCATCTTAAATGACTTGCCTAGTTAAATAAAGGTTGCACTAATAGCATAACATTTCAACACACTAATTGTCTAATACCAGTCTAACCAATACCCAAATGAAGATTCAGTAAAAAAAAAAATCTAATTGATTTATCAAGACCAGTCCCCATGCTTGTCTCTGAGCTCTGCGAAATGGTGCTAAAATAGTTGTAGGCTATTGCTTCAAATCCTATTGCTACTAACTTCAATATGTTCTTCAAATAAATAAGACCTACACCACTTTTAACAGCACATTATTTGTAAAGGCCAAAACATTTATTTCTGTTTTTAGAGGCAGAGAAACGCTGGGCCAATTCTGCGCTGCCCATAAAGGCCAAAATATAGCCCTGCTAATAGCCATAATGGCGCTGTACAGCATGACCATGTGTGTTTGAAAGAGTATTTTTATCATTATTTTATTAACGATAGCATAAAGATGCTGATGAAGAAATATAGTACTGTACAGAATATGCTTTTACGTTTGGATAGTGAAGCATTTAAAACATTTTGAAGATATAAGCCACCTGCATTTGTATTTATGCTACTGTGCAGTCTGACAAGTAAACATAGCCTACAGTAGTAAACATACTGTAGTAAACATGGGAAAGTGCCTAATTCCTTACATAAGGAAGAGCAGGCCATGTCCAAACTTTCTCGGTGACCTCAAGAACAAATTAACTTTGTCTTTAATGCTTTTTCGGGTTGCATCAGTCATGGACAGAAACTTCTGGGAGACAGTGTTAATGATGAACACCTGGAGGTTCACTGGTAAGCCACATTTGCCTCAAGATCCATCACAGTTGATATTCTGTGCCCCCTCGTGGTATCTCTCTTCGGTAACACGTCATTGGAATAGCAGAACAGCTTAACTTTTAAGAATTTAAAGTAACTCCAACACACAAATGCTGCGTACACATTTAAAAAATCTAGCAAAACTAACCGCTTTCATGGTAACCATGCATTTTTTTTGTGCGACCCGTTGTCCAGCCCTTTGCCCACTGATCTCCACGGATGGTTGTCGGCATGTTTGTATGCTCTGCAGTGTTTAAGACAGGGTCCTGAAAAATAGACATTTCTTTTTTTGCTGAGTTTACTTGTTCAATGAAGCCATTGGACGTCTTTCAGCAAAATGTATATCGGCGGATTTATTGCTAAATATACAAGCGGACATTTTTTTCAATCTGTGAAAGATTACTACTAGGAGTGGGGCGGTGGGGCATTTTTTTATGTTCTATTATCTACATGGTGACATTCAACCATACGCGTTTCAACTGGAATATAGTGAAGAGCATTCGAAACAAAGAGTTTTCGCTAGATGCTCAGCTACAGCCGATGCCACCACCGAGGGAAGATGACAAATACGATGCCTAGCTACCTAAGTAAGTTATTTTTCCTGCAAGCCACCTAGCTTGCTAGCTAACTTTAGTTCACTGAAATCATATTATATATTGTTGGCTAATATACTACTGTGTTACAGTGGGGGGAAGGAGGGGGGCGAGCTGGTCTTGATAAATAACAACACGTAACGATATCTATAACTAAAAATAGAAGAGATTTTACAATCGGAGATCTATTGTATTTTAATAACGGAGCATTTTTAAAATTCAAATGGACTCCTTGCAACTGGACATTTTATGAGACTCCTGTTTCCACAAATCAGGGACGAAGACAGTATCGCTAAGGTTGGTTGAAAATTCTCTGTGCTAAACCAAACAGTACCTATCATGTAAGTCCTAGTGATGAATACCAAAAATTGTTGATTAAATCAATTACTAAACAGACAAGAAAATGTAATTAATGTTATTAATAAACAGACGTGTAATTAATAATCAGACAT
This sequence comes from Oncorhynchus mykiss, assembly GCF_013265735.2. Classification (NCBI taxonomy): domain Eukaryota; kingdom Metazoa; phylum Chordata; class Actinopteri; order Salmoniformes; family Salmonidae; genus Oncorhynchus; species Oncorhynchus mykiss. The sequence continues at coordinate 11,870,604 of NC_048587.1, read as the reverse complement.
GAAACAGACCTAGCTACAGTTCTCTGGACTTTACTACACTACTACACACTGAGACACACTGTTGAATACCCAGTTCTCTTTTTGAGTTAGCATTAAATAGTGTACACTCCCCTGTATTTTAAACTTTGACAAATAAACATTCTTTGGATATACCTGAAGGTCTAACATCTGTTTGATGCTACAGAGCTTATATAAATGTTGTCTGTGAATCCACAAAGCCAGACAAAAATCCATATTTATTTTATGGTGGTTCTACATGCTGAGCCACACTGGCTGATTTTACACAGACAGCCCAATTCTGATATTTTTTCCACTCATTTTGTCAAGCCTGCGCCCGCTCCTCCTCTCTGGTGCTCGAGGGTGCCAGGCGGCCCATCATTATGCACACCTGTCACCATCATTATGCGCATTAGCGCAATATTGGACTCACCTGGACTCCTTCACTTTTTGATTGCCCCCTCTATATCTGTCTGTTCCTCAGATTGTTCCCCGTGTCAGCATTAATGTTGTTATGTTTTTCATGTCCAGACACTGTCCTGTCTTTTTTCATGTCTGTTTATTAATAAAATGCTCACTCCCTGTACTTGCTTCTCGTCTCCCAAGCATCTGTCCTCACAAATTTGTCTTTTGACGAATCACATCAGATATTTTTCAAAACTGATGTGATTGGTCAAAAGACCAATCAGTGAAAAAAATATCAGAATTGAACTCCCTGTGTAAACGCAGCTAGTCCTTTATCTGGCTTCGGAAACCGCATATCCTGAGGCTGCATTCATTGTAGCTGGGGATTTTAACAAGGCTATTCTGAAAACAAGACTCCCTAAATTCTATGAGCATATCGATTGTGCTACCAGGGCTGGTAGAACCCTAGATCATTGTTATTCTAACTTCCGCGATGCATATAAGGCCTTCCCCCACCCTCCTTTTGGAAAAGCTGACCACGACTACATTTTGTTGCTTCCTGCCTAAAGACAGAAACGTAAACAGGAAGCTCCCGCACTCAGGTCTGTTCAACGCTGGTCCGACCAATCTGATTCCATGCTTCAAGATTGCTTTGATCACGTGGATTGGGATATGTTCCGCATTGCGTCAAACAACAACATTGACGAAAACGCTGATTTGGTGAGCGAGTTGAAGAGCAAGTGCATCGGTGATGTCGTACCCACAGCAACTCTTAAAACATTCCCAAAACAGAAACCGTGGATTGATGGCAGCATTCGTGCGAAACTGAAATAGTGAACCACTGCTTTTAATCAGGGCAAGGGGACCTGAAACATGACCGAATACAAACATTGTAGCTATTCCCTCCGCAAGGCAATCAAACAAGCTAAGCGTCAGTACAGAGACATAGTAGAGTCGCAATTAAATGACTCAGGCACAAAAGATATGTGGCAGGGTCTACAGTCAATCACGGATTACAAAAAGAAAACCAGCCCCTTCGCGGACCAAGATGTCTTGCTCCCAGACAGACTAAACAACTTCTTTGCTCGCTTTGAGGACAATACAGTGCCACACATGGCCCGCTACAAAAACCTGCGGACTCTCCTGCACTGCAGCCGATGTGAGTAAAACATTTAAACGTGTTAACCCTTGCAAGGCTGCAGGCCCAGACGGCATCCCCAGCCGCATCCTCAGAGCATGTGCAGACCAGCTGGTTGGTGTATTTACGGACATATTCCTTATCCCAGTCTGCTGTTCCCACATGCTTCAAGAGGGCCATCATTGTTCCTGTTCCCAAGAAAGCTAAGGTAACTGAGCTAAACGACTACCGCCCCGTAGCACTCACTTCTGTCATCATGAAGTGCTTTGAGAGACTAGTCAAGGACCATATCACCTCCACCCTACCTGACACCATAGACCCATTCCAATTTGCTTACTGCCCCAATAGATCCACAGACGACACAATCGCAACCACACTGCACACTGCCTTAACCCATCTGGACAAGAGGAATACCTATGTGAGAATGCTGTTCATCGACTACAGCTCAGCATTTAACACCATAGTACCCTCCAAACTCGTCATCAAGCTCGAGACCCTGGGTCTCGACCCCGCCCTATGCAACTGGGTACTGGACTTCCTGACGGGCTGCCCCCAGGTGGTGAGGGTAGGTAACAACATCTCCACCACGCTAAAATAGTAGGGATGTGCATCTCACCCTTTCAAGACATTTCGATACGTATCTAGATACATGGGCTCCAATACGATACAGGAACGATACATTTTCGGTGTGATTCGGTTTGATTAGAGAATTAATCAATTAGGTTCGATGCGTTTCGATACATTACATTTGTTGAATAAACACTTCTTTTTCCAATCTAAATTAAAATGTGCTGTTGATGGAGCTCATGAGCTTGGCCTCTCTGAGCTGGATCTGTCTGAGCGTGTGTGTGTGTGTGTGTGTGTGTGGTGTTTGTGTGTGTATGGTGTGTATGGTGTTTGTGTGTGTATGGTGTATGTTCTACGTAGACACATGAGCTGAGCCATAGGGGAGGCTATCAAATGTAACATGACCCATGCATTTGGATCAGTTACATACATTACATACCTAGCAAATGTATGTTGAAATGTTTGTTAAATTCCTAAATTTGGTTGACACAGGAGATTGCAGATTTGGGTGTGGCAGGTAACCTAGTGATTAAAAGTGTTAGGCCAGTAACTGAAAGGTCACTGGTTCAAATCCCTGAGCCTGCAAGGTGGAAAAAATCTGTCATCTGCCCTTGAGCAAGGTAGTTCACCCCCAACAGCTGCGCCGTGGACGTCAGCCCCAACACCTCTCTGATTCAGAGGGGAACTAACTAGGTATCCATTTTCCCTACCTGCTGTGCCAGGAAATTGCATTTCATTTTGATTATATTTGTAATTGTGTCATGATTTACTGACACGTTTTTACATAACATTATTTATTAACTATTACATTTGTGACTTGAGATGCCGACCTTTTGAAAAAGTCATTGACATTCTGTATTTCCTATTACTAATAAAACAAATGTAGAAATAATGAACAAACTTGAATAGACACAAAAAAATTGTGAACAGGCAAAAACAGTATTTATACCACATACACATTGTTTATCTATTGATTTAGTATTGCGGTGAAGGTGGGCTCAATTCGAGCATAGTTTCAAGATGTACATTCATGATGGATGGGATCTGGCTTTCTGTCCAATACAAAACTATTTCCTCCCTATGATGCCCTCCAGTGGCCGGTCACATGTGTACATTTATTTCTTAATTTATTATTTTATTTTGTCACCCTTGCTCCACCTTAGAAACATACAAAATAATGACAAATAATGTAGCAACACATGTCCCTGCTGTTCCATAAGTAATAGGCCTATCACAGATTCTCTCAGCACAGTGTAGACTGGTACAATAATAATTGAAAGGGGCAATCTATGGTTGTCACATATACAGTGCCTTGCGAAAGTATTCGGCCCCCTTGAACTTTGCGACCTTTTGCCACATTTCAGGCTTCAAACATAAATATATAAAACTGTATTTTTTTGTGAAGAATCAACAACAAGTGGGACACAACCATGAAGTGGAACGACATTTATTGGATATTTCAAACTTTTTTAACAAATCAAAAACTGAAAAATTGGGTGTGCAAAATTATTCAGCCCCCTTAAGTTAATACTTTGTAGCGCCACCTTTTGCTGCGATTACAGCTGTAAGTCGCTTGGGGTATGTCTCTATCAGTTTTGCACATCGAGAGACTGAAATGTTTTCCCATTCCTCCTTGCAAAACAGCTCGAGCTCAGTGAGGTTGGATGGAGAGCATTTGTGAACAGCAGTTTTCAGTTCTTTCCACAGATTCTCGATTGGATTCAGGTCTGGACTTTGACTTGGCCATTCTAACACCTGGATATGTTTATTTTTGAACCATTCCATTGTAGATTTTGCTTTATGTTTTGGATCATTGTCTTGTTGGAAGACAAATCTCCGTCCCAGTCTCAGGTCTTTTGCAGACTCCATCAGGTTCCATTCTTCCAGAATGGTCCTGTATTTGGCTCCATCCATCTTCCCATCAATTTTAACCATCTTCCTTGTCCCTGCTGAAGAAAAGCAGGCCCAAACCATGATGCTGCCACCACCATGTTTGACAGTGGGGATGGTGTGTTCAGCTGTGTTGCTTTAACTCCAAACATAATGTTTTGCATTGTTGCCAAAAAGTTCAATTTTGGTTTCATCTGACCCGAGCACCTTCTTCCACATGTTTGGTGTGTCTCCCAGGTGGCTTGTGGCAAACTTTAACCAACACTTTTTATGGATATCTTTAAGAAATGGCTTTCTTCTTGCCACTCTCCATAAAGGCCAGATTTGTGCAATATACGACTGATTGTTGTCCTATGGACAGAGTCTCCCACCTCAGCTGTAGATCTCTGCAGTTCATCCAGAGTGATCATGGGCCTCTTGGCTGCATCTCTGATCAGTCTTCTCCTTGTATGAGCTGAAAGTTTAGAGGGACGGCCAGGTCTTGGTAGATTTGCAGTGGTCTGATACTCCTTCCATTTCAATATTATCGCTTGCACAGTGCTCCTTGGGATGTTTAAAGCTTGGGAAATCTTTTTGTATCCAAATCCGGCTTTAAACTTCTTCACAACAGTATCTCGGACCTGCCTGGTGTGTTCCTTTTTCTTCATGATGCTCTCTGCGCTTTTGACGGACCTCTGAGACTATCACAGTGCAGGTGCATTTATAGGTCAACATTGGATCATTCAGAGATCCTCACTGAACTTCTGGAGAGAGTTTGCTGCACTGAAAGTAAAGGTGCTAAATAATTTTGCACGCCCAATTTTTCAGTTTTTGATTTGTTAAAAAAGTTTGAAATATCCAATAAATGTCGTTCCACTTCATGATTGTGTCCCACTTGTTGTTGATTCTTCACAAAAAAATACAGTTTTATATCTTTATGTTTGAAGCCTGAAATGTGGCAAAAGGTCGCAAAGTTCAAAGGGGCCGAATACTTTCGCAAGGCACTGTATTATTGGGACTTTTTCAAAAATACCCATGGATTCTTATGGAATAAAAAGTATAAATGCCTCATGATCTTAGTTCAACTGTCATGCCCCATCAGAAGCCAAAATATAAGCTTGTTAAACTTTGCAAACAATATAATTATAAAGAAACACTTCATTGGTTTCATCTTGCGTCACAATATTGTTATGAAGGTTCTCTTGAGGACTGGTGCCCGACTGAACGTTCTAATCAATGCATTCTCACCTGGCGCTGATGAAGATTAAGTCTAAAGTGCATTATAGTGGCTTGGAAACAATTACATTTGTCATTTTGTCATTGTGATCTCGTCAGATTGATTTTAGATGTAGTATAATATTAGCTAGCAAGCTAAGAGTGAGGGAAGAGAACCGGATTTTTGCAAGCTAACTTTAGCTTTTGTAGGTATTTTTTGACAAACTTTGCTAGCTATGACAACATTGCCACCTGTATAAAGTACATTTGATAACATCATAATGCCAAAGTCGTTTCTTACTAACTATTTGCCTACTTCAGCAATGTCATCGAATTTCGAATCAGTAGCCCCTGTTAAGAATGACTGAGCACCACTCGACTTTTGGGAGTCAGTATGGCTGAGAGCATCTTGAGAACGCTTATAACAATGGCGTGGTGTGACTGAGTGACGAAGGTGCAACCCACTAATAGCCTCAAAACATGGTTAAAACTATAATCTTTATATCATGAATGGTAATCTTGCATCCAGTTTTTAGGGAGCGTGCAATTGGCATGCTGACTTCAGGAATGTCCACCAGAGCTGTTGCCAGATAATTGAATTCTCATTTGTCAACCATAAACCACCTCCAAAGTTGTTTTAGAGAATTTGGCAGCATTCCGAAACAGCCTTACAACCGCAGACCATGTGTAACCACACCAGCCCAAGTACCTGTACATCCGGCTTCTTCACCTGCGGGATGGTCCACCCGGACAGCTGATGAAATTCTGGGTTTGCACAACCGAACAATTTCTGCACAAACTGTCAGAATCCATCTCAGGCAAGCTTATCTGCATGCTCGTCATCCACACTAGGGTCTTTACCTGAATGCAGTTTGCCGTCGTGACCTACTACAGTAATCAAATACTCACCTTTGATTGCCACTGGCACGCTGGAGAAGGGTGCTCTTCAAGGATGAATCCTGGTTTCACCTGTACTGGGTAGATGTCAGATAGCATGTATGGCATTGTGTGGGTGAGCAATTTGCTGATGTCAATGTTGTGAACAGAGTGCCCCATGGTGGCAGTGGGATTATGGTTTGAGCAGGCATAAGCTACGTACAACAAACAATTGCATTTTATCGATGGCAGTTTGAGTACAAAAAGGCACCATGACGAGTTCTCGAGGCCAATTGTCGTGTCATTCATCCCCCGACCATAAACTCATGTTTCAGCCTGAGCCTCTCTACACAATTCCTGGAAGCTGAAAATGTCCCAGTTCTTCCATGGCCTGCACAATCGACGTGCACGACTGCATGTTCCAGTTCCCGCCAAAATCCAGCAACTTCACACCGCCGTTGAAAATGAGTGGGACAACATTCCACCGGCACAATCTACAGCCTGATCAACTCTATGCAAAGGAGATGTGTCACGCTGCATAAGGGAAATGGTGGTGAAATGGTGTGACATAACCAATGTCAAATGTGACATAACCCACTATCTGAAATGTGTCATAAACCTGTGCTTTATAAAGGGTGGCATAAGCACCTCTTAATTAAGGCCTTATAAATCACAGTAAATTGAGCCATCACAAAGCATTTATAACACTCTCATGCATCTTGGTAGAATGGTGGGTTCGATTCCTGGGTCCAACCATACGTACAGAATATTCACTCATGACTGTAAATCGCTATGAATTAAAGTGTCTGCTAAATTTTGTATATTATATAACATTTCTAGGAATGACTAAATGATGCAAGTGTTATTCACAGAATTAAATATAGACTTATTCTCTATTCAACCGCTGTGTCAGATTTAAAAAAAACTTTACGGAAAAAGCATAATCTGAGAACGGCGCTCAGAACCCAAAACAACCAAAGGAATATCCACCATTTTGGCGTCAACAGAAGCTAGAAAAAACACTATAAATATTCACTTACCTTTGATGATCTTCATCAGAAGGCACTCCAAGGAATCCCAGTTCGACAATAAATGACTGATTTGTTCCATAAAGTTCCATAAAGTTCCATAAAGCCCATCATTTAGCCACTTATTGCTAGCGTGTTCAGCCCAGTAATCCATCTTCATGAGGCGCGAGCGCTTCCTAAAGACAAAAACTCTAAAAGTTCCATTACAGTCCGTAGAAACAAGTCAAATGATGTATGCAATCAATCTTTAGAATGTTTTTAACATAAATCATCAATAAGGTTCCAACCAGAGAATTTCATTGTCTGAAGAAAAGCATTGGAACGAGAGCAAACTCTGTCGGGAGCGCGCGTCATGAGACCGAGGCTCTCTGCCAGACCACTCACTCAAATAACTATTCTGAGCCCCTAATGTATAGTAGAACCCTCAAACCAGTTTCTAAAGACGGTGACATCTAGTGGAAGCCCTAGGAAGTGCATCCTCATTCATATATCACTGGGATTTCAATAGGCACTGTTTTGAAAATCTATTTCTCACTTCCTGTTTGGATTTCTTCTCAGGTTTTTGCCTGCCATATGAGTTCTGTTATACTCACAGACATCATTCAAACAGTTTTAGAAACGTCAGAGTGTTTTCTATCCAATACTAATAATAGTATGCATATATTTGCATCTGGGACAGAGTAGGAGGCAGTACAGTCTGGGCACACTATTCATCCAAAAGAAAATGCTGACCCCTATCCCAAAAAGTTAACGATAGTGCGCGCTAATAGCATTTCAATTGGTGACGTCACTCACTCTGAGACCTTGAAGTAGTTGTTCCCCTTGCTCTTTTGTAGTGCGATGGGTAACGATGCTTCAAGGGTGGCTGTTGTCGATGTGTGCAGAGGGTCCCTGGTTTGAGCCCAGGTGAGGAGAGGAACGGTTTGTTCAGTTTCCCAAATACGTCAGGTACATAGGCAAGGAGACACATTTTCTTTTCATTACACAGAAAGTCAGCAAAGTCTGTTTTTTACATCCATTGCGATTGACAAAAGTTCCCCTCTCAATTCAAAAAATATTTTCAACACTCCACCTTGATAACCATTAAGCCTTGGTGTGAAATAGAACACTGTCATGGTCTGATCGCATATCTCCACATAGTTTTGCAAAACAGGGGTGCGTGATGTAATTTACAATCTCCGAGTTCTGCGATCAGCTCTTTGCCGCCAGTTGCTCGGTGTATCCATTATAGCTCAGTGGGTGTATGGCGTCCATATGGCAGAGGGGGACACATTCAGAACTGGAGTGCAGAGGCTTGCCAGCCGTAGCATGATAGATGGAGCATCATCTGTGAAAAAGCCGACCATTCGATCCCATTGAATCTGGTTTTCGTCAATATAACCACGCAGCACACTGAACATCCCCTGTGCCATTTCATGCTTGGGAATCGTGAGACAAAACAATATGTTCTCGTGAATAGCATCCCCCAACATGTAGCGAACAAAAGTCAATGCATGGGCATCTCGGCCCTCACAGCTAACATCCATTTGAAAAGAGCATAAGGTGGAGAGTTTTTCAAATCAAATCAAATCAAATTTATTTATATAGCCCTTCGTACATCAGCTGATATCTCAAAGTGCTGTACAGAAACCCAGCCTAAAACCCCAAACAGCAAGAAATGCAGGTGTAGAAGCACGGTGGCTAGGAAAAACTCCCTAGAAAGGCCAAAACCTAGGAAGAAACCTAGAGAGGAACCAGGCTATGTGGGGTGGCCAGTCCTCTTCTGGCTGTGCCGGGTGGAGATTATAACAAAACATGGTCAAGATGTTCAAATGTTCATAAATGACCAACATGGTCGAATAATAATAAGGCAGAATAGTTGAAACTGGAGCAGCAGCACAGTCAGGTGGACTGGGGACAGCAAGGAGTCATCATGTCAGGTATTCCTGGGGCATGGTCCTAGGGCTCAGGTCCTCCGAGAGAGAGAAAGAAAGAGAGAATTAGAAAGAGCATATGTGGGATGGCCAGTCCTCTTCTGGCTGTGCCGGGTGGAGATTATAACAGAACATGGCCAAGATGTTCAAATGTTCATAAATGACCAGCATGGTCGAATAATAATAAGGCAGAACAGTTGAAACTGGAGCAGCAGCACAGCCAGGTGGACTGGGGACAGCAAGGAGTCATCATGTCAGGTAGTCCTGGGGCATGGTCCTAGGGCTCAGGTCCTCCGAGAGAGAGAAAGAGAGAAGGAGAGAATTAGAGAACGCACACTTAGATTCACACAGGACACCAAATAGGACAGGAGAAGTACTCCAGATATAACAAACTGACCCCAGCCCCCCGACACAAACTACTGCAGCATAAATACTGGAGGCTGAGACAGGAGGGGTCAGGAGACACTGTGGCCCACTCCGAGGACACCCCCGGACAGGGCCAAACAGGAAGGATATAACCCCACCCACTTTGCCAAAGCACAGCCCCCACACCACTAGAGGGATATCTTCAACCACCAACTTACCATCCTGAGACAAGGCTGAGTATAGCCCACAAAGACCTCCGCCACGGCACAACCCAAGGGGGGGGGGGGGGGGGGGGGGGGGCGCCAACCCAGACAGGATGACCACATCAGTGACTCAACCCACTCAGGTGACGAATGAGAGAGCATGAGCATGAGAGAGCCCCAGTAAAGCCAGTGACTCAGCCCCTGTAATAGGGTTAGAGGCAGAGAATCCCAGTGGAAAGAGGGGAACCGGCCAGGCAAAGACAGCAAGGGCGGTTCGTTGCTCCAGAGCCATTCCGTTCACCCTCCCACTCCTGGGCCAGACTACACTCAATCATATGACCCACTGAAGAGATGAGTCTTCAGTAGAGACTTAAAGGTTGAGACCGAGTTTGCGTCTCTGACATGGGTAGGCAGACCGTTCCATAAAAATGGAGCTCTATAGGAGCAAGCCCTGCCTCCAGCTGTTTGCTTAAAAATTCTAGGGACAATTAGGAGGCCTGCGTCTTGTGACCGTAGCGTACGTGTAGGTATGTACGGCAGGACAAAATCAGAGAGATAGGTAGGAGCAAGCCCATGTAATGCTTTGTAGGTTAGCAGTAAAACCTTGAAATCAGCCCTTGCTTTGACAGGAAGCCAGTGTAGGGAGGCTAGCACTGGAGTAATATGATCAAATTTTTTGGTTCTAGTCAGGATTCTAGCAGCCGTATTTAGCACTAACTGAAGTTTATTTAGTGCTTTATCCGGGTAGCCGGAAAGTAGAGCATTGCAGTAGTCTAACCTAGAAGTGACAAAAGCATGGATTAATTTTTCTGCATCATTTTTGGACAGAAAGTTTCTGATTTTTGCAATGTTACGTAGATGGAAAAAAGCTGTCCTTGAAATGGTCTTGATATGTTCTTCAAAAGAGAGATCAGGGTCCAGAGTAACGCCGAGGTCCTTCACAGTTTTATTTGAGACGACTGTACAACCATTAAGATTAATTGTCAGATTCAACAGAAGATCTCTTTGTTTCTTGGGACCTAGAACAAGCATCTCTGTTTTGTCCGAGTTTAAAAGTAGAAAGTTTGCAGCCATCCACTTCCTTATGTCTGAAACACATTCTTCTAGCAAGGGCAATTTTGGGGCTTCACCATGTTTAATTGAGATGTACAGCTGTGTGTCATCCGCATAGCAGTGAAAGTTAACATTATGTTTTCGAATAACATCCCCAAGAGGTAAAATATATAGTGAAAACAATAGTGGTCCTAAAACGGAACCTTGAGGAACACCGAAATTTACAGTTGATTTGTCAGAGGACAAACCATTCACAGAGACAAACTGATATCTTTCCGACAGATAAGATCTAAACCAGGCCAGAACTTGTCCGTGTAGACCAATTTGGGTTTCCAATCTCTCCAAAAGAATGTGGTGATCGATGGTATCAAAAGCAGCACTAAGGTCTAGGAGCACGAGGACAGATGCAGAGCCTCGGTCCGATGCCATTAAAATGTAATTTACCACCTTCACAAGTGCCGTCTCAGTGCTATGATGGGGTCTAAAACCAGACTGAAGCATTTCGTATACATTGTTTGTCTTCAGGAAGGCAGTGAGTTGTTGCGCAACAGCCTTTTCTAAAATTTTTGAGAGGAATGGAAGATTCGATATAGGCCGATAGTTTTTTATATTTTCTGGGTCAAGGTTTGGCTTTTTCAAGAGAGGCTTTATTACTGCCACTTTTAGTGAGTTTGGTACACATCCGGTGGATAGAGAGCCGTTTATTATGTTCAACATAGGAGGGCCAAGCACAGGAAGCAGCTCTTTCAGTAGTTTAGTTGGAATAGGGTCCAGTATGCAGCTTGAAGGTTTAGAGGCCATGATTATTTTCATCATTGTGTCAAGAGATATAGTACTAAAACACTTGAGCGTCTCTCTTGATCCTAGGTCCTGGCAGAGTTGTGCAGACTCAGGACAACTGAGCTTTGAAGGAATACGCAGATTTAAGGAGGAGTCCGTAATTTGCTTTCTAATAATCATAATCTTTTCCTCAAAGAAGTTCATGAATTTATCACTGCTAAAGTGAAAGTCATCCTCTCTTGGGGAATGCTGCTTTTTAGTTAGCTTTGCGACAGTATCAAAAAGGAATTTCGGATTGTTCTTATTTTCCTCAATTAAGTTAGAAAAATAGGATGATCGAGCAGCAGTAAGGGCTCTTCGGTACTGCACAGTACAGTCTTTCCAAGCTAGTCGGAAGACTTCCAGTTTGGTGTGGCGCCATTTCCGTTCCAATTTTCTGGAAGCTTGCTTCAGAGCTCGGGTATTTTCTGTGTACCAGGGAGCTAGTTTCTTATGAGAAATGTTTTTAGTTTTTAGGGGTGCAACTGCATCTAGGGTATTGCGCAAGGTTAAGTTGAGTTCCTCAGTTAGGTGGTTAACTGATTTTTGTCCTCTGGCGTCCTTGGGTAGACAGAGGGAATCTGGAAGGACATCAAGGAATCTTTGTGTTGTCTGTGAATTTATAGCACGACTTTTGATGATCCTTGGTTGGGGTCTGAGCAGATTATTTGTTGCAATTGCAAACGTAATAAAATGGTGGTCCGATAGTCCAGGATTATGAGGAAAAACATTAAGATCCACAACATTTATTCCATGGGACAAAACAAGGTCCAGCGTATGACTGTGACAGTGAGTGGGTCCAGAGACATGTTGGACAAAACCCACTGAGTCGATGATGGCTCCGAAAGCCTTTTGGAGTGGGTCTGTGGACTTTTCCATGTGAATATTAAAGTCACCAAAGATTAGAATATTATATTTTTGAGTTGTTCAATCACAGTTTATTCTTGATTGCTAGCTATAGCATAAATTATTAGTTTGGCAGTGTTATCTGACAATGGTATTGACATTAGTTTTTGTGCCTCTGCCTCCACGCGCATTGTTTTCACCATACCAATTGCGGCGGGTAATGTCAAAGTCTCTGCAATAGTGTGTGGTTTCATTTCGTTGCTAACTTAGCCATTCACCGTGCAAATGATTCAAGTGCAACGGTTAAGTGAGGCCTTTTCCCTCAATCTAAGGTCACTCTCTGGTTGGATTTTAACTTTTACATTTAAATAATTTTCATTTATATTTTTAAGGTTAACCACATTAGAACGATCTTGAGAGCCAAAGATGATATTATAAAAAAAAATATTCAGGAATTTGGAAATTCTCCCACGACCCCATTTTCATATCAGGCAACCCCACATGGGGTCGCAACCCCTCGTTTCAGAACTGCTGTGTTAATCCCTCTGTTGTTGTTGTTGCACATGTTTCAATGTGTGAATCAGTCTCAGTGACAGTGACCATGTCTTTGGCAGTAGGAAGTCTGGAGCCCTGCTACACATCGACTGTCAGTGTATCCAGGCTGTGAGTGCTGGCTCCAGAACTGCAGGGTCTGGGCGTGGCCATGTATGACTAGGATGTGCTGGACCAGAGGGTCTTGCAGCACATCACATTCAAACATAGAAGAGCTGGGCAGGGCAGTTTGCCCCACCTAAGTAACACTGATGTTAAAGCCTAGTTACCAGTAGGTTAGTCTTCACCTTTTAATTTCCCCTAGGGAGATTGGTTAAATTAAATACTTTCAACGGAAATTAAAATGGCAGGACTAACCTACTAGTGTCTACACCTTTAACATCAGTATTATTGTAATGTATGCATTGGGAGAGAGGTTTTGGAGAAACTCAGACACACATTTTGTTTACTTGGCTTTGTAATCGCCAGAATAGATTCTTGGCTTTGTTGTAGCATATAAGGTATGTTACCTTGTTAAATGTGTATTGTGTACTCACTTAAAAGTTACTACTGCTGGTTTAATCTGTTACAGTTTTTCTCAATTGCTAAAACACAATTTCTGAAACCTTGCTCCATTTCCTGAAAACATTAAATTCAAAACCTCATCTTCAAGCACTATTTACATAACCTCTGACTCCTCTTGCAAAATGAAACATTCACCTCAAAACAGTTTTTCCTGTGTTCAAAATCAAACACTGCTCTCAAATCATAAACAAAGTGATCAAAATGATATACACTCTCAAGCAGTCAGTAAACAATTCCCATGAAAAATAGAAAACACATTGTTCAAAACATACAATTCAAAAAAAATATTCATATTTTTACGTCATTGTCTTTTGATGAACGAAAACATGTTCTATCATAGTAGCTCAAAATTGATCAGAAATTATTACTCTGCTTTGCTCTTTGCAATTCTGTTATTTGTTCTTCCTCCTCCTTGTACCCCTGTTTTTACAGCACTGTACCCTGCATCTCACAAACTTGTCCTTTGTCTCTGTGATACTGTAATTCTTGTTCTTTGTTGATATGAACCTGCAACCAGTCAAAATCTATTGAGCAGTCAGCACTGTTCCTGTAATAAATGGAAAGCACAATGTTCAGGGCCATTTGTCCATTGTACAGTATACAGCCTACAATGCACTGTACTACAGTATCCATTCTCAGACGTTCTCCTTCCCACCTTCAACAACCTGTTTTCTCTCTGAACTGGCTTATATTGGTTGTGACTCATCATTTGAAACAGGTTAAATCAATTTTGAGTGGTTGTGTTCAATCAATGACATATATGTTCTCTATTTGTATTTGGTTGTTGCCACTTGTGTTTACCAGTATGGATGACATGTGCATTAGAGTGCAGAATGTGTTTTGAGAATGAGAATGTGTTTAGAGTTTTGCTGAAAAGTCTAAGTGAGATCTGCAAATTGTGTTTTACCATGTGAAATGGTTTAAGGTAATTGACAACAGACTGCATAATTAGCTAAATGAGTCCAGGCAACTGAGAACTTTGTTCAGCCAATGGGTTTTAGTGTTTTAGCAATTGAGAAAAACTGTAATGCTGTAGTCAGTATTTCCCGCTGGTGTGAGGATGGACAGTGTTTTGGGGGTATCTAATCCCATATGAGATGGGCAGCTGTTTCTTGACTAAGCACTTTCTGTCTCTATTCTACTCTCTCCCTCCTAATTATCCTCCTGTGTGCATGCATGTGTGCATGCGTGCTCTAATAGACTAATTCTACTACTGCACACATTAATGTAACACAGTGGTAAAGAGATTACATATTTATAGACACTAACTAAATAGTGTTGGGATGTGTCCTTTCTCTGCACTACACACTACACAGTTGGAATGATAATACAACATCACTGCTCTGGGTGCTGATGGTAGGGGACTGTGGGATAGAGAGAGAGGAGAGAGACATAGAGATGGAGAGGAAAAGAAGAGAGGGGGAGAGGGATGGGAAGGGAGTTAGAGAGAGAGAGAGAAACAGAGAGAGAGAGAGGAGGAATAGGAATGGAAGTTGTGAGAGAGAGAGAAAGTAGAGAGGGAGAGAGAGATAGGGGAGAGAAGGGAGAGGGAAAGGAGAGGAGAAGAGAGAGAGAGAGAGAGAGAGGGAAGTGTGTAGCGAGAAAAGTGTAATTAACTGAACCAATGCTTAGTCTTGACTTAATTAGTGTGGCTGGTCTCAGTAGGCTAACATAGAGCAGCAGTCTCCCAGCCTTAGTGACAGGACCAGGACCAAATGAAGATGGATTCAGGTCCTCTCCTTCTCACACCTTTCCTAGGGAACCCACTCCACTAATTGTCTGTATCAATCTTAATTTGCCTGTGTGACGACTCTGCCACTAACTGATCTCTCTCTCTCTATGCAGTTAGTCTATTAAAAATACACGTGGCCTGACCGATCCGATCCGTGTAACGTGTCCGCATAGGTTTGAATCTTACTGTTCTTTGACACAACACGTTGTTATCTTTCCCCACTATCCAACTCTCTCTCGGTTTGTTCAATAAAGTCAGAAAAGTGTTATTAAAAAAACCACATTGTCTTTGCCTTAAATTGCCCTCTTTAAAACGGATTAAGATTTCCTCTGATAGTGATTACACCAATTATTCACACACATACCTTTGGGTTTTAAAGATAACGCCTTGGGCTGCCACTCGACAATGTCTCCGTGTTCAAGTTTGACTGTCTCACCTTTATCATAACCCGAAAACCTCTTTGGGAGTGACTGTGTGTATGTGAACACACTGTTCTGTGTGTGACTACACTGCTTTGCCTGTAGGAGGAAAGGGAGTAGAAAAGTGGGGGAGAGTGTGTTTTTCTATTTTACAGGAGGTGGAGAAGGCAGCGGCTAAAAGAGAGGGAGGTGAAAAGAGAGAGAGGAGGAGAGTGATGAGAGCAATGCAGAGTCTGATGAAGGTTAATAACCCCCTAGAGTCGACATCCGCACCCCATGGAAATCTCATTAGCATAATAAAACATATCCCCATCAACATCAGTCTGTTTAAATGGAGAAATCTTTTCGCCATTTCCTGGTTGCTTACATACGTAATAGTTTGCCTTATTTTAGTTTACACTATTAAGTGACAAAGCATGCACGTATAGTGTGGAGCAGCCTTTCTTAAAGTATGGGTCTCTGCTCAGTGGGTCGCAGACCTGTTAATAGTGGTTCGCGACTTGTCAGAGTAAATGTATAATTATTTCATTAATTACTGGAATTGATTTGAGCAAGTGCATTTGCAGTCTCTGTTCAGTGCGCGCTCTGCTTAGCAGCGGTCTCTGCTCAGTTTTGCAGCTGCCCTGTGCGAGAGGGAGATGCTCGTGTGCTTCGTAATTTACCAGATTTTGTTTCTGCAGTTTTCTTGAAGATCATGCCACGACACACACACGATGCCATCACTCACCGCTGTCATCAAATGGACTCATGCTAGCCACAAGTTCTGACTGAGCTCAATTGTCATGAAATGCATATACAGCGATGAGTTTCTTTCTCTTTCATACAAACTTAAAACGAGGAGCGCCCACAATGTGTTTTGTGCAGGGAAGTGCTTAGTAATGAGTCTCTCACAACCAACAAATTAATAAAATGACACGTCCTGACCAAACAGCCACAGAATGATGGTAAACCCAGGGAGTTCTTTCAGAGCAAGACAGAATGCTTCAGGAAACAATGTTTCGACATTGGAAAAGTAAGTCAACTAGCAAGGCATTGTTGTCATTTTATAACAGGTGATGATGACCAGAAATAAAAGAGTACTAACTAACTCTCATAGTAGTAGATGTAAGTTTCTATTTCAAACAATCCCCGGGCCTTATACACAGCTAATAGTAGCTAACATTCGCCAAAGCAAGCTAGCTACTGTTAATGCAACCCTAGTAACAGTACAAATGAAGATGACAAATCAGACCAATGTGTCATTACTTACTGTAGAAATTATTGTTGAAAACTAGTCTAGGTTGGTATTGTTGCTGTTAAAATACAATAATACAATTTAAATTGATTGAAGCAAGATGCTTTTGAGCCAAACACAGTTCTGAGTTGCTCACCTACAGCAGGAAGCAATCTCCTGCCTGACTGAGAAAGCAGTAGATGTTCTGGTCCAGATTGGCACCACACACCTATGCGAGACAGGGTTCTCAACTCTGACGTACTTAAAAAACAAGTACAGAAACAGTTTCAAGGCTGAGCATGTGCAGAACACACATGCTTTCATTAGGACTGTGTGTGTTTTCTGGTCTACATCTGTGTGATGTGATCAATCAGTTTATTCCAGTTCAGAAAAATAATATGTATTGTATTTTAACAGCTTGAACCTAGTTCGAACCTAGACTTTCTTTCAACAATAATATCTACAGTAAGATGTAAGGTAGGTCTGATAGTTTTTCATCTGTACTGATACTTAGGGTTGCACTATCAAAAAGCCTGTGTGTGTGTTCTGTTATTCATCTGTGTGATGTGATCAATCAGTTTGTTCCAGTTCAGAAGGAAAATTATTTATTATATTTGAACAGCAACAGTTCCAATCTAGACAGATATGTAGGAGTGTTTTTAATGGGGGAAAATAAACATTAATATATATTTATATGGATGTTTATTTTAGGCATAAGTGCAATGAAATGTACCGATATTTATGTATAGTTGCATATTCATATTTTTTTTTTATAAACCGCTGTGAAATGTATTTTCCATAACCAAAGATATTGTATTTTCAGCTAGTGTACAAAACCGAAAGTAAAACCAAAACTGAATCTACCGCTTCTTAGACTTGCTTTCAATGCGAATGACATATCTAAAACACACATTTCTATGAATTCAGTGAATTTGTTCGGGTCTTCCAAAAAGTTACATATTGCAGCTTTTAGCTACAGATATCAGTTTTTGAGCTGTCTCAATCCACCACATCCTCCAATGGTGGCCTTCCGCATCTGCTGTGGAAGGTGACTGAGCTACAGCGGTGTTTGTCAGACAATGAGATATCTGGAAGGTCTTCTTACGAAAACGTCTGTAGCATTCAAACGGTTTGATGTTCTACGCTTTGCTCTATAAGCAGGACTCTTCTGAAGTCAGTACCGCTGATCCACCAACTTTTTTCTGTAGCGCCTGAACAGTGTGGGCTACACACTAATATGACCCCTCTATGGAAAGGTGAGACTCTCACGAACACGTACATTCTACCCTCTGAATGGCACACATACACAATCCATGACTACATTTTTTGAAGGCAAGGCAAATCCTTCTTTAAACTGTCTCCTCCCCTTCATCAACACTGATGAAGTGGATTTAATAAGTGACATAAATAAGGGATTGTAGCTTTCACCTGGATTCACCTGGTCAGTCTATGTCATGGAAAGAGCAGGTGTTTTTAATGATTTGTACACTCAAATCATTGTACTTTTTTTTTTTTTTTAAATCCTGATATTTCTTATACTCTATATCTCATATAGAAGACAGACACTTTATTGCCAGAATAATTCCTAATTCACGGTATGTTGACTGAAAACATTTTTGGACAACGTTTATATGGTCCCCTTTTAAACGCACGCATTTTTAGCACAATCTTGTTGGCATTCCACATTCTTTTCTTGTTTTTTAAATATTTTTTTGCGGGTAGATCAGCTTTAAATTGTAGCTTCCATCAATGTGATTGTCTGCATCACTTCCAATCCCCCATATATTTTTTGCAAATGTATATATATATATATATATACACACACATTATCAGCAACCATCAGTAATGTGTTTCAATGGCACGTTGTGTTAGCTAATCTAAATCGATCATTTTTAAAGGCTGATAGATTCTCAGAAAACTCTTTTGCAATTAATGTTGATTAAAGAAGCAATAAAACTGGCCTTCTTTATACTAGTTGAGTATCTGGAGCATCAGCATTTGTGGGTTTGATTACAGGCTCAAAATGGCCAGAAACAACAATCTTTCTTCTGAAACTCGTCAGTCTATTCTTCTTCTGAGAAATGAAGGCTATTCCTTGCGAGAAATTGCCAAGAATCTTAAGTATGATCCCCAATTAGAGACAACGATAATCAGCTGCCTCTAATTGGGAACCACACTCAATCCCAAACATAGAAATAAATCGACTAGAACACCCCCTAGTCACGCCCTGACCTACAACACCATCGAGAACAAAGGGTTCTAGGGTCAGGGTGTGACACTACCCCCCCCCGGTCGCAGCCCTCGCCCATGGCGCCGGGCTGAACGCTGTGCCTGGACTGGGCATCGGCGCAGAGGAGGACTCCGGCCATGGAGCTGGGTTGGATGCTGTGCCTGGACTGGGCACCGGCACAGAGGAAGGCTCCGGCCATGGAGCTGGGTTGGCCACCGTGCCTGGACTGGGCACCGGCGCAGAGGAGGACTCCGGCCATGGAGCTGGGTTGGATGCTGTGCCTGGACTGGGCACCGGCACAGAGGAAGGCTCCAGCCATGGAGCTGGGTTGGCCACCGTGCCTGGACTGGGCACCGGCGCAGAGGAAGGCTCCTGCCATGGAGCGGGACTGGACGCCGTGCCTGGACTGGGCACCGGCGCAGAGGTAGGCTCCTGCCATGGAGCGGGACTGGACACCGTGCCTGGACTGGGCACCGGCGTAGGTTGCACCGGACTGATGACAAGCTCCTCAGGTCGAGGGCGTGGAGCCGGCAGAGGACGCTCCGGGCTGGGGAGGCGCACTGGAGGCCTAGTGCATGGAGCCGGTACAGGTGGCACCGGACTGTTGACACGCAATTCAGGGAGTCCGGTGCCACCTGTGCTAGCTCCACGCACCAGTCCTCCAGTGCGCCTCCTCAGCCAGCTCCCCGCACTCGCCCTGAAGTGCGTGTCACCAGTCCGGTGCCACCTGTGCCGATTCCTCAGCCCGGTACGTTATCGCTATTTGGGATTTTGTGACGCCTGTGCTGGTTTGGAAAAGTATTTTGGTGTGGGGCGCTGTCCTCAGATAATTGTATGGTATACATTCTAGGTAAAGCCTTTTTGAACTCTGACAACGCATTTGGATTAACAAGAAGTTAAGCTTTTAAATGATGTAAGACACTTGTATGTTCATGAATGTTTAATAACACAATTTTGTAATTTGAATTTGACGCGCTCCTGCTTTACCGGATATTGTCGATTTTGATCCCAATAGTGGGATCCGTTCACTATGAGGTTTATTTAACTAATTATGTGACTTCTGAAGGTAATTGGTTGCACCAGATCTTGTTTAGGTGCTTCATAGAAAAGGGGGTGAATACAAATGCACGCACCACTTTTCTGTTTAACATTTTATTTTATTTTTGGAAACAAGTAATTTTTTTCATTTCACTTCACCAATTTGGACTATTTTGTGTATGTCCATTACATGAAATCCAAATAAAAATTCATGTAAATTACAGGTTGTAATTACACCAAAGAGGAAAAACACCAAAGGGTTTGCAAGGCATTGCACCAGTGAACCTCCGAGTGAGAGAGCGAGAGAGAGAGAGAGAGAGAGACACACACACACACACACACACACACACACACACACACACACACACACACACACAGTAACTTGTGTTAATAGGTTCAATCTGTTATCCAACAATTAGTTTAATAGCCCGGCTACTGTAGGTGTGAAAATACCCCCAATTTAAGTATTCTAAAGTTTTACACAGTATGTGTTCATCAAAATCTTTATGTTTGAGGGTTTCATTTTTCTTGGAATAGAAACACTAATAATAATAAAATCAATTAAGCTAAATTTCTTAAAATCCATCCCATATGTTCTTACAAAAAAGCTTTTAAATACAGAGACAGAGGGGCACTGTTTCGCTCGCTCGGATGCTTTCTCCTGTGAGATACATTCAGCCTCTTGCATATTGAAGGACAATTATGAAACACAGAGAGACAAAATCTATATTTGTGTTTTTTTTCTTGGTCAGTTTTTTTGGGAAGCCTGGCTTCCCTTGGCATCCATGAATACGTGTCACTGATGAGACATATGTCATTTAAAAAAACAGAAAAAATGATAATAATGGAAAAGAGGGCAAGACAGTTTTGTTAGCAATAGTTACAATTGAGTAGTACCACTGAGTAAAAGTAATCTTCATGATAAAAATGTAAATAAAACAGACTGACAGGACAGTAATCGAAAAATAAGAGATAAGCGGGGGATCACTCTGGTTGGGTATCAGAAAAAAGGGTATCCTCTATAGGTGCCCATTTACAAATAAATGTCCATTTCATGAATCTCTTTGATAACCACTGTTTGTGGGTTGTGGGGCTGGGTTGAAGCCAATTTATTGCAATGGTTTACAGAGCTGCAGTTAACAAAACCCTATGTTACATAGACAACTGAAAACATATTTTTCAGAGCTTTTACATTTTTTTTCTCACAATTAACAAATTGTTAGAAAATAAAAACGTTCGTAATCAAGAGCTTTCCACAATGGGAGCCAAGAGCAGCAAAGGAAAGCCTTGCCTGCCTGACCCACTGACTTCACCGGTGAGGGTTATGATAAGTGGGGCAGGGACATTCTGGAACAGGTACCGCTCTGGCACAAGGTAGCAGATTTCCCCTTGAAAGGCACATTAAGTGAAGCCTTATTAGCAGAATGTAGAAAGAAGTTCCAGGATATTGAGACAACCATGAAAGGCAAAGCAAGTAGGATAGATTGGGATGATTTCAGGAAATGAAAAGAGAAGCAGAATGTTTAAGACATAATGGTAAAATAAAGTAAGAAGGACACATGGAAGAGAAAAATAAGAAATAAAGATGACGATGAATGATTTTCCACCTCCATATTCCACCCCTGTTTCTTCTGCATCTCCCCAGCCAGTGCCTCCAGTTCCAGCGCCGGCCCCATATCCACCGCCTATCTATCTATCCTGACCTGAACCTGATTGACTTGGGGGGAGGGGCCAGTTGACAACAACCCCCCCTAAAGTGGCCAATGAGGAATCAGAATCTGTTTTACACACCACCCACATTGTCTGGTGTTGAAGGGCTCTGGGAACTCAGTCCAGCATCCATGTCACACCCTGATTTGCTCTCCCGCCCTCAACTGTAACAAAAAGAGCAGGCACCAAACAGGACACCAACACAACCTTTCATGCCCAGGCACCCCTGGTAATGTCCCCGAATCCACAACCTAGACGAGCTCCTGATGATCCTGGCCATGCTGATTGGCACCCAGAGGTCCATATCCAGAAGACCTGGAGAAAGTAACGAGGTGAAGGAGATTGCGAAGGACCTCTCTGACCCCACCAAGGATGCAGTTTATTTCACCACACAGCTGTTTAAACTGGTCAGGCTGTACAAACTATCTGCAGCTGAGGTCACTCATCTGCCGCATCACGATGAGACTGCGATGAGCAGACGTGAAAGGAGGATTTGATGAGAACCACCTCTGGGGTGAGGATGGAGCCTATCAGACTCAACTGACTACCATATTATTAAAGAACATTACCCACCTTTAAATTACAGGCACAGACTTGAGAACTGTTTCCGTAAACACAGTGGCATCAGACCAGGCACTGACAACTACAACAGCGTCGTGAAGGCTGCCCTGATGAATGGACTATTACCATCCCTGGGTAAGTAGGTTAAGGCAACCTGTATTGGTTGGGAAACCACCACCCTTCAAACCGTTGTTGAACACTGTAAACATGCTAAGAGACAACAGCTGTTTCTGGAAGATAAGAACAAACAGAGAATGGAGAAGGAGGGTGTGAAACTCCAGGATGCACAAAATTGGCATTCTATCAGGGACAGGGCAGGGGTAACACCCAGTCCAAGGACAATTCCGCCTGTGGTCAAGGAGGGCGTGGAGGAGGTGGAGGCAGAGGTGGATCTGGAAGTTGGCAGACACACTGCTGTCTCTGTTATCTCCTTGACACTACCTATCCCGTTAGCGGGATAATTGTCATTAACAACCGCTGAATTGCAGAGCGCCACATTCAAATAATATTACTAAAAATATTTATATTCATGAAATCACAAGTGCAATATAGCAAAACACAGTTTAGCATTTTGTTAATCCACCTGTCGTGTCAGATTTTGAAAATATGCTTTACAGCGAAAGCAATCCAAGCGTTTGTGTAAGAACACTAGACAAAACATTATGAACACCTAGCATGAAAGTAGCTTGGTCACGAAAATCAGAAAAGCAATCAAATTAATCGTTTACCTTTGATGATCTTCGGATGTTCTCACTCACAAGACTCCCAGTTACACAATAAATGTTCCTTTTGTTCCATAAAGATTATTTTTATATCCAAAATACCTCCGTTTGCTTGGCGCGTTATGTTCAGAAATCCACAGGCTCGAGCGGTCACGACAACGCAGACGAAAATTCCAAATAGTATCCGTAATGTCCACAGAAACATGTCAAACGTTTTTTATAATCAATCCTCAGGTAGTTTTTAAAATATATAATCGATAATATAACAACCGGCACTGTCTTTTTCAGTAGGAGAGGAGAGAGACAATGGCTGCCCAAGCTCTGTTGCGCAAGCAAAACTCATGCGAACACCTGACGCGATGTTATCTTTGGCACTCATTTTTCAAAATAAAAGCCTGAAACTATGTCTAAAGACTGTTTACACCTTGAGGAAGCGGTAGGGAAAGGAATATGGTTGATATCCCTTTAAATGGAGCGTAGTCAGGCTATGGAACATGGAGCTTTCAAAATAGAAGCCACTTCCTGGTTTGATTTTTCTCAGGTTTCGACCTATAATATCAGTTCTGTTATACTCACAGACAATATTTTGACATTTTTGGAAACTTTAGAGTGTTTTCTAATTATATGCATATTCTAGCATATGGGCCAGAGAAATAGGCCGTTTACATTGGGAATGTTATTTTTCCAAACATAAAAATAGTGCCCCCTAGCTGAAAGAGGTTATAATTGTGGAAAGAGTGGACATTTTGTAAAAGACTGCAAGATCGGATCGGGTGGGGCAGGGCGAGGTAACTGGAGAACAGGACCACCACTAAAAACAACCCTTTGTACAGCCCAACAAGACAGACTGATGCAAGGTTTAGACAGTTGACACCGTAAAACAGCACCTAAATGTTTTTGATAGCCAACGTGAGGAACCAATGGTTTGTCTCTTCGTCAATGGTGATTCAATCCATTTCTAGTTGATACTGGCGCTGCAGTGTCTGTCATAAATTCTAAATCTATGTCCAAATCTCCCATGTAAAATGAATCAGTCAGCACTGGGTGAGTCTCAGGAGTGACTATGAAAGAGTTGCCCGGTGGCAACACTCACGGTGCCCCTACCTGTTAAAGTTGATGACACATGCATAAGACATCAATTAATTTCTTATTCATGTTGTCCTGTAAATTTGGCAGGAAGAGATCTTCTTTGTAAATTTGGAATTAATATTCTTGGTAAAGAAAAAGGCTTCACTGTTATACAACCTCAGGAGACATGTCATCATATGACACTATCTAATCTGATTTCAACATGTGATTGGTACTGTGCATGGGACATACAGTACATTGACAGGTCACATTGTGACCCAATCAAAGAGATTTTCTCAACTGCTCGCAGTTGTTGGTAACAAACAGGTAGTTTTATGCCACAGATTGACTTACATTGCACTGTCCATTTCTCGCCATTGACAAGAGATTTGTACTACAAACAAAATTGGCTGAAAGAAACCACACCTCAAGAAAGCTTACGATGCAATGACATGTATAGTGGGCTCCACCTTTGTGCTCTTAGCATAAAGATAACAGGCCTTATTTAATATTTTATATTTTTTGTGACAGGGCACCACGTTTCGATAGCTAAGACAGATGATGTTGCCTCGAAGAATACTGGTGTTTGGCTGAAGTCTGTGTTCCCAGTTACTGACTGGGAAATTAGGGGTCTAAATGGGATGGGTCTAAATTCTTCCCAAGCATACATACATTATGTGTGCCATTCTTTTGGAATGCACCTGTTCTACTAGGCGTCCATGGCCTTGATCTGAAAACAACTAAACAGTTGAGTGAGTCACCATTGTTGGCTAGTCTCCCAGAATCTTTGTGGGCCAACGGGGATAGAACCACTCACAGAAAACAGCAAAAGGTTCACAGAGACCCAACCGCTCCTAATATTCGCTGAGTCAGGAAGCTGTCATGGGAATTACCCCTGTTCATGCTTCATTGGTAGAAAGAAGAGCTTTGTGCCTTGTTCAGACTCTCCCTGTAACACCCTCATCCTTCCCATCTGGAAAGCCTCAGGTGGTTGGCATTTTGTTCAAGACCTTAGAACTGGTAACGATGCAGTTTATGTAAGGACTCCTGTTGTGCAAATCCCCATTAAAATTATATCTGCTGTGCCAGCGTCAGCAAAACGGTTTTTAGGTATCCATTTGGCAAATGCTTTTTTCAGCCTTCCCGTTGCACCAGAATCCCAGTTCTGGTTCACGTTTACAATTTTAAACAAGAGCTGGACCCGGACCATTTGCTCCCAAGGTTATATGGAATCGCCTGTGGCGTTTTCGGCTGCTTTGGCGCAACATTTTGAGGGTTTCATACCCCCCGCTGGGAGTACATTAATGCGGTATGTCGACGATCTTTTACTGTGTTCTGAAACCCAACAAGCATGTGAAGTCGACACCAGAGCTATGTTAGTGTTTCTTGCTAAAATGGCCACAAAGTCTCAAAGAAAAGCTGCAGGTTGTCTCTCAATCAGTTAAGTATCTGGGACATGACATTACACCAAATATAAAAAAATTGGGTCTAGAACGTGTGGCTGCAATTTTCTGTACCACAGCCGGTTACAAATCAACACATGTTGACACTCAGGAATGGCAGGCTACTGTAGAGGCTGGCAGCCAGACTATGTTGAAGTTGTACAGCCACACTCTGATCTCATTCATGAGAATGACAAGACAAAGTGGACTCCTGAGGGTCTGGAGGCGCTTGACAATTTGAAACTGCTAACTTCTTCTCCTTGTTTAGGTTTGCTGGATCACTGTCATCGGTCCTCACTCAGGACCATGTTGGGAAGCAGCAGCTTACTATTTATTCTAAGAGACTTGACAGTGTGGAAGAGTATTGGCATGTTGCCTCAGAGCTGTAGCGGCTGCTACAGAGGCTGTGTTAGCCTGTGCTGACATTGTTGCCATGTGCCCGTTAACGGTCCAAGTTCCTCATGCCGTTTATGCACTCATTTCACGGGTATCTACTGCTCATCTCACCCCAGCACGGCTGCTCCATTATCAAAATGTACTATTAACAATGTCTCATGTTACCCTGAAGCACTGCACTGTCCTTAACCCTGCCCCTCTTCTGCCAACTGATGATAATAGGGAACCTCACAATTGTGCTGTCCTTGTGGATCAGGTCTGTCAGCCTCGCCCTGACCTATCTGATGTACCTTTTAATGAATGCTGATTTGGAACTGTTCGTTGATGGCTTCGCCAAAAAATCACATCAAGGCGAACCATTAGTGGCGTATGCAGTAACTTTTTATTTTAATTTATTTCACCTTTATTTAACCAGGTAGACTAGTTGAGAACAAGTTCTAATTTACAGCTGCGACCTGGCCAAGATAAAGCAAAGCAGTGCGACACAAACAACAACACAGAGTTACACATGGAATAAACAAACATAGTCAATAACATAATAGAAAAAGTCTATATACAGTGTGTGCAAATGAGTTAAGATAAGGGAGGTAAAGGCAATAAATAGGCCATAGTGGTGAAATACAGTAATTACAATTTAGCAATTAAACACTGGAGTGATAGTTCAATCAATCAATCAAATGTATTTATAAAGCCCTTCTTACATCAACTGATGTCACAAAGTGCTGTACAGAACCCCAGCCTAAAACCCCAAACAGCAAGCAATGCAGGTGTAGAAGCACTGTGGCTAGGAAAAACTCTAGAAAGCCAGAACCTAGGAAGAAACCTAGAGAGGAACCAGGCTTTGAGAGTCTTCTTCTGGCTCTGCCGGGTGGAGATTATAACAGAACATGGCCAAGATGTTCAAATGTTCATAGATGACCAGCATGGTCAAATAATAATAATCACTGTGGTTGTAGAGGGTGCAACAGGTCAGCACCTCAGGAGTAAATGTCAGTTAGCTTTTCATAGCCGATCATTCAGAGTATCTCTATCGTCTTTTGACTGTAGCGTACGTGTAGGTATGTACGGCAGGACCAAATCAGAAAGATAGTTAGGAGCAAGCCCATGTAATGCTTTGTAGGTTAGCAGTAA
Organism: Oncorhynchus mykiss; assembly: GCF_013265735.2. Lineage (NCBI taxonomy): Eukaryota > Metazoa > Chordata > Actinopteri > Salmoniformes > Salmonidae > Oncorhynchus > Oncorhynchus mykiss. Next base: position 11,843,531 of record NC_048587.1, on the reverse strand, counting down.
AACCTTGAAATCAGCCCTTGCCTTAACAGGAAGCCAGTGTGGAGAGGCTAGCACTGGAGTAATATGATCAAATATTTTGATTCTAGTCAAGATTCTAGCAGCCGTGTTTAGCACTAACTGAAGATTATTTATTTATAGATGTGCAGAAGATGGATGTGCAAGTATAGATACTGGGGTGCAAAGGAGAAGAAAAAAGTTGCAAAGAAAGAGCCATATCTCAGACTGGCCAATACAAAGATTAAGATGGGCAAAAGCACACAAATACTGGACAGATGAACTCTGCATACAAGGCCAGCATCCCAGAGTTGCCTCTTCACTGTTGATCTTGAGACTGGTATTTTGAGGGTACTATATTTAATGAAGCTGCCAGTTGAGGACTTGTGAGGCGTCTGTTTCTCAAACTAGACACTAATGAACTTGTCTTCTTGCTCAGTTGTGCAACGGGGCCTCCAACTACTCTTTATATTCTGGTTAAAGCCAGTTTGCGCTGTTCCTTGAGGGGAGTAGAATACGGCTCACAACACAAATATTTTTGCTAATTTATTTAAAACAAAATGCTGAAATATCACATTTATACAGTATAAGTATTCAGACCCTTTACTCAGTACTTTGTTGAAGCACCTTTGGCAGCGATTACAGCCTCGAGTCTTCTTGGGTAAGACGCTACAAGTTTGGTAAACCTTTATTTGGGAAATTGATCCTCTCAAGCTTTGTCAGGTTGGTTGGGGAGTGTTGGCACAAAGATGTTCGATCGGCTTCAAGTCCGTGCGCTGGCTGGGCCACTGAAGGACATTCAGAGACTTTTCCCAAAGCCACTCCTGTGTTATCTTGGCTGTGTGCTTAGGGTCGTTGTCCTGTTGGAAGGTGAATCTTAGCCCCAGTCTGATGTCCTGAGGGCTTTGGAGCAGGTTATCATCAAGGAAATCTCTGTACTTTGTTCCGTTCATATTTGCATCAACCCTGACTAGTCTCCCAGTCCCTGCCACTGAAAAACATCCCCACAGCGTTATGCTGCCACCACCATGCTTCACTGTATGGATGGTGTTAGGTTTCCTCCAGACGTGACACTTGCCAGTCAGGCCAAAGAGTTCCTTTTAGGTGCCTTTTGGCAAACTCCAAGCAGGCTGTCATGTGCCTCCATCTGGCCACTACCATAAAGGCCTGCTTGGTGGAGTGCTGCAGAGATGGTTGTCCTTCTGGAAGGTTCTCCCATATCCACAGAGGAACTCTAGAGCTCTGTCAGAGTGACCATAGGGTTCGTGGTCACCTTCCTGACCAAGGCCCTACTTCCCCAATTGCTCAGTTTGGCCAGGCTGCCCGCTCTAGGAAGAGTCTTGGTGGTTCCAATGTTCTTCCATTTAAGAATGATAGAGGTTACTGTGTTCTTAGAGACCTTCAATGCTGAAAAAATGTTTTGGTACCATTCCCCAGATCTGTGCCTTGACACAATCCTGTCTTGGAGCTCTTCAGACAATTCCTACGACCTCATTGCTGGGTTTTTGCTCTGACATGGACTGTCAACTGTGGGACCTTTATATAGACAAGTAGTGTGCCTTTCCAAATCATGTTTAATCAATTGAATTTACCACAGGTGGACTCCAATCAAGTTGTTGAAACATCTCAAGGATGGTCAATGGAAACAGGATGCACCTGAGTCAATTTCGAGTCTCATAGCAATGGGTCTGAATACTTATGTAAATAATTTTTGTCACAAAACATCACAAACTGGCTCTAACCAGAATAGAAAGAGGAGTGGGAGGCCCTGGTGCACAACTGAGCAAGAGGACAAGTACAGTAGTGTCTAGTTTGAGAAACAGATGTCTCACAAGTTCTCAACTGGCAGCTTCATTAAAAAGTACCTGCAAAACACCAGTCTCAATGTCAACAGTGTAGAGGTGACTCTGGGATGCTGGCCTTCTAAGCAGAGTTTCTCTGTCTATTGTCTGTGTTCTTTTGCCCATCTTTATCTTTTATTTTTATTGGCCAGTCTGAGATATGGCTTTTTCTTCGCAACTCTTAAGTAAGTAGTAATCTTCGTCATCCAGCAGACCCAATCTGGTGAGATTTGTATCAAACCAAAAATTAAAAAACAACGCAACACAATACAATACATTTTCATATTTATAAACCTTTATTTAAACAGGGGAACAAGCTGAGAAAGAGTCTCTTTTACAGTTGTGCCATGTGATAAAAACAATAAAAACAACACAGCAATTAATAAGAATTTAAAATCTAACAATATTAAAACATACAAAAAGTACAACATGGAGATTTATCTGTTATGGCTGCAATCCCGATATCGGGATCGATATGACAACTACCAGTGAAAATAGAGGGCACCAAATTCAAACCACACAGAAATCTCATAATTACAATTCCTAAAACATGCATGTGTCTTATATAATTTTAAAGCAATTCTTGTTGTTAATCCCACCAAAGTGCCCGATTTCAAATAGGCTTTTCAGGCTTTTTAGCCTCCATGTTGGAATCAACAGAAACCAGAAAATACATGATAAATGTTTCCTTACCTTTGATGAACTTCATCAGAATGCAGTCCTAGAAATCCCAGGTCCACAATAAATGCTTGATTTGTTCGAAAATGTCCGTTATTTATGTCCAATTAGCTACTTTGGTTAGTGCGTTTGGTAAACAATTCCAAAGTCACAAAGCGTGTCCACTATAACGTGACGAAATGTCCAAACGTTCCGTAACAGTCAGTAGAAACATGTCAAACGATGTACTGAATCAGTCTTTAGAATGTTGTTTACATATATCTTGAATAACGTTCCACCTGGAGAATTAGAATTACTTCAGATGAGCGGTGGAACGCAAGTAACATTAACATGATGCCTTCTAATTGTAGTCGCTGTACTCATAATATACAGGAGAACGATCGCCTTACGGCGAGGATAGCTGTGCTACAAGCCCAACTTCAGACGCAATCGTTAGGCAAGGGTCATTTCAGTGTAGGAAAGGATGAAACAGCGTCTGTGCCACCAGTAAGTACAGATAGTAGTATAAATCCCCTGGCACAGTCCCGGCAGCCGGACAACTTTCTCACGATTTCTGGAAGGAAATGCTGTAGGAATGCTCAACCGGTGTCACTCATTCAGCCGACAGAAACTTTCAACCGGTTTTCCCCATTAAGCAGCGAGTCGGAGTCAGAGGCCGAGCCTTCTCTTGTCTCTACTCCTCCCGTTACGGGGTCTGAGACGCCGAAGCTTCCCACCATTAGCTCTGACAAATTGAAAACTCTAGTCATTGGCGACTCCATTACCGCAGTATTAGACTTAAAACGAATCATCCATACACTGTTTACCAGGGGGCAGGGCTACCGACGTTAAGGCTAATCTGAAGATGGTGCTGGCTAAAGCTAAAACTGGCGAGTGTAGAGAGTATAGAGATATTGTTATCCACGTCGGCACCAACGATGTTAGGATGAAACAGTCAGAGATCACCAAGCGCAACATAGTTTCTGCGTGTAAATCAGCTAGAAAGATGTGTCGGCATCGAGTAATTGTCTCTGGCCCCCTCCCAGTTAGGGGGAGTGATGAGCTCTACAGCAGAGTCTCACAACTCAATCACTGGTTGAAAACTGTTTTCTGCCCCTCCCAAAAGTTAGAATTTGTAGATAATTGGCCCTCTATCTGGGACTCACCCACAAACAGGACCAAGCCTGACCTGCTGAGGAGTGACGGACTCCATCCTAGCTGGAGGGGTGCTCTCATCATATCTACCAACATAGACAGGGCTTTAACTCCTCTAGCTCCACAATGAAATAGGGTGCAGGCCAGGCAGCAGGCTGTTAGCCAGCCTGCCAGCATGGAGTCTGCCACTAGCACAGTCAGTGTAGTCAGCTCAGCTATCACCATTGAGACCGTGTCTGTGCCTCGACCTTGGTTGGGCAAAACTAAACATAGCGGTGTTCGCCTTAGCAATCTCACTAGGATAAAGACCTCCTCCATTCCTGTCATTATTGAAATAGATCATGATACCTCACATCTCAAAATAGGGCTACTTAATGTTAGATCCCTTACTTCAAAGGCAATTATAGTCAATGAAACATGGCTTAAGCCTGATGAATTTACTGTTAAATGAGGCCTCACCTCCTGGCTACACTAGTGACCATATCCCCTGTGCATCCCGCAAAGGTGGAGGTGTTGCTAACATTTACGATAGCAAATTTCAATTTACACAAAAAAAATGACGTTTTCGTCTTTTGAGCTTCTAGTCATGAAATCTATGCAGCCTACTCAATCACTTTTTATAGCTACTGTTTACAGGCCTCCTGGGCCATATACAGCGTTCCTCATTGAGTTCCCTGAATTCCTATCGGACCTTGTAGTCATAGCAGATAATATTCTAATCTTTGGTGACTTTAATATTCACATGGAAAAGTCCACAGACCCACTCCAAAAGGCTTTCGGAGCCATCATCGACTCAGTGGGTTTTGTCCAACATGTCTCTGGACCCACTCACTGTCACAGTCATACTCTGGACCTAGTTTTGTCCCATGGAATACATGTTGTGGATCTTAATGTTTTTCCTCATAATCCTGGACTATCGGACCACCATTTTATTACGTTTGCAATTGCAACAAATAATCTGCTCAGACCCCAACCAAGGAACATTAAAAGTCGTGCTATAAATTCACAGACAACACAAAGATTCCTTAATGTTCTTCCAGATTCCCTCTGTCTACCCAAGGACGCCAGAGGACAAAAATCAGTTAACCACCTAACTGAGGAACTCAATTTAACCTTGCGCAATACCTTAGATGCAGTTGCACCCCTAAAAACTAAAAACATTTCTCATAAGAAACTAGCTCCCTGGTACACAGAAAATACCCGAGCTCTGAAGCAAGCTTCCAGAAAATTGGAACGGAAATGGCGCCACACCAAACTGGAAGTCTTCCGACTAGCTTGGAAAGACAGTACCGTGCAGTACCGAAGAGCCCTTGCTGCTGTTCAATCATCCTATTTTCTAATTTAATTGAGGAAAATAAGAACAATCCGAAATTCCTTTTTGATACTGTCGCAAAGCTAACTAAAAAGCAGCATTCCCCAAGAGAGGATGGCTTTCACTTTAGCAGTGATAAATTCATGAACTTCTTTGAGGAAAAGATCATGATTATTAGAAAGCAAATTACGGACTCCTCTTTAAATCTGCGTATTCCTTCAAGGCTCTGTTGTCCTGAGTCTGCACAACTCTCCAGGACCTAGGATCAAGAGAGATGCTCAAGTATTTTAGTACTATATCTCTTGACACAATGATGAAAATAATCATGGCCTCTAAACCTTCAAGCTGCATACTGGACCCTATTCCAAACTAAACTAAACTAAACTACTGAAAGAGCTGCTTCCTGTGCTTGGCCCTCCTATGTTGAACATAACAAACGGCTCTCTATCCACCGGATTTGCACCAAACTCACTAAAAGTGGCAGTAATAAAGCCTTCCTTGAAAAAGCCAAACCTTGACCCAGATCTTTGCGGGCTATACTCAGCCTTGTCTCAGGATGGTAAGTTGGTGGTTGAAGATTTCCCTCTAGTGGTGTGGGGGCTGTGCTTTGGCAAAGTGGATGCGGTTATATCCTTCCTGTTTGGCCCTGTCTGGGGGTGTACTCGGATGGGGCCACAGTGTCTCCTGACCCCTCCTGTCTCAGCCTCCAGTATTTATGCTGCAGTAGTTTATGTGTCGGGGGGCTAGGGTCAGTTTGTTATATCTGGAGTACTTCTTCTGTCTTATCCAGTGTCCTGTGTGAATTTAAGTATGCTCTCTCTAATTCTCTATTTCTCTAGGACCATGGGACCCTAGGACCATGCGTCAGGACTACCTGGCATGATGACTCCTTGCTGTCCCCAGTCCACCTGGCCTTGCTGCTGTTCCAATTTCAACTGTTCTGCCTGCGGCTATGGAACCCTATACTGCTCATATTTACTCTTGAGGTGCTGTCCTGTTGCATCCTCTACAACTACTGTGATTATTATTATTTGACCCTGCTGGTCATCTATGAACGTTTGAAAATCTCGGCCATGTTCTGTTATAATCTCCACCCGGCACAGCCAGAAGAGGACTGGCCACCCCTCATAGCCTGGTTCCTCTCTAGGTTTCTTCCTAGGTTTTGGCCTTTCTAGGGAGTTTTTCCTAGCCACCATGCTTCTACACCTGCATTGCTTGCTGTTTGGGGTTTTATGCTGGGTTTCTGTACAGCACTTTGAGATATTAGCTGATGTATGAAGGGCTATAATAAATATATTTGATTTGATAGTGGACTGAGGGTCCAAATATTGAAAGTGTGTAAATAGTTACCCATTTTATTTTGTAAATGTATATATTTTTTCTTTATATATTTTTTTCCATATTTTTTTCTCAATTTTTTAGGGGGGTGTGTTAGAATACCATTTTGGTATTTTGTATATAGTTATTTGTTTCAAAATCTATGCCTTCACCAATTTGGCCACTTGGGTACATTTGGGCTACTTGTGTGGGACATCTGGGTGACTTCATGATAAATGTCATGTAGCACACTCATTTTGGAAGTTATCATTCTGAAACTTTGCACAAGTACTGTTGCCCTCTTATGTTTTTAACTGAAATTGTCCCCATCATCCTATCTGAATGATTGTTTTATCTTGTTCATTTTAAAGATGATGATATAAAAATATGATACAAAAATTATGATACAAAAACATTTTTTTTTTTATCTAAACCAGATATATTAGTGTTATATTCTCCTACATTCAATTCACATTTACACAAACTTCAGAGTGTTTTCTTTCAAATGGTACCAAGCATATGCATATCCTTGGTTCTGTGCCTGAGCTACAGGCTGTTAGATTTGGGTATGTCTTCAGGCGGAAATTGAAAAAAGTAGGGGGGTAGCTCTAAGAGGTTTTTAAGTCAACTTTTATCTTATGCAACCATACCAAACGTAACATATCATACTAATTTGAGTGTATTGCATTTAGGTTTACTATGTTATCTCTGGTCTCTGAGACCAGTCTGCATAATGGCCAAACATCAGCACTCCATTCATACTGTCATACTGATATTTATCTGCTCTATCCTGTTAGAGTTTACTGAACTCAACGTTAGTAACAGTTAATGTGAGGGAATTGATAAAAAAATGGCCCTGCACCCTTCACCTCTAAAACCCCTTCCTCATCCTACAGTCACTTGCCACATCACTTAAGTTTTTTTGTCTGTAAAAACACAGTGTGCTTGAACCATAACACAACAGGAGCCTGAAACACATACCCTGAAACTAACCGTGTGTGTGTGTGTGTGTGTGTGTGTGTGTGTGTGTGTGTGTGTGTGTGTGTGTGTGTGTGTGTGTGTGTGTGTGTGTGTGTGTTATTCCACATACCAAGGGCTGGGTACTACAGTGATAGTGTGTCCAGCTACAGTCATGCACCAGTGGGTCACTGAGTTTCACACCTGCTCGCCCCCATTTCTCTCTCCTACACGACACTTGATCCTTCACACAAACAAAGGTAGTGTATGTTTGTGTTCTGGTGTTTACTAGTGCATTATCCTTTCTCCTGTCAGTGTATCTCCATCTGTGTGGAGGATTCTGCTCTGAGGGAGATGTAAATTAATTAGTGGTACACTGGTAGACATTAATTACCTTACACTATAGAGCCCACCCGGCAAGGTGTATATGTGTGTATGTGTGTGGTGACACAGTGATTAATGGGTGATGCACCCTGGCAGGCTAGGGGGTAAATAGAGAGAAGGTGTATGGGGATTTTTTTTAATAGATTTCAATCTGGGGGGCACCAAAGACCCATTTATGCAGAGTTAGCTCATGTCTCTCTCTCTCTCTCTCACTCTCACTCTCACACTCACTCACACAGAGTGAATAGGTAGGTGCACACTTCACATACACTTTTAATTAAACAGTTTCTATGGTAATGAGAAATAATGTGTCACCATCAGCTGGCAAGGTGAGGACTGGGGTTCAGTAAGGTGAAATGTTCTAAACATTGCAGATAGAAATGTAATGAGTAGATCTCACAATTCCCTGTTCTACCTGACAGACAATCACATCTGTTCTACACAATACATTTCTATCTGGACGTTCTGTAACGTTGCACCCTTTTGAAGATCCCCTCTCTCTCTCTCTCTCTCTCTCTCTGTCCTTCTCTCTATTCCTCTTGCTCAGCAGTGAGGATCATGCAGGAGACCATGCAGAGATATTATGGGAGTTTATAAAGGTTTGATTTGTTTTCAAATTCTTTGTGGGTCTGTGTGATCTGTGGGAAATGTGCATCTCTAATTTGGTCATACATTTGGCAGGTTAGGAAGTGTAGCTCAGTTTCCACCTAATTTTGTGGACAGTGGGCACATAGCAATGTCTGCCTATGGTGGCCTCTCTAAAGGCTATGCTCACTGAGTCTGTATATAGTCAATGATTTTCTTAATTTTGGGTCAGTCACGGTGGTCAGGTATTCTGCCACTGTGTACTCTCTGTTTAGGGCCAGATATGACATTTAAATTTGCACATTACTTGGGTTGATTCTTTCCCGTGTGTCAAATACTGTATGTGAAAGGGAATTAGGCATGCTGCAAGGAGGCATGAGGACTGCAGATGTGGCCAGGGCAATAAATTGCGATGTCCGTCCTGTGAGACGCCTAAGACAGCGCTACAGGGAGACAGGAATGACAGGTGAATGTCCTTGCAGTGCCAGACCACGTGTAACAACACCTGCACAGGATTGGTACATCCAAACATCACACCTGCAGGACAGGTACAGGATGCCAACAACAACTGCATGAGTTACACTAGGAACGCACAATAACTCGATCAGTGCTCAGACTGTCCGAAAAAAACAGAGAGGCTTGTTGAAGGAATGAGCGTTACACCGAGGCCTGTACTCTGGAGCAAGATCGATTTGGAGGTGGAGGGTCCGTCATGGTTTGGTGCGGTGTGTCAGCATCATCGGACTAAGATTGTGTCATTGCAGGCAATCTTAACGCTGTGCGTTACGGGGAAGACATCCTCCTCCCTCATGTGGTACCCTTCCTTCAGGCTCTTCCTGACATGACCCTCCAGCATGACAATGCCACCAGCCATACTGCTCGTTCTGTGCGTGATTTCCTGCAAGACAGGAATGTCAGTGTTCTGCCATGGCCAGCGATGAGCCCGGATCTCAATCCCATTGAGCATGTCTGAGACCTGTTAGATCGGAGGGTGAGGGCTAAGGCCATTCCCCCCAGAAATGTTCGGGAACTTGCAGGTGCCTTGGTGGAAGAGTGGGGTAACATCTCACAGCAAGAGCTGGCAAATCTGTGCAGTCCATGAGGACTGGCAAATCTGGTGCAGTCCATAAGGAGGAGATGCACTGCAGTACTTAATGCAGCTGGTGGCCACACCAGATACTGACTGTTACTTTTGATTTTGACCCCCCTTTTGTTCAGGGACACATCATTCAATTTCTGTTTAATCACGTCTGTGGAACTTGTTCAGTTTGTCTCAGTTGTTGAATATTATGTTCATACAAATATTTAAACATGTTAAATTAGCTGAAAATTAACACAGTTGACAGTGAGAGGACGTTTCTTTTTTTGCTGAGTTTACGTCCAGACTGTGTGTTTTGTAGGTCCAGACTCTGTGTGTGTTTTGTAGGTCCAGACAGTGTAGAATTGTGTGTGTATGTGTGTTTCTGTAGCCAGACAGCGTATAAGTGTGTGTGTTCGTTCAGACAACATTATCTTATACCTGCTTAGAAGGATGAAGGCTGACATGAAGGCCAACCTGTCTTTACCAGACAAGAACAAACAGGTACACATATTTCTCTCTCTCTCTCTCTCTCTCTCTCTCTCTCTCTCTCTCTCTCTCTCTCTCTCTCTCTCTCTCTCTCTCTCTCTCTCTCTCTCCCCCTCCCACCTCCTCTCTACATCATTCTCTCCCTTTCTCCCTCTCTACGTCCTTCTCTCCCTCTCTCCCTCCTGTAGTGGATACCAAGAGATCTGGAGCATTCGTTGCAATAATCCTCAAGTTGTATTGCCTATTTGTTTACACTGGGAATGGGAACAATAACATAAAGAACATGGCAGTATCTAACCCCGGAGACCTGTTCATCACAATGTCAAACGAACTCCAACGAGCCACATGTTTAAAATCTGCTCATTGTGAGCTGTGCCTGGCGAGTCACATCTGATTTGGCTCTATCCACCTGCCGTGGCCGAACCTGCGGTTAGTGCTGTCCTTGTTCCTGAAACCATATCTTTGCCCGCTCTGTTTTAATGGGGACATCTTGGGATTTACCAGAGGTGTGATATTTACATCTTCATTTTACCTAGGGCTTCTCCCAATTAGTTACAACACCTCCTGCCGTCCCTCAACCCATTTCTCTTTCCTGACCTGCTCACTGTGAATAGTGCTGGCTGCGCTACAGTACCTGTAGAAACTATTCATTAGTGTCATTAGCACCTTCTCACTAGTTTCTCCATTGACTAGAGGAGCAGGTACTCGAGTGGCTAGCTAATATCACACACACACACACTTTTCTGTTCAGTTCATTAAGTGTCTCCCTCAGGACAGACCTAAACTGAAACCTCTTGTCTTTGATTTCCACTCACACACTTGTTTCATCAAGTGCTTTTAAAATGAAGGCTTAATACCTGTGTGTGTGCGTTTGTGTGTTTTTCCAGGTTTAGTTTTTTCAGGCTAACAGAGGAGTAGCGTGAGGTTTATCAGGGCTTTCTTGACTCCAAAGAGGTCTGTCTTATACTGAATGTAGATATGTAGGTGAGCCTCTCTCTCCTCTCCTCTTTCTTTCATCCTCCTCTCATCTCCCTCTGTCTGCACTGGGACATTTTTGCTATTGATCAGATGATTGTATCCATCAGCATATTGATTTATTGACCCTTTTAGCCTTGAACAGCCAAGTCCATTGGTTGATACAGAGTATTTTCTGTGACCACGACCTTGCTAATTTCGGCTGATATACACAACAACTGCTCGCCAAATAGCGCAATCCAAAATCATGGGCATTGATATGGAGTTGGTTCCCCTCTGGCTTTCCACTAGATGTTGGAACATTACTGTAGGGACTTGCTTCCATTCAGCCACAAGAGCTTTAGTGAGGTCAGATACTGATATCAGGCGATCAGGCCTGGCTTGCAGTCGGCGTTCCAATTGATCCCAAAGGTGTTTGATGGGGTTGAGGTCAGGGCTCTGTGCAGGTCAGTCAGGTTCTTCCACACCGATCTCGACAAACCATTTCTGTATGGACCTCGCTTCATGCACTGTGGCATTGTCATGCTGAAATAGGAAAAGGCCTTCCCCAAACTGTTGCCACAAAGTTGGAAGCACAGAATCATCTAGAATGTAATTGTATACTGTAGTGTTAAGATTTCCCTTCACTGTAACTAAGGGGCCTAGCCCGAACTATGAAAAACAGCCTGTAATGTATTGACTTGACTCGGACTCACGGGAATCATTGACCTTTCCTTTATTCGTGGTCCCAAAAACCCATCCAACTGCATACCCCAAGCATAGCCTCCTTCCATTCCTTACGTGCCTCATAGTGCCCCCCTGGTATTGCACCTCTAGGTGTCGCTTATACACCACATCCCTCCTCTTCTTAGACGTTTGACTAACCATTATGATAACACTCCAAACTGCAGATCTATGCATTATAATGTAACAAAACATGATCTACTTTCTACTTTTAAACTCGGACAAAACAGAGATGCTTGTTCTAGGTCCCAAGAAACAAAGAGATCTTCTGTTGAATCTGACAATTAATCTTAATGGTTGTACAGTCGTCTCAAATAAAACTGTGAAGGACCTCGGCGTTACTCTGGACCCTGATCTCTCTTTTGAAGAACATATCAAGACCATTTCAAGGACAGCTTTTTTCCATCTACGTAACATTGCAAAAATCAGGAACTTTCTGTCCAAAAATGATGCAGAAAAATTAATCCATGCTTTTGTCACTTCCAGGTTAGACTACTGCAATGCTCTACTTTCCGGCTACCCGGATAAAGCACTAAATAAACTTCAGTTAGTGCTAAATACGGCTGCTAGAATCCTGACTAGAACCAAAAAATTTGATCATATTACTCCAGTGCTAGCCTCTCTACACTGGCTTCCTGTCAAAGCAAGGGCTGATTTCAAGGTTTTACTGCTAACCTACAAAGCATTACATGGGCTTGCTCCTATCTATCTCTCTGATTTGGTCCTGCCGTACATACCTACACGTACGCTACGGTCACAAGACGCAGGCCTCCTAATTGTCCCTAGAATTTTTAAGCAAACAGCTGGAGGCAGGGCTTTCTCCTATAGAGCTCCATTTTTATGGAACGGTCTGCCTACCCATGTCAGAGACGCAAACTCGGTCTCAACCTTTAAGTCTCTACTGAAGACTCATCTCTTCAGTGGGTCATATGATTGAGTGTAGTCTGGCCCAGGAGTGGGAGGGTGAACGGAAAGGCTCTGGAGCAACGAACCACCCTTGCTGTCTCTGCCTGGCCGGTTCCCCTCTTTCCACTGGGATTCTCTGCCTCTAACCCTATTACAGGGGCTGAGTCACTGGCTTTACTGGGGCTCTCTCATGCCGTCCCTGGAGGAGGTGCGTCACCTGAGTGGGTTGAGTCACTGATGTGGTCATCCTGTCTGGGTTGGCGCCCCACCCCCCCCCCCCTTAAGTTGTGCCGTGGCGGAGGTCTTTGTGGGCTATACTCAGCCTTGTCTCAGGATGGTAAGTTGGTGGTTGAAGATATCCCTCTAGTGGTGTGGGGGCTGTGCTTTGGCAAAGTGGGTGGGGTTATATCCTTCCTGTTTGGCCCTGTCCGGGGGTGTCCTCGGAGTGGGCCACAGTGTCTCCTGACCCCTCCTGTCTCAGCCTCCAGTATTTATGCTGCAGTAGTTTATGTGTCGGGGGGCTAGGGTCAGTTTGTTATATCTGGAGTACTTCTCCTGTCCTATTCGGTGTCCTGTGTGAATCTAAGTGTGCGTTCTCTAATTCTCTCCTTCTCTCTTTCTCTCTCTCGGAGGACCTGAGCCCTAGGACCATGCCCCAGGACTACCTGACATGATGACTCCTTGCTGTCCCCAGTCCACCTGGCTGTGCTGCTGCTCCAGTTTCAACTGTTCTGCCTTATTATTATTTGACCATGCTGATCATTTATGAACATTTGAACATCTTGGCCATGTTCTGTTATAATCTCCACCCGGCACAGCCAGAAGAGGACTGGCCATCCCACATATGCTCTCTCTAATTCTCTCTTTCTTTCTCTCTCTCGGAGGACCTGAGCCCTAGGACCATGCCCCAGGAATACCTGACATGATGACTCCTTGCTGTCCCCAGTCCACCTGACTGTGCTGCTGCTCCAGTTTCAACTATTCTGCCTTATTATTATTCGACCATGCTGGTCATTTATGAACATTTGAACATCTTGACCATGTTTTGTTATAATCTCCACCCGGCACAGCCAGAAGAGGACTGGCCACCCCACATAGCCTGGTTCCTCTCTAGGTTTCTTCCTAGGTTTTGGCCTTTCTAGGGAGTTTTTCCTAGCCACCGTGCTTCTTCACCTGCATTGCTTGCTGTTTGGGGTTTTAGGCTGGGTTTCTGTACAGCACTTTGAGATATCAGCTGATGTACGAAGGGCTATATAAAATAAATTTGATTGATTGATTGATCTATCTCTCGTATACAGTATTTAAATATTTTCTAACAACAATTATACTGTAAAGTCTACTTTTACTTTCTTTAAACTATCAACCACAACAATAGTTACCTTGAGGAACTCTTTTGTTGATAATGTTTATTTGACAAGAATTCTATATATTCTATAGAATTCTGTATACTCCCCTGCAATTGAAACTGTGCCGGAGATTAATCTGCTCCATTATGGCAACATATCTATCTAACATAGTCCTTCAGAGGCACAGCTTGTTGACTGAGTCTTCAGGGTCGAGGCTGTAGTTGAATGGCCTTGTCAGGTGCAGGCACTTGTGTAGGGCTCTGCCCTGTTAGTGTCTCTGTAGTCCATTGTCCTGACTTTGGTAGCAGAACCATGTCACCTTGCTGGATTATGCTTTCAATTGCTCTCCTAGATCTGTTGGCGTTCTGTCAGCCCTTCCCCGTACTTTCAGCATCAGCAAGCCGAATAGCGTTGTTGTGTGGTTCAGCTCCTGGCAGCATGTTGGCTGACAGCTGTGGCAGTTTGGTTCTAGTTGCAGTTGAACAACAGTTCAACTGTAGGCCATGAGAAACGTCTGTAGTTCTGTGCGCCAATCCTTCCGTTCTATTCTGTCTTTCAACTTCACCATTGGCCTGAGGCCAGTATGGAGTGATGCGATGATGTTGGATCCCGTTTTCTTCTCCGAATGCTTGGAAATAATTTTTGGTGAGAGGAGCGCTATTATCCTTCACAATAGACTGCGAATGTCACCTTCAGGCTTTTGATTAGGTTGGCGGTGGTGATGCGGTTTAGGATATTCACATCAACCCATCTTGAGTCGTAGTCTGTTACGAGGAGGCGTTCTCCTGCTGGAAACAACCAATTTGTCAATGGCTAGTGTCTGCCATGGTTTAGCTGGTATCTCTGTTCTGACTGTGGAGATCTGCTTTGATGGTGTGCCATTGACTTGACATGCTGGACAGGACTTCACGAGCAGTTCCACACTTTTGTGTGCAGTCTCTGTTTATTTTTTTACTATCCCCTGATGCCCTTCGTGTGCTAACATTAAAGTCGGTTTCTGAGCTGCTCGTGGCATGATAATGCGTTTGCCTCGTAGAAATATCTGTCCAACAATAGAGTTCTTCTTGAGCACGTCGGTATGCAGTGTCGCATGTGCTCTAATCAACCCTGTCTGATGCTTGTTTACAGAGTAGCCAGAACTGGGTCCTTTGCTGACATTTCCACCATCTCTCGTGGGATGAATGCACATGACATTGCGTGTTTGGCTATGTAGTAGATGTGGCCATCCCCTTAGTGTGGAGATGCTAGAGGGTTCAGAGTTAACCATGATAGTGAGTCGTCTGCATTCTGAGACCCTGGCTTGTATACAACCTTTAATCTGTAAGGCTGCATTCTCAGCGCCCATCTCTCGATCCAGGCTGGTGGTTTGGATTTGAGAATAAATTGTCTCTAATGGCTTGTGGTCGGTTACTATTACAAAGTCTTTGCCATAGAGAAACACATGAAACTTCTCGCACGCCCAGACAATGGCGAATGCCTCTCTTTCAGTCTGAGAATTGTGCCGCTCTACATCTGTGCAAGCACGGCTAGCGTAGTACTGCGTGAACCATCTATTTGCTTCTGACTAAAGATAGCTCTTAGCCCCACTGGACTTGTGTCCACAATCACGTGTGTCTCTGCATCTTGATTGAAGTAGGCCATGTTGTGTGAATTGGCCAGTGCGTTCTTCAGCGTGTTGATTGATGATTCTTAGTCATCTCCCAACGTCCATTTGCATGATGCTTTTGTGACTCTTCTCAGTGGTTAGGATGTGGTTGCCAGATTAGGGATAAATCTGACACAGTAGTTCACTAGTCCCAAGAAACTCCTTACTTCAGCAGCATTTGTCAGTCTGCGTGTGTTCTGCACCGCTTCCACCTTTGACTGACCTGCAACGATGGAGTTCTTCGAGAGAACGTGGCCCATGAACTCCATCTCTGTCAGTCAGAATTCACATTTGTCACTGTTGAGGGTGAGCCCCCTTTCCTGCAGTTGTCTCAGGACTTGGTGTAGTCATTTGTTGTGTTCTTGTATGTTCTTCCCAAACACAATGATATCATCTGAGATGTGGAAACCCTTGATGCCTTATAGGACATGCTGTGATGTGCTGATATGTCTCTGGAACAGAGGAGACACCAAACATTAGTATCTTGTAGCGCCACAAACCTGTGTAAGTCACAAATATGCTCAGGGAACGAGACTAAGATCTCAGTTCGATCTGATGACATCCCCACTTTAGGTTAAGTTTTGAGAAGACCACGGCTCAGGATCTCGTCGATGGTGGGGATGGGGTGTCGCTCCTGCACAATTGCTTCATTTGCTCTACTCTACACACGTCAACACATACACTGATGTTACAGGTTTTTCTTGTGTACTACAACTAATGGTGACACCCATAGTGTAGGTCCATTCACTTCTTTCTCAATAACATCTATGTCCTCTAGCTTGTTCATCTTCTCTTTCAAATAGCTTCCTGACACCGAATGGTATTCTGTGTACTGGCTTTGCAACAAGTGTGACAGTCTCATCTACATTAATTCCTAACTGGAAGTCTTTCAGTTTTTCCAACCCTGTGAAACAGTTGTTTTGTTACTCCTGTAGTGAAGCTTTAAAAGTCTTTGTGTCATCCTCTTGGACTGGGATAGGTTTGATAAATTCACCTCTGAAGTGTGAACTTACATTCTGAAATGTTGCTCTGATTGATCATCCAAAGGGTCCCAGAGATAACAAAGTGTTGTTTTGTTAGATAAAATCGTTTTTCATTTCCTAAAAAGGTCCATATAGCACGATCGATTTTGTATTTCCACTCGTTCAATTTGCAAAGAGAGGAATCGTTGTTTCAACCAGTCAAATAAACATTTGTATGTATTCCTCAGAGATCCTAGAATGTAACAAGACTTCACTATATCATTAGGGGTGTAATATATCCTATAGGACACCATATTTGGTCAGAGAGTGACGCCTTCATGGCACACCGATGACGCAGGCAGTCTTCACTTGAACGACTAACTTTGTCAAATAAGCACCAATCGGGGTCAAACAAGCTAGCTAGATAGCCAATGAGCTGGGCTTTACGGGAATATCTGTAAACCATGTATATGTCGTAAAATGTAGCTCCTATCCTTGTACGACAGTATGACTTTTCATTTTGGACATAAATTATAAGAATATTCATAGTTATGATGTTATGAAAACTAGTTGTTTTGGAAAATGTTGAACTTATAATATGGATACAAATACTGGAAAAGCTGAATCAAAGTCCAAGTATACAGATTTGACGATATTCTTGCAGAAAAATGTAATATGAATGCGAATGTCTCCTTCACGATTTGCCCAAATGTACCTGGGTGACTTCACACTTAATGTCATGTAGCTCGCTCATACTTCAAGTTATCCGTCTGAAACTTTGTAATACACTGCTGCCATCTTGTGGACACCATCAGAATTAGAACCAGAGTGATGGCTGGAACAGGGACCTTTCTGCTGCATTTTAAAGATGGTGGTAGAAAAAATGGTTTTGTTTTTTCTTTGTATTTTCTTCTACCAGATCTATTGTGTTATATTCCATTCAATTCACATTTCCACAAACTAAAAAGTGTTTCATTTCAAATGGTACCAAGAATATGCATATCCTTTCTTCAGGGCCTGAGCTACAGGCAGTTAGATTTGGGTATGTCATTTAGCCCAAAAATTGAAAAAAAGGGGGCTATCCCTAAGAAATTTTAACAACTCTACCTACATGTAGATAGTACCTCAAATAACCGGTGCCCCCGCACATTGACACTGTATCGGTACCCACCTGTATATAGTCTTGCTATTGTTATTTCACTGCTGCTCTTAATTACTTGTTACTTTTATCTGTTATTCTTATCTATATTTTTTTAACTGCATTGTTGGTTAGGGGCTCATAAGTAAGCATTTCACTGTAAGGTCTACTACACCTGTTGTATTCGGCGCATGTGACTAATAATTTATTTGATTTGATTTGAAATAAATGCTTCACAGAGTTCAAGTAACAGACACATCTCAACATCAACTGTTCAGAGGAGACTGTGTGAATCAGGCCATGGTGAAATTGTTGCAAAGAAACCACTACTAAAAGGACACCAATAATAATAAGAAGAGACTTGCTTGGGCTAAGAAACACGAGCAATGTACATTAGACCGGTGGACATTTGGTCTGGAGCACCTGGAGTCCAAATTTGAGATTTTTGGTTCTAACCGCCATGTCTTTGTGAGATGCGACGTGGATGAACGGATCATTTCCGCATGTGTATTTCCCACTGTAAAGCATAGAGGAGGAGGTGTTATTGTGTAGGGGTGCTTTGCTGGTGACACTCAAGGCACACTTTACCAGCATGGCTACCACAGCATTCTTCAGCAATACGCCATCCCATCTGGTTTGGGCTTAGTGGGACAATCATTTGTTTTTCAACAGGACAATGACCCAACACAACACCAAGCTGTGTAAGGGCTATTTTATCAAGAAGGAGAGTGATGGAGTGTTGCATCAGATGACCTGACCTTCACAATCCCCCTACCTCAACCAAATTGAGATGGTTTGGGATGAGCCAGACTGCGGAGTGAAGGAAAATCCGCCAACAAGTGCTCAGCACATGTGGGAACTCCTTCAAGACGGTTGGAAAAGCATTCCAGCTGAAGCTAGTAGAGAGAATGCCAAGAGTCTGCAAGCTGTCATCAAGGTAAAGGGTGGCTATTTGAAGAATCTCAGTTAAAAAATATATTTTGATTTGTTTAACACTGAGTTTGCAAAACAGAAGAATTTCTGCACAAACTCTCCAAAACCGTCTCGTCTGTGTGCTTGTCATCCTCACCAGGGTCTTGACCTGACTGCAGTTTGGCGTCGTAACCGACTTCAGTGGGCAGATGCTCACGTTCGATGGCCAATGGCACACTCACCACTGGTCAGTAACCGAAAGGTCGCTGGCTGACTAGGTGAAAAATCTGTCATTGTGCCCTTGAGCAAGGCAGTTAACCCTCATGGTTCCTGTAAATTGCACTGGATTAGACCATCTGCTAAATGACAAAAATGTCAAATGATAAGTGTGTGAATCATGAATCCTGAATCCTGGTTTCAGCTGTACCAGGCAGATGGCAGAGAGCATGTGTGGTGTCGGTTGGGCGAGTAGTTTTCTGATTTCATTGTTGTGAACAGAGTGCCCTATGGTGGCGGTGGGGTTATGGTATGGGCAGAGAATTAACAGAATTGCACTTTATCAATGACAATTTGAATGCATAAACATACCGTGATGAGATCCTGAGGACCATTGTCGTGCCATTCATCTGCCACCATCACCTCATATTAATGCACGACTCCATATCGCAAGGATCTGTACACACTTCCTGGAAGCTGAAAATGTCCCAGTTCTTCCATGGCCTACATACTCACCAAACATGTCACCAATTGAGAATGTTTGCGATGCTCTGGATTGAATTGTTCTACAGAGTTTTTAAGTTCCCGCCAATATCCAGCAACTTCGCACAGCCATTGAAGAGGTGTGGGACAACATTCCACAAGACACAAGCCACAATCAACAGCCTGATCAACTCTATGCAAAGATGTGTCACGCTGCATGAGGCAAATGGTGGTCACACCAGATAATGACTGGTTTTCTGATCCACGCACCTACCTTATTTTAATGTACACAATATATACAAAAGTATGTGCACACCCCTTCAAATTAGTAGATGTGGTTATTTCAGCCACATCCGTTGCTGCCAGGTGTATAAAAATAGAGCACACAGCGATGCAATCTCCATAGACAAACTTTGGCTGTAGAATGACATTACTAAAAAGCTCAGTGACTTTCAATGTGACACCGTCATAGGACACTTTGTGGAACCGTCATAAGCCACTTTTCCAACAAGTCAGTTCGTAAAAGTTCTACCCTTCTAGAGCTACCCTGGTCAACTGTAAGTGCTGTTGTGAAGTGGAAACGTCTAGGGGCAACAACGGCTCAGCCGCGAAGTGATAGGCCACACAAGCTCACAGAACGGGATCGTCGAGTGCTGAAACGTGCAGCACATAAAAGTAGTCTGTCCTCAATTGCAACCCTCACTACCGAGTTCCAAACTGTCCCTGGAAGCAACGTCTGTCACGCCCTGACCTTAGAGATCCTTTTTATGTCTCTATTTGTTTTGGTCAGGGTGTGATTTGGGGTGGGTATTCCATGTTCTATTATTTGCATTTCTATGTTTTAGCAGGGTAGGGTTCTCAATCAGGGACAGCTGTCTATCGTTGTCTCTGATTGAGAACCATACTTAGGTAGCCCTTTTTTTTGTGTGTCTTTGTGGGAAGTTGACTTTGTTTATGGAACATAGCCTTTAGCTTCACGGTTTGTTTTGTAGTGTTTATTGTTTTGTTCGGCGTCTTTTCTAAATAAAATAATATGTACGCTCACAACACTGCACCTTGGTCTTCTTCATTTAACGGCTGTGACAGAACTTCCCACCACCAAAGGACCAAGCAGCGTGATCAGGAGGAGAGGACACGACGGAAACCTGAGAGGCAGCACCAAAATATATATTTTTTGGTGGGACGGGGGGCAGATGACGTGGGCGTCGGTGTTGAGGGGTGAGTCCGAGACCGAGGAGGAATTCTTGGACCGTTTGAGCGAAGAGTGGTTGGCAGTGGAGAGGAATGAAAGAGTTTGGAGGGGTTGGAGTGTGGAGCAAGACAGTTGCTTTGAGGAGCATGTGACCCTTCAGGCACCATGCTTTGCGGTTACACGTACTGTGTCGCCGGTACGCATCCACAGCCCAGTGCATCCTGTGCCAGCTCCACGCACCCGGTCTCCTGTATGTCTGCCCAGCCTGGTGAGTCCTGTGCCTGCTACCAGAGCCAGGCCTCTTGTGTGTCTCTCCCCTCCATCCATGGCACGAAGCCTCCAGTAATGATCCATGGCACGAAGCCTCCGGTGATGATCCATGGCACGAAGCCTCCGGTGATGATCCATGGCACGAATCCTCCAGTGATGATCCATGGCATGAAGCCTCCAGTGATGATCCATGGCATGAAGCCTCCCGTGATGATCCATGGCACGAAGCCTCCAGTGAGTAGTCATGGCACGAAGCCTCCAGCGACATCCTTCAGTCCGGAGCCTCCAGCGATGGTCTCCAGCCTGGAGCCTCCAGCGATGGTCTCCAGCCTGGAGCCTCCAGCGATGGTCTCCAGCCTGGAGCCTCCAATGTGGGGTGAGCCAGTGGTGGAGCGGGGTCTGTGTCCTGCACCTGAGCCTATGTCTCTATTTGGTTTGGTCAGGGTGTGATTTGGGGTGGGTATTCTATGTTATTTTCTTTATTTTTCTATGTTTTGGCTGGGTAGGGTTCTCAATCAGGGACAGCTGTCTATTGTTGTCTCTGATTGAGAACCATACTTAGGTAGCCCTTTTCCCCCCTGTCTTTGTGGGAAGTTGACTTTGTTTATGGCACATAGTCTTTAGCTTCACGTTTTTTTTGTAGTGTTTATTGTTTTGTTCTGCGTCTTTTCTAAATAAAAGAATATGTATGCTCACCATGCTGCTCCTTGGTCCTCTTCATTCAACGGCTGTGACAACGTCAGCACAAGAACTGTTGGTCAGGAGTTTCATGTAATGGGTTTCCATGGCCGGGCAGCCGGACACAAGCCTAAGATCACCATGCGCAATTCCAAGCATTGGTTGGAGTGGTGTAAAGCTTGCCACCATTGGAATCTGGAGCAGTGGAAACGTGTTCTCTGGAGTGATGAATTACGCTTCACCATCTGGCAGTCCGACAGACGAATCTGGGTTTGATGGATGCCAGGAGAGCGCTACCTGCCCGAATTCATGGTGACAACTGTAAAGTTTGGAGAAGGAATAATGATCTGTGGCTGAGTAGTGTGCATTCCGACCCAGCCAGTGTTGGTTTGCGATGGGTGAAATTGATTAATAGTTTCAAATTGTTCATCACTGCTTCAGGAGTCTAAGATGCAGCACGAAAACAAGCTCTTTTATTGCACTTGGGAGGCTCGGATGTGGAGAATATATTCACCACGTTAGATGACATGGGGGAAGACTATGAGATCACGTTGACAAAGCTAAACGAGTACTTCACTCCACAAAAAAACATTCCCTACGAGAGACATTTGTTTCGGCAAGCTGAAGAAGTGCAGGGGGAATCAAAGCAGTTGGCTGCTACATGTAATGATGGAGAGTTCAAAGACAATTTCAAAAGGGACCAAGTGATTGACAAGTGTCACTCAAATGTGTTGCTCAAGCGGCTTCTGAGTGAGAGGGACCTCACTCTTACCGCTCTAATGGATATAGCAAGAGCAATGTAGGCTGTGGATCAGCTCACTGCCAGAACGGAAAGACAATGTCAATGCAATTCAGCAGAGGAAAAGTGAATTTAAAACAATCCAGATTTGAATGGAAAAAAGGAAAACAAGATTTTCTTCATCCAACAAGGGCAAGTCATCTAATGATGACCAAACTGTCAATTGCTTCAGATGTGGCCAGGAGTGCTGCATGATTTACAACTGTCCCGTTGACGGGACGCCGATCCTTAATTAAAGCTCCCCTGAATGATTTCAACATTTTGTTAAAAATCACGCAACATTTCAACGTCCTGCTACTCATGCCAGGAATATAGTATATGCATAGGATTAGTATGTGTGGATAGAAAACACTCTGAAGTTTCTAAAACTGGTTAAATAATGTCTGTGACTATAACAGAACGGCAAGCGAAATCCCAAGAAAAACCTGGTCACAAAAACCATAGAAAATTATTAATCCGCCAGTCTCTGAATTGTTTATTGCAAGCAAAAATATATAACGGTGAGCTTGCAGTTCCTACAACTTCCACTCACGATGTCGCCAATACTGGCATTTTCATTGGTTTAAATCATTTGTGGAATGAGAAGTAGATCCTTCCTTTCGTCCAGTATACAAGAAGAGACTTTTGGGAGAGAGAGAAAGGACAACGTTTTCTAGAGTAGTTGCTATTGAATACAGATCGCCCAGTGATCAATTTGATCGATTATTAACGTTTACAAATACCTAAAGTTGGGTTACAAAAGTAGTTTGAAGTGTTTTGTCAAAGAATATAGGCAACTTATTTAATTTTTAAAAATGACGTTGCGTTTTGGAACGGAGCTTTTCCATGGATCAGACGGGCTATATAAATTTACATTTTGGGTATACATGGTCGGATTTAATCGGGAAAAAGACCCAATTGTGATGTTTATGGGACATATAGGAGTGCCAACAAAGAAGCTCATCAAAGGTAATGAATGTTTTATATTTTATTTCTCCGTTTTGTGTAGCGCCGGCTACGCTAATTATTTTGTTTACGTCCCCTTCAGGTATTTTGGGGTGTTGCATGCTATCAGATAATAGCTTCTCATGCTTTTGCCGAAAAACATTTAAAAAATCTGACATGTTGGCTAGATTCACAACGAGTGTAGCTTTAATTCAGTACCCTGCATGTGTGTTTTAATGAAAGTTTGAGTTTTATCGAGTACTATTAGCATTTGGCATTGCGCACTTCCATTTCCTGTTGACTAGGTGGGACGCTAGCGTCTCACATGTCTCTGAGAGTGAATTTAAGAAGTTTTAAGTACCCTAATACGTAAATAAATTATACTATTCTCCGTCTTAAATTGTATGTTCATTACCGGAGATAAATAACAAAGAATGTGCTTCATCTACGAGCATGGAAACACTACAGCCAAAATGGGAGCCACTGACATGCAGTGCCTTAGACCACTGCACCACTCGGGAGACATGAACAATATGACCAATATATTTTTTCCTGCTAATAGCACATTTTATTTAGATTAACAGCTCGTTTTTGAATGGTAACTGTGTTGGGTGGAGTTTGGTGTGGGTGAGAAGTTCTGGAAAGGTGTGACATTCAGGTTACAACAGGCCGTACAGTAGGCTACAATACTGTAAGGTAGGCCTAATAATAATAAAAACAATGCTTAAATAAATCGACTGCTGGTATTTACTGTATGCTGCACATTTTTACATTGTATTCCATTTCCAGCTAGACTATTCAATCGATCGACTCACTAATGGATGAAGATGCGCCTGGAAAAGGCCATCAAAATTGCTACAGCAAAAAGGAAGAAGATCAAGCAAGCCGAGTCCCAACTATCCCCTCAAACTCCTTGTGTGGGGGGCAATTTCTCACCAGGGACCAGGCCCTTATTTGATTTTGGATGGTAAGTTTAGCTATATACAAAGCAAAAGGTCCAGTGGTTCCTCTTTTAAAAGTTGAGTCATTACTGCAGCCACAGAATTCTATGGATAATTATTGGACAAGGACATCCCTGCCAGCCAAACCCTCCCCTAAGCTGCATGACTCTGGGTCAATTGTGCACCGCCTTGTTGGACTCCCAATCACGGTGGGATGTGATACAGTCTGGATTTGAACCAGGGACTGTAGTGCTGCCTCTTGCACAGAGATGCAGTACCTTTGACCACTGCGCCACTTGGGAGCTGTAATCTATATGACCAATATATATTGATTGTCCTGTTCATAGCCCATCCTAGAAACGTTGTTTGCATTATTCACAGGCTGCTACGCTTGTGAAAAACAGGGTTAATAATAGTAATAATAATAATAATAGTAATACTTTTCCCCCTTCCACATGTTAATAAAGGTTCCAATTCAAAAGTTTTTTAATCAATTTGTATATTTGAGTTTAACCTCAATATTTGTTGTATTATTTGTTCTGTCTTTTCTGGTGGATTAAAACGAAATTGCAACCAATCACGGCCGGTTGTGATACAGCCAACCTAACTAAGACATACATTTGAAGATAGAATTCTCCCCCTACCCTCCTTCTAGTCATGTCTATTGTCCTGCTAATGGCCATAATGGTGCTGTACAATGTGACTGTGTGTTTGAAAGAGTATTTTCCAGTAAGCAACAATTTGTTAACCGTCATTAGCCTACTTTGTTCCAATATTTCTGTCCGTCAGTGATATTTATTCCCATAGTAATTTGTTATGGATCCATCACTAAATAAACATCTGCATTTTGAAAGAGCATTTTTTCATTATTTTATTAACGAAAGCATATGCTGATGCTGATGAAGAAATACAATACTGTACAGTATATGCTTTATCCAACATTTTGTGGTTGCATGAGGTCGCCCACACGCACTTTAAATATTTGGATAATAAAGCATTTAAAGCATTTTGAAGATATAATCCACCTGCATTTGTTTATTAGGCTACTATGCAGTCTGACAAGTAAACATTGCCTACAGTACATACTGCAGTAAACATGGGAAAGTGCCTAATTCCTTACATAAGGGAGAGCAGGCTATGTCAAATACTTTCTCAGGGACATAAAGTACTCATTAACTCTGTCTTTAATGCTTTTTTGGGTTGCACCAGTCATGGACAGAAACTTCTCAGACAATGTATGAATGATGAACACCCAGAGGTTCACTGATAAGCCACATTTGTCTCAGGATACATACCAGTTGGTATTCTGTGTCCACTTGTAGTATCTCTCTTCGGTTACACATTATTGGAATAGCAGAACAGAATAACAGTCCGGACTGCCCTTGCTGTGCCTGATGAGTAGTTGGTCAAGTTCTGTTGTCAGAAGAGGAATGGAAATGTCAGGGTGAACCGACGACCTGACAAACCCGCCAGGTATGTTGACTGTCGGAGGTGGAGTTCCATAACTCACAGGTGTGTTTGGCATGGATTGTTACTCCATCTCGTTCCTTGCCCTCTTCAACGCGTCATTCTCCGCCTGACTCTCTGCCAAAGCTGCCTGACTTTCTGCCAATGACAAGTGAATCTCTGCCAATACCGCCAGGCAACTACACATAAACAAGATCCCACAAAAAAAACAGTGGGGCAATGGCTGCCTAAATATGATCCCCAATCAGAGACAACGCTAAACAGCTGCCTCTGATTGGGAACCATACCAGGCCAACATAGAAATAAAACAACCTAGATTACCCACCCTAGTCACACCCCAACCTAACCAAACTAGAGAATAAAAAGGCTCTCTATGGTCAGGGCGTGACAGTACCCCACCCCCAAAGGTGCGGACTCTGGCCGCAAAACCTGACTCTATAGGTGAGGGTCCGGGTGGGCATCTAGAGTCGTGGCGGCTCCGTTACGGGGCGAAGTACCCACTACGCTCGCAGATCTGCCAGCAGACCACAGGTCCGGCCATGGAACCAGGTAGAACGACGTGCCCGGACTGGGCCTCGGCGCAGAGGAGGGCCCCGGCCATGGAGCTGGGTTGAACGCCACACCTGGACTGGGCACCAGCACCGAGGAAGGCTCAGGCCATGGAGCTGAGTTGGCCACCGTGCCTGGATTGGGCACCGGTGCAGGGGAAGGCTCCGGCCTTGGAGCTAGACTGGACACCGTGCCTGGACTGGGCACCGGCGCAGAGGGAGGCTCCTGCCATGGAGCGGGACAGGACGCCGTGCCTGGACTGGACATTGGTGCAGAGGAAGGCTCCGGCCTTGAGTCACTCAGCTTTATGTTGGTGCAGACATCACTTGCTTATATTCAGTCAACACATATATCTTAAGAATATCATGGAATATAATTGAACATTTTCTTTTCTCTTAGAATAAAAACCTTAGTGTAACAACAGTTTTAGTAAGTAATACCAACGGGTAGAAACAAAGAATTAAGTGTATTTTCTGGTTGTTCGGGTGCAGAACAGAGAAATAGCAAAGAGAAATTGTTCTTAATTCAATCACCATCTAAAATGCATATTAATTACTTAAAAATCATACAATGTGATTTTCTGGATTTTTGTTTTAGATTCCGTCTCTCACAGATGAAGTGTACCTATGATAAAAAATTATAGACCTCTACATGCTTTGTAAGTAGGAAAACCTGCAAAATCAGCAGTGTATCAAATACTTGTTCTCCCCACTGTATCCTGACGCTGCATTCATTGTAGCTGGGGATTTTAACAAGTCTAATTTGAAAACAAGACTACCTAAATTCTATCAGCATATCGATTGTGCTACCAGGGCTGGTAAACCCCTGGATCATTGTTATTCTAACTTCCGCGACGCATATAAGGCCCCAGCCTAAAGACAGAAACTTAAACAAGAAGCTGCCGCTGATTCCATGCTTCAAGATTGCTTTGATCACGTGTATTGGGATATGTTCCGGATTGGGATATGTTCCCCATGCGTCAAACAGACAAATACGCTGATTCGGTGAGCGAGTTCATTAGCAAGTACATTGGCAATGGCATACCCACAGCAACTATTAAAACATTCCCTAACCAGAAACCGTGGATTGATGGCAGCATTCGCGCGAAACTAAAAGCACAAACCACTGCTTTTAACCAGGGCAAGTTGACCAGAAACATGACCAAATACAAACAGTGTAGCTATTCCCTCCGCAAGGCAATCAAACATGCTAAGCGTCAGTATAGAGACACAGTAGAGTCGCAATTCAACGGCTCAGACACAAGGTATGTGGCAGGGTCTACAGTCAATCATGGATTACATAAAGAAAACGAGCCCCGTCGCGGACCAGGATGTCTTGCTCCCAGACAGACTAAACAATTTCTTTGCTCGCTTTGAGGACAATACAGTGCCACTGAAATGGCCCGCTACCAAAACCTGCAGACTCTCCTTCACTGCAGCCGACGTGAGTAAAACATTTAAACGTGTTATTAACCATCGCAAGGCTGCAGGCCCAGACGGCATCCCCAGCCGCATCCTCAGAGCATACGCAGACCAGCTGGCTGGTGTGTATACGGACATATTCAATCAATCCTTATCCCAGTCTGCTGTTCCCACATGCTTCAAGAGGGCCACCATTGTTCCTGTTCCCAAGAAAGCTAAGGTAACTGAGCTAAACGACTACCATCATCACCTCCGTCATCATGAAGTGCTTTGAGAGACCAGTCAAGGACCATATCACCTCCACCCTACCTGACACCCTAGACCCACTCCAATTTGCTTACCGCCCAAATAGGTCCACAGATGACGCAATCGCAACCACACTGCACACTGCCCTAACCCATTTGGACAAGAGGAATACCTATATGAGAATGCTGTTCACCGACTACAGCTCAGCATTTAACACCATAGTACCCTCCAAACTCGTCATCAAGCTCGGGACCCTGGGTCTCGACCCCGCCCTGTGCAACTGGGTACTGGACTTCCTGAAGGGCCGCCCGCAGGTGGTGAGGGTAGGTAACAACATCTCCACCCCGCTGATCCTCAACACTGGGGCCCCACAAGGGTAAGTTCTGAGCCCTCTCCTGTACTCCCTGTTCACCCACGATTGCGTGGCCATGCACGCCTCCAACTCAATCATCAAGTTTGCAGACGACACTACAGTGGTAGGTTTGATTACCAACAATGACGAGACGGCCTACAGGGAGGAGGTGAGGGCCCTCTAAGTGTGGAAGGAAAATAACCTCACACTCAACGTCAACAAAACAAAGAGATGATCGTGGACTTCAGGAAACAGCAGAGGGAGCATCCCCTATCCACATTGATGGGACTGTAGTGGAGAGGGTAGAAAGTTTTAAGTTCCTGTTAGGAACATTATGAATAATGACTAAACAATATCTACATTTTAAATAGAACTATAACTAATGAAACTTATACTCTGTTTTATTATATCTGATTAATCAATATTAATTCATAAGGAAGGGATTATGGAGCATGAAACAGGGGGTAATTAAATAAAATAAATACCATTCCAGCCAGGTTGGAGAAGACTGTAATTGTGGGTTTTTAAGTAAGCAGAAAGGGTCGTTAACCTTTGGTTGAACCGACTCAACTTAGCTCTGGGTTGTTTAGATGAGGCAGTGTGTGTTTTCTTAGGTTTTCCATTAGCTGGAACTGTCTGCTGAATGGTGATGGATGAAAACTTCAGAAGTTTTATCTTGATTTAACTGTGTGTCTGGAGTGAGAGAGCGAAGGGGTGGGAATAAACTTCTCAACTTTGTTGTGTCCTAGTTGATCGGAGGAAAAATGTTTTAAAACCTATAACGTCATATTTTGTATATGAACTGTTGTTCGTGGTTACATGGAAGCACGCTCCGAGAATAAACACTATTATCTAACTTTGAAAAACGAAGAATCTTTCATATTCTCATAAAATAGACTAACTGAATTCAATTAATTCAAACATATTGGAATTATGAAATGACATTAACAGTTCCTCGGTGTACACATCACGGACAAACTGAATTGGTCCACCCACACAGACAGCGTGGTGAAGAAGGCCTCTTCAACCTCAGGAGGCTGAAGAAATTTGGCTTGTCACCAAAAGCTCTCACAAAATTTTACAGATGCACAATCGAGAGCATCCTGTCGGGCTGTATCACCGCCTGGTACGGCAACTGCTCCGCCCAGAACCGTAAGGCTCTCCAGAGGGTAGTGAGGTCTGCACAACGCATCACCGGGGGCAAACTACCTGCCCTCCAGGACACCTACACCAACCGATGTCACAGGAAGGTCATAAAGATCATCAAGGACAACAACCACCCAAGCCACTGCCTGTTCACGCCTCTATCATCCAGAAGGCGAGGTCAGTACAGGTGCAACAAAGCAGGGACCGAGAGACTGAAAAACAGCTTCTATCTGAAGGCCATCAGACTGTTAAACAGCCACCACTAACATGTGAAAAATGTATCACTAGCCACTTTAAACAATGGCACTTAATATAATGTTTACATACCCTACATCACTCATATCATACTGTACTCTATACCACCTACTGCATCTTGCCATCTTTATCATATCAAATGAAAAAATATATAAAAAAATATATAGCCCTTCGTTCATCAGCTGATATTTCAAAGTGCTGTACAGAAACCCAGCCTAAAATCCCAAACAGCAAGCAATGCAGGTGTAGAAGCACGGCGGCTAGAAAAAAACTCCATAGAAAGGCCAAAACCTAGGAATAAACCTAGAGAGGAACCAGGCTATGAGGAGTGGCCAGTCCTCTTCTGGCCGTGCCGGGTGGAGATTATAACAGAACATGGCCAAGATCAAATGTTCAAATGTCCATAAATGACCAGCATGGTCAAATAATAATAATCACAGGCAGAACAGTTGAAACTGGAGCAGCAGCACGGCCAGGTGGACTGGGGACAGCAAGGAGTCATCATGCCAGGTAGTCCTGAGGCATGGTCCTAGTGCTTAGGTCCTCCGAGAGAGAGAAAGAAAGAGAGAAAGAGAGATTTAGAGAGAGCATACTTAAATTCACACAGGACACCGGATAAGACAGGAGAAGTACTCCAGATATAACAAACTGACCCTAGCCCCCCGACGCATAAACTACTGCAGTATAAATACTGGAGGCTGAGACAGGAGGGGTCAGGTGTCACTGTGGCCCCATCCGATTATACCCCCGGACAGGGCCAAACAGGAAGGATATAACCCCACCCACTTTGCCAAAGCACAGCCCCCACACCGCTAGAGGGATATCTTCAACCATCCTGAGAGAAGGCCGAGTATAGCCCACAAAGACCCAGACAGGACGATCACATCAGTGACTCAACCCACTCAAGTGACGCACCCCTCCTAGGGACAGCATGAAAGAGCACCAGTAAGCCAGTGACTCAGCCCCTGTAATAGGGTTAGAGGCAGAGAATCCCAGTGGAAAGAGGGGAACCGGCCAGGCAGAGACAGCAAGGGCAGTTAGTTGCTCCAGAGACTTTCCGTTCACCTTCACACTACTGGGCAAGACTACACTCAATCATATGACCCACTGAAGAGATGAGTCTTCAGTAAAGACTTAAAGTTTGAGACCGAGTTTGCGTCTCTCACATGGGTAGGCAGACCATTCCATAAAAATGGAGCTCTATAGGAGAAAGCCCTGCCTCCAGCTGTTTGCTTAGAAATTCCAGGGACAATTAGGAGGCCTGGGTCTTGTGACCGTAGCATACGTGTAGGTATATACGGCAGGACCAAATCAGAGAGATAGGTAGGAGCAAGCCCATGTAATGCTTTGTAGGTTAGCAGTAAAACCTTGAAATCAGCCCTTGCCTTGACAGGAAGCCAGTGTAGGGAGGCTAGCACTGGAGTAATATGATCAAATTTTTTGGTTCTAGTCAGCAGCCGTATTTAGCACTGACTGAAGTTTATGTAATACATGTATCGCTAGCCACTTTAAACAATGCCACTTAATATAATGTTTACATACCTTACATTACTCATTTCATATGTATATACTGTTCTCAATACCATCTACTGCATCTTGCCTATTCATTTGTCTTTATGTACATATTCTTCATCCCTTTACACTTGTAGCTGTTGTAAATTTGTTAGGTTAGATTACTTGTTGGTTATTACTGCATTGCCGGAACTGGAAGCACAAGCATTTAGCTACACTCGCATTAACATCTGCTAACCATGTGAATGTGACAAATAAAATTTGATTTGATTTAGAGACACATTAGCGTTTTGAGACCCAAAAGCATAATCAGAGTTCTAACTCCCCCTTGCGCTGGTCTGGAGCAATGAAGCAGTGACGCAGGGTACCGTACTAAACCACTAAGTCCCACAGCATAATCTCAAAACTTTTAGTTGAACAATTAATATTATGTATTGTTCTATTATTTTATTATCCAGTTCTGAAGACGGTAGAGTGCTTCTATTCAGCCCATGATGTAGACCTATAACCTAACTCACTACTGTAAGACCGTTCTTCATCAGACAGTCACTGGACACTGCTCCATCATGTGACACGTACACACACGCACGCACGCACGCACACACACACACACACACACAAATGCAAGGTAACGACACACCTCAACACCGTAGAGGTAGAACAGATGTGCTGACAGAAAACATCTTTGTATCAGATCAGGGTTGTGTACATTAGGGCACACAAACTGAAACGTTATATAACATTTTTCAATGGAAATGAAAAGTAATATTTCTTATTGCACAAGTCCAGGTAGTCCCCTTCTGTTTCGGTCTGTTTTCCTCCGTTTGGTGCCTAATGAACACGACCATGCTGAATCGTATAATAATAATAATAATCCATTTATTTTACATAGCATTAAAATGTTCCATTAAAAGTTGAATCTCAAAGTCGCTTTAAAAACAATTTAACAAAAAAATTGAGAGATCTGGCAGTGGCGACTCAGATAATGGGTAGAGGGGAGTGGGGGAAGGCGGAGGAGGGGAGAGGAGACTCAAATCTGATTACTGATACCTGTGAGGAAGAGAGGAAAAAGGATTGTAGGAGGGTGAGTCAGAGGACGAGGAATGTGGGTTGATGGAGCAGGAGAGGAACTTGAGGCTCAAACAAACTTTCGACTGATGGGGAGGAGAGAAACAAGAGAAATTACAGAGAGGGAAGAGAGGAGAGGGGGGACCTGAGTTACTGTACTAGCAGTTGGGTTGGGGAGACGTGGGGTGCTATTAATGTCCACTGGGAATTCCAGACATTTTCTATGTTTTGTTTTGTTTATTTGTTTGTTTTGTTGTTTACAGGATGTACTTGAATGCAGCCGTTTTGCATGTAATTGAAGTTGTAACAGAGATTGACTCTGCGGGGAAAAATAGCACATGTATTAGTACTACAATTGATATTTAAGGTATTATACTGTATTATACTGTCCATTGCCATGTTAAGGTTTGGCAATATTCAAAAAATAATATTTGTGCTGCTATTGGAACAATAATATTGAAACAAAAGTTAATTAATTTATTTATTTTGTTGGATCATCTTTTTCTTGGAGTATCAATAGGGTGGTAAATTGAAATGCTCTCATATACTAATGTACCTGTCTCACGACTTCCGGCTAAGGCGGATCCTCTCCTTGTTCGGGCGGCACTCGGCGGTCTTATTGCCGGCAACGCTAGTCTCAATTCCCTCATTACATGTTGTGTACTTAAACCTCTGTTCCCCCCATGTCTTTGTGCGGAACTGTTTATTGTAAGTGCATGTGCACGTTTTCTCTGGTGCGCGACAGGTTTTGTACCCATTTTGTTTGTTGTTCTGGTTTCCGGTGGTTTTATGAATACAACTGCTCCGTTGATTACCCAGTTTTGCCTGACTTCCCTGCCACCAGTTACGCACTCTCTTACAACCTGCTCTCCTATCTACAACATTTTTCCTGTTTGTTTTTTAAGGCTGTTGAACAACTTCATTTTCTAAAGCCAAGGGTAAGATTGTGGAGAAATATTCCTACATCGTAATATCTGACTAAATCAAACCTGATCTACCTCTGTACCTGTCAGTTAGTGTAGATAGAAATGTGTAGCTACATGCCAGCTTTTGTACACTCACTCAGTCATGTTGACTGTGCATGTCATAATGATGGAATAAATCTCTCAAGTGTAATCATGTGTACTGTATTTCATTTTTTCTAATTGTAGTGAGAATCCAATTTTCTAATGTTATAGTCCCAACCACATACTTATACTTTGTAGAACATTTTGATTTATAATAGCTTTTCTTTTATATCAGTCCAACCTCTTTCTACTACACAGAGCAGTAGCAGGTCGCAGGGGCTCTTCAAATCACACCTGCCTTTTACAACCTTACAACCCATATTAACTATTATGTAAATTGTACTATCAATGATATAACAATATACAGAGATTGTTTCGTGTATGCATACATGGGGTAAATACAGTATATTGGTTCGTCCAAAATACACCAAAAAATATTTTGGAATTAAAGATTGATTGCTTTATAGTCCTTTGAGCTCACTTGTGGATTTTATTTTGGAGCATATTTTTCCCTGTGTAGAAATTAAGCTCGAGAAAAACACGTGGCCCAATTCCAAACAATAAGCAGACTTGTAGAAATATCATTGGCTATTTTTCACAACCGTTTCAGGGGAGGCATCAATCGAAGAAAGAGAGAGAGTGCGCGTCCTCGGTGGCGCTGGTCATGGTGTTGAAATGCCTAACTGTGTCGTGTGGGGTTTCGGCTTGTGGGTAGTCAATAGGCTTACTACTTAGCCTTAGGTCAAAAGTCGTAGTATAATTATTTAAGTCATCATCAGTCGAAACAAACAAGCTCAGAAACTGCTCCTCTTGTCATCATCCTTAATCTCAATTCTTCACTTTAAGTGGGTAACAGTGGAGTGACAGAGAGAGCTGTAGCTTTTACACTGACAGACTTCATTTGATAAAGAGTGTCCTTAATGACGCACACATGCACACACACAAAGGGGTTCTTTGGCGTTCCTTATACAACGGTTGGGTCTAATCCTGAATTCGATTTAAACCATTCCAGCCTGTGTCTATTCCACAAGTTACCACCGGCTAAATCTATGACGTTAAAATGCTTATTTTCCCTGTTCCATCTGACTGCAATGTCTCATCAGCCCGGGCAGGGAAGTTATAAACTTGATCTCCACTCTAAAAATCATCTAGACATTAATTCACATTTCTTTTTGACTAACATTTAGTTTTCAACAGCAGAGATTTGTATAAACCTTACAGTCTGTCTCTTCGACATTTGCGACATTGTTGGCTAGCTCCTCTGAACAACAGTGTCCTAACGAGAGAGCACATTTTCTATGCCAGGAGATATTGTGCTTTATTAGCTCATTGTTATGGATGTATCCAAATAAATGTCACTGTTCTTTCTGCACTGTTTGACGTGACTGTAAATTAACCGTAGTTGGCTAGCTAGCAAGCAAGGGATAATAATCTTTCCAGCCAGTATGGCAATGAAACATTTGGAATGAACGACTGGGTCACACTTACGGAGTGTGATACAAAACATAAAGACTGAACGACTGGGTCGCGTCTCTGGCAACCGAACCAATAGAACGAACGACCAGCCGGCTTGGGTAATAACCTTATATTTGTTTCGGGACTATAAATTGTGGAAGGATGAATGAAGAAATTAATCAAAATAACGATTTTAATTAAAATATTTCAATCATTATATGAACATATTGGTAACCCGTTGTAAAAGGGATAATGCCCCATATATATCCTCCAAACACCGGCTTCTCGGGCATTATCACTTAAATATAGAACTATTTATTCTAAAAGTGTAAGAACATAAAAAACAACTATTGGAATAAATGTATCAACAGTTATTTGATTTCAATTTTCTCCTCGCATTTCACCGCGGTTGTAATAACAATTTTATTTTCAGCAGTGCATAAATTAATTACACACATTTAATAACCAAAATATCATTATATCCCCCTTTAATATCATAAATGCTGTTCACAAGGGAAGCTCTTAATAACGCATGGGCCGTAACTGGCCATTATCCGACTGTAATGATATTACAGACCCAATTACCCATCATTAGACAGGCTTCTCTGCATCTTATGTGCGTTGATCCAATCCCACCCTCCTCTTCCAAATTTCAGCTGCAGTTTGGAGCCTCATTTCGCCTCTCCATAGAGACTCCGGCGTCTGCGCCGTGTTGTCCCAGATGCGCTTTAAAACTAATTGAAAGGGTCCTGTGGTATATGTTTATCTGCAGAAGCTATATAGATCGTGGGACCCCTTGCTGTGAAGAAAATCAAAATTCTGGCCGTTGTAAATGTTGTGTTATGCCAGCCCCTTGTAAAAGTGGACCCGGTAACCCACCTAACGAGCAGACAATCTAAAACCCAACATAGAAGCAACCAAATAAAGAAGTGCACCGGCTGTGTGTATGTGTGTGTTTATGGTCAGGGAATAACCACTGGTATAACAGCAGAGTAATCTGTAGGGGGAAAATATTTAAATTTTCAGATAGGCTACCTGGGAGAGTTGTTTCCCACCTGGGTCGGCCCCTGACGTACGCACACGCACGCACACGCACGCACACACACACACACACACACACACACACACACACACACACACACACACACACACACACACACACACACACACACACACACACACACCGAGATGGTCCCACTCACAGTGAGAAGACAAAGCCACGGTAATCCGATTAGAACCAATTAGGCGTGAGATTCTAAAGGCAGCAAGAGCTGAAGCCTCAAAACACTGTAGACATCTGGGCACTCCCAGAGAGAGAGGGAGAGCGAGAGAGAGAGGTAGAGTAAAAGGAAAAGGAAGATGAACTCAGAGAGGGATGTTGAGGGGGAAAGAGGGGAGTGAGTAATAACGAGAGTGATAGAGGTTGTAGAGATAGTGGGACAGAGAGAGAGACTGTGACTGGAACTGGAACTGCCGGTTCCTGAGACAAACAGGAAACTTATCGCGCCCTCTCAGCATCCTCTCCTCCTCGCTCCCTGGACCAGCGCAAGACAAATACTCAGCAGGTATATCAGACAACGGGAATATCTATCAGATAGGCCTATCTACCATTTTCTATTATAGATAGGCTACATCTTTATTATATAATTTACAATAATTGATATTACTTTTATTGCAAGAGGCAACTGGGCATTATTTCTGATTTGTCTCTTTAAAACATTTGGTGAGTGCTGCCCTGTCTTATCCTAATGGACTATATTGATGAAGATTATTCTCAGCAAATAACTTTGGAGTGAGCACATGGCTTTCTTGTTATGTGATGTTTTATTCCAATGTTTTATAGCCTAATGGCATGGTTTGTTTACTTATTTTTATAGTTGGTTTATTTGAGTGAAGAGCAGGGAGTTTTGTGGAGTTTCTTTAGTTGATCTACTTTGTCATTTGTAATATCAACACTATAATAATTTCACTGATTACGCCGTTTGACTAATGTCAAATACCCATACAGACAACTTGGACACATCTGGACCCGCAATTATCTGATCTGCAACTGAAATTATTTGGTTTATTTTCAGATTTCTCCATGACATCAGGCTTTTGTCCACACAGAACCACAGATAAACGAAGCCACCTAGAAAACCATAATGTTTTACTTCCACTGTCCCCCTCAGATGGATGGAGAATGTTGTCGGACTAATACATGTAAGTAGGCTAAACTATAGCCTAAAATGCAGCAACTTTTGTCTGAGTCGCCATAGATAAGCTAGAACGTGTTGACAGTGGTTTTATCTGGGAAAAGCAGGCTTATAACTACTTCAGTCTATAACTTCTCTATCTTTGCAATCAAGTTTAAATATCTGTAGCCTTAATGCTACCACTGAATAGGCTGTAAGAAGAGTGGTTTAAGTTGCATGACTCTGCAATCATCTGAATAACATATTTGTATCACTATATTTCAACGTGGTAAATAAAGTGTGTGTGTGTGTGTGTGTGTGTGTGTGTGTGTGTGTGTGTGTATGTGTGTGTGTGTGTGTGTGTGTGTGTGTGTGTGTGTGTGTGTGTGTGTGTGTGTGTGTGTGTGTGTGTGTGTGCGTGTGTGTGCGTGTGTGTATGTATATATATATATATATATATATATATATATATATATATATATATATATATAGCCCCGGGGCTGAGGCAGGTGTGTTGTCCCGTCTGCAGCCACATGTTTTAGTGTCTCTCAGACCGGGACATCAATGTTTTCATGGCTCTAATAACATGAATACACTAGATCATAGTTCGTTTCATTGGGCCATCCTATTTACTCACATCCTAAAAATAATCAACTGCTTAATTAGTATTTTGTTAATTTAAGTGTGTCAGGTTTTAAGTGCAAACAAACAAAAATATATTACATTTGTTTATACCGACAAGTATTTTTATTGGAACATTTCTTAGATGATGTTGTTATGTTTCCAGTGAACACCAACGGGTTTGCCAACCATTCGTCAGCAGATGATTTTGACGATGGCTTTCTTCGGAGAAAACAGCGTAGAAATAGAACAACATTTACACTGCAACAGGTAGCAACCAATTATAACACTCTGGACTGCTTAGAAATGTAACTCTGTAGACTACATTGTTATAACGAACTGTGTGAACAAAACCATGTGTCAAGCTAGCTAGGCTACACACATTTAATTTTCCATAATAATGTTGATAACGATTATTATGATGATGCTTAACATTATTTCCACCATAAAAATAAAATGTATCACTTCCTTATTGCTTTCAGTTATTTTAGTTAATAGCATTTTGTTAGCATTTTGCCTAGTTAGGCTAGTCATCTTTTGCCTCTAAAAGTAGGCTAGACTACTTACAAAAACAGACATTTTGTAGATTTTGTAGATTTCGTTCAAAAACCATCACACCAAAATATACAATTGTGTGTAGTATTATGAATATGAATAATAAACTCGCATAACATTAAAACAGCATATTACATTTTCCCCTTTCTCAGTTGGAGGCTTTGGAGGCTGTGTTCACGCAGACTCACTACCCCGATGTTTTCACACGCGAGGAACTGGCCATGAAGATCAACCTGACTGAGGCACGTGTCCAGGTGAGCACACACACAAGGCACTCTGTCATTGTCTTGATACGCCTTAATAATGTATCCACTTCGATCTAAAGTCCCTTGTTTTGGGGACCTGCATGGTTCTGGTACCAGTTCCGACCGACATTTTCACTTATAAATCAATCTGTGGACACCATAAAGGTGTAGGTAGACAAGCTAAAGCTCTGTGAGATGTTCACAGCTATGGGGGTAGATGTTTTGATCAAGAAATACTTTTTCTCTAACAATAAATATACAAATATGTATTTTACAGTTTTTTGGAAGGTGAAATTATAGTTAATCATTTTATAAATGTATTATATTATATTTAGAACAGAAATAAGTCATTTGAAGTCTTATTCGTACAGTTTTGTTGAATAGGAAATACATCATAAAATATTTCATATTTTCATATTTTTATCAAATATGTACTGTGTACTTGAGTTTGTGTCCCCAAAAGTGACTACACACTGGCAATGTATAACTATTTTTTACCAGAAAGGTGGGATTTTAACCTTTCTTGGAGTATGCAGCATTACTAGTTATTGTTTATGGCCCTCTAATGATAAATTATTACTTTTGGGGATTAAGTAGATTACATTTTCGATTACATTTAGTTACATTTAAGACGTTTTAATAACATCAACATATTGGTGAATATGAGATTAAGTTGATTAATCGGTCATTCATAATTAACCAGCGATAATGTTCTTCACTAATTTGTCGACATCTCAAAGGCTAACAAAAAAGACATCCTCCATGTGTGTCCATTTCCATGGCTCGTAAAAAAAGAAGCATAAGTGATGCTTTTAAAGACAGCAGTAGATAAACATTTTAAGACAGCATTAAGGATGTGCACGCTCGCAGCCACACACACGCACATACACAAACACACCTTAACATTATTTAAAAATGTGTCCATTTATATTCTGCCCCTGCCCTCCACATATGCGTGGTTATAAACTTGTTCAGTTGTAATTGAATTCAGTGTGTCCTGTATGTAATTCCATGCATTCCTGATTTGCTTTTGGGGTTTGTTGTGAGCGCAGATCTAATTGTAGGAAATATAATAGTTAGGCTTTGCTTCCCCTGGGTCATCTTACTATCGCTTAAAGCCGACAGCGCGCTGCATAATAGAATCCCGAGCTGTAAATTAGGGATTGTAAATAAATTATTCTGTTCTAATCCGATTACAGCATTCTTATTATTAAATCTGAACATGAATCGGATGCAGCATACAGGGACATTATTATTAGAAAATAAATGTCCTTTCTGTTGTAGTGTTGGATGGCTTGTCTTTATGTGCATGTCAATGGATTTCCCCCCTCCTTAAAGCAGCAGCCAAATGGAGATTAATGTAGCAATTACCGGCCATTCAGAGGGACGGGATCACGACTCTTAGCTGTAAGGTGCTGTAAGGTGCAGGGGTGAGATAGTAGTCTCACAATGACAGCAAGCCGCCATATTGTTGTCCTGTCACTAAACCAAACTGTTGTCCTTTTCTTTTATGTCGACTGAATGCGATTAGTTTTGTTTGGATGCTGACATCACATCATTGTACCTCGGCTCGTCACACAATAGTGACTGTTCTGTCCCGCGTGCAGGTTGCATGCAGTCGTTCCGATTCGCACTCCCGTCCAACCCATTCCATTCACACACAACATGATTAATGCTTGCGCGAGCGCCGTCTTAATCAAATCTGATGTTGTCAAACAATCACTAAATAGGGGAATAAACGACTTAATCACAGTTCTCTCACTCAGGCACCCGACTGTTATTGGGAAGTCATTAAAATATGATAATGAAAAATTGCTCAATTAAATGTTGTTATAGGAAATGACCTTCATTCAATTAGGATATAGTATGGCAGTATGTATCGGGCTGGAGACTATGGGTGGGTGAAGTTTGGGAGAAGTTGCAGTGCAAAGTCATTCAGGCAGAGAGCTTTAGTCCAACACACACACACACATGCACACACATGCACACAAACACAGGGACTTCTATACCTTTATATTATCATGAAACAAAAATGACATTTTTTTTTATACATTGGATAATAAGATAGTTAAATCACCATATTTCAGTGCAGAGACATGATTCATGAAATCTGTCAATTTTCTGACCGACTGTATCATACCTTCCACTCCTGGGTCTCTTTTGAAAATTGATTTTATCTCGATGAGACTATACAACAAGTCAACATACAAAAGCAGGTATTCATTAGACTACTTTAAATTGCACAAAGGAGAGAGCAACATTTCGTTTTTTCCTCCTCTCCTCCTGTATAGGTGTGGTTCCAGAATCGTAGGGCCAAGTGGAGGAAGACTCAGAGAGGGAGTACAGACCCCGACGGAGGTAAGGAGCAGATTAACGAGGGAGGCACTCCTCCGTCCAGGAGTCTGAACTCCCAGTCTCCTGTGGACCAGAGCAGGAAACAGAAGGAACCTCTGGAGATGCAGCAGAGGTGAGAGAACAGGGATTGGGACATAGATGGGGACAGGGATGAGTTTCTGGGGAGTGTTCCCCTTCAGAGTTAGGCCTCTTCTCCCATTACAAGTTTTTACCAGTGGCCAGTGACGTTGACACTGTTCACTGTCATGGGGTATTGAATGCCTGAATTTGGGGATTCTTATTTAGCCACTGTCCATGGTGATGAAATCTCACTCTCCCTGTGGCCAGTAATGTTGCATCTGTACCTCATGGCAGCTGTCCACTGTTACTTGGTGCTGAACAACAGATCACAGCAGTCTGAGTGTGCAGCTGTCCATGGTGCTGAAATTGCAGATCACATTTATTTGCTTGTTGTTTACATCGGACCTTCCACACATGATTAATTCACCACAAATGGTAACCCACTCATCTTCCCCTGCTCTCTCCTCCTCACTCCTCTTCACTTTCTTTCAGTTGCAGGATAACCATAATCTCTTATCTCTGCTCTGAGTCATTTTAAACTAAGCTCAAACCTCTCTCTCCCCCCAGTATAAACCGAGCAGTAGGTTCTGGTGGGCCGTTCTTCCCATCCTGTCTACCAGGGACCCTCCTGAACTCAGCCACCTATGCCCAGGCGCTGTCGCATGTTGCCACAATGAAGGGTACGCAAGATTCAGAACGTAGCACAGTGTTGCATTGTTGTTTTTCATCACAAAATGGGCAGCTCCTTTTATATACGCTGCGGCATTCAACATACTTTTGTACTACCTGAAATTTGAGATGCTCCATATCATTCCTTCCGCAGCTGTGGGTGCAGTGTTGTCGCTTGATTCCTTGATCTGATCTATGGGCTATATAGGCTATTCATCAAAGTAGGGTATTTTGCATTGATAACCAAATGTAATCTCAGCAACTGTTCAAACAGTAAACCAAACAACAAGAATCCACCCAAAAAACGAGTTTGTTTAGAAGTAATAACTGGTTATTCCAGGCTATTGTGAAATGGTAGAACCTAATATAGCCAACTAGCTAGACGTGCTTTTTTCTCTGTGAACTAAACACGATGACACTCTATTTTGAGCCGATATTGGAATGAATACACAAGCAGCATATCAAACTGGGATAATGTTTTACACTAAACCGTCAATATAATACATAATATATGACCAAAAGTATGTGGAAACCTATTCGTTGAACATCTCATTCCAAAATAATGGGCAGTCCTCGCTTTGTGCACGGTTGAATTGTCATGCTGGAACAGGAAAGGGCCTTCCCAAAACTGTTGCCACGAAGTTGGAAGTACAGAATCATCTAGAATGTCATTGTATGATGAAGCGTTAAGATTTCCCTTCACTGGAACTAAGGGGCCTAGCCCGAACCATGAAAAACAGCTCCAGAACATTATTCCTCCTCCACCAAACTTTACAGTTGGCACTATGCATTCGGCAGGTAGCGTTCTCCTGGCATCCGCCTAACCCAGATTAATCCGTCGGACTGCCAGATGGTGAAGTGTGAGTCCAATGGCGGGGAGCTTTACACCAATCAAGCCGACGCTTGTCATTGCGCATGGTGATCTTAGGCTTATGTGAAGCTGCTCGGCCATGGAAACCCATTTCATGAAGCTCCAGACGAACAGTTATTGTGCTTACATTGCTTCCAGAGGCAGTTTGGAACTTGGTAGTGAGTGTTGCAACTGAGGACAGCCGATTTCTACAAGTTATGCAGCACTCTGCGGTCCCGTTCTTTGAGCTGGTGTGGCCTACCACTTCGTGGCTCAGCCAGTGTTGCTTCTAGACGTTTCTGCTTCACAATAACAGCACTTAAAGTTGACCAGCACAGTTCCAGCTAGGCAGAAATTTGACGCACTGACTTGTTTGAAAGGTGGTATCCTTTGACAATGCCACGT
Source organism: Oncorhynchus mykiss (assembly GCF_013265735.2). Lineage (NCBI taxonomy): Eukaryota > Metazoa > Chordata > Actinopteri > Salmoniformes > Salmonidae > Oncorhynchus > Oncorhynchus mykiss. The sequence continues at coordinate 11,801,240 of NC_048587.1, read as the reverse complement.
TGAAAGTCACTGAGCTATTCAGTAAGACCATTCTCCTGCCAATGTTTGTGTATGGAGATTACATGGCTGTGTGCTAGATTTTATACACATGTCAGCAACGGGTGTGGCTGAAATAGCTGAATCCACAAATATGAAGGGGTGTCCACATTGTTGTATATATAGTGTATATATATATATCTGCATGTAGATCGACGGAGAGAAGCTTGTAGTAACCTTAACAGTTAACACAACGAATGATAAGAGGAGAGAAGGAGGCAGGTGATGGTGATGATGATGATGGTGGTGGTAATGATAGACATACCCTACTGTATTTGTAAGAAACCCTAAAACAATTTCCTGACCCAGACCTGTGTGTTTATTTATTTGTATGTATGTGTGTGTGTGTGTGTGTGTGTGTGTGTGTGTGTGTGTGTGTGTGTGTGTGTGTGTGTGTGTGTGTGTGTGTGTGTATAACCAGGAGGTGGTCTGTGCTCTTGCTGTGTTCCTGATCCCATGGGCCTGTCCTTCTTGCCCCCCTACGGTTGTCAGGGTAACCGTACAGCCAGCGTGGCAGCCCTGCGGATGAAGGCCCGTGAGCACTCCGAGGCCGTCCTGCAGTCAGCCAACCTGCTGGGGAATGGCCATGGGCATGGCGCTGGAGTAGGAGGCCTGCCCAGGGTCGTGGTATCCGGGGATGGGTTGAAAAGGCCCAGGATGGAACCTGCCCTGGGAGTCATATCTGGATCAGTGTCTGGTGTTTCTGAAGCCGTAGGGGGAGGAGCAGGGGGCGGACTTACTCTCAGCCCAGGCTCCAAGGCCCCGACTCAGGGTAGAGGGTCTGACATGCACCCCCTCTGCCCCAAGGAACCACTGGAGAAAAAGTGAGTGTGTGTGTCTGTGTTCGCTGCCAAGAGGAAACAGACGTACGGACAGTGAGGATGTACAGACAGACGTACGGACTGGGACTTTAACTCCTGTAGTGTGACTGTGCCTGTTGTTATGACCTCTTTCCCTCTCCCTACTCCCCCTAAAGCACAAATATGGACCTATTCCTACTGTAACAGGGTGAGGAGTGGGTGCCCAGATATCATACTATATGGATTTAACTATCAAGATATTTATTTGATTGTGATTTATTTATTGTGGGTGAATATTGCTGAATGCCGTGGGCTGTTGCTGAACCTTTATAATGGACTCTATATGGGCTCTTTGTAAGGGATAACTTGAATACATTGTGTGTGTGTTTGTGTATGTGTGTGTTTGTGTGCGTGTGCTTGTGTGTGTGCGTGTGTGAACAGAGACCCTGGCTGATGTGAATCTGAGGCATTTCTCTTTCTCTCTCACCTTGGCTACACACTCCTCCTTGTGTATTATTAGAGTATTGTGTTACAGAACGTCACCAGACAATGTAACATATTATGTTTGTGTTCTTATGACCACATGTAAAACACAATGTGAAATATTGACGATTCCATTGTTTCACTGGAGCTATGGTCATTTATTGTTCAGGTTTTTAGGCTAGCGACCAGAGAGAACTACAACTCATTATTTATTTATCTTGTTTAACTGATAGAGACAGTGCACATGAATCAACATATACATTTTCACATCAGTTGAAGCTGATGTTGCTTCGTTGTCCCTTGGCTAATATATATGATACAACAGTTGTGTCGATATCAGGGCTGTTGCTAATATTTCTTCAGTCTGTTAGCACTTCTGTAGTGTTAATAGCGTTAGCCGAACCCAGATCACTTTAGTCCTGTTGTCTAAAACAATTAAAGATGTATTCTCTCCTGTTGCCTCCCGCCACAGCCATCTGCTCCTATCCATTATTCATCAGCTTCCCTTAAAGCTGGAGAGACGAGAGCGATCATTGTTCTTATTATTTATTTACTTTTAGGAACGCCAACGCCACTCACTGCTTTTCTTTTCTCTCTCTCTCCCTCTCTCACTCTCTGTCTCTTACTGCCTCTCTCTAGCCTTCTCCACCTCTCCCTCTCTCTCACATGGCTCCCCCTCTCTCTCTCCCTCTCTCTCACATGCCTCCCCTCTCTCTCTCCCTCTCTCTCACATGCCTTCCCCTCTCTCTCTCTCTCTCTCACTCTCTCATGAGATGCATCGCCAGGTTTCAATAACCCATTGAACATGATACATGCTAATCATTCATGCCTAAATGTATATTTACAAAACACTTTTTTAAATACCCAGAGCCTCCTTCATGGTTCATCAGCAATTGCTTATTAATTAATGAATGAATCCTTTTATTTATTTATTTTATTTTGTACTTTTCCCCAGATCAGATTGAGAATATTTAACCGCAGCGAGAGAGAGCACATAGAGACCAGAACTTAGTCTGATTCAATTTGCGTCCTTTTCATGAAATCACTTTGTTAGTCAATAACACAATTAAGCAAACTACACACAAAATAGCATTAATAATTGATGGTGAATTGAGTATTACCACAAAGTACTGGGTTAATAATTAATTGTGAAGGAGACACCCTGGTGACATGGAGGAGGGAGATAATGTCAGAAGGCCAGGATGGAGCACTCACACTTTTATTTTCTCTCTCTATTCCTCTCTCTCCTCTCATTCTGTATCTCCCTTTCTACCCCTCTCTCTATTTCCCCCTGTATCTTTCTTTCATCTCTCTCTCTTTCTCTCTTGTCTTTCACACTGAAATCGACTGCATGCTGTGCATAGTTCATATATATTAATAAAGTGAAGATTTAATTGAATCTTTGAGTCATTGAGTTATATTGTTAATGTGTTTGTATGAGCAATAATTCTCTCTGGCTTATTTTGTTTTACACTTTGTAAACAAAACAAAACAAGTAAAACCTCATATGAAACAAAGATCCATGCATGTATTTTGTTGAGTGTGCATTATTATACTCTAAAATGTGTATACTATTGTGATGCTTCTATTCAAAACTTTAGACCAGTGATTGTGTTTTCCAATCTAAACTAAGTAGCAATGTAACTCATGTAACATTGACATGCTGGCCAGATTTATACAGTAAGGACAGGCGAGTTTATTTGTATTTTTGCATTACTCCAGTCATTGTAGCACATATTGTTCAAAATATCTACTATCCAATCAAGCCCAATCAAGGATGACTTGATTAATCATATCATACAATGGTAATATGTAAATGTATGTGTTTGAAAAATGACATAGCAGCAAATTATAATATTGTGTAAACTTATTATAACAATGGTTATATTATGCATACTTATTATACCAATACTTATTATAACAAATGTACACTGCTTCCGAAAATGGAACATTTATTGTATCATGTGGCTGACATTGACATACGGTCTAAAACTCACAAAAGATTCAGACAAACCATTTAAATCCCTCCAAATTGAATACAGTGGTTTTGGAATTGAATCATAAAAAAAAAGGATTCCGGTCTTATAACGGTTCCGATCATCATAAGTTCTGTATAGCACTCATAATTCACTGCTTTAATGTGCCATAAACAAGTCAAGTTGCTGTTAACATCCCCGCTGTGCATATGGCATCTGTGATAATTCTGTCACCTAAAATAAGTCCTGCAGCAGTTTGTGGAGCATTGTTATAATAAATGAACTGGAGCGCAGCCGGAAACACAAACTGACAGAATGAATACAGAGGCCAGGCATTCTACTCTGTTCTACACAGCCATTCTATTGTAGCAGTAATGAAAACATTATGCTGAGATACAGAAAGAGAGAGAGATGTCCTGGACCAGGGGCACTTCACACAAAGAGACAACCAGCAGGATGAAGTCAAACCTGGACACTCCTCATCAGAGGTCAGTTTTATGTTTTCCATCCCTAATGGTCAGGGATTTGGGGAAGGGTATTAAAGATGGTCCTAGATCTGTGCCTAAGAGCTAACTTCTACTCAGCGGCAGAGAGAAACAGTGCAGACAGTGTTCAAAACAAATCAAATGTTATTTGTCACATGCACCAAATACAACAGGTCACCTTACAGTGAAATACATACTAACCAACAATGTGGTTTTAAGAAAATACAAAAAAAAAAAGGTAAGAGATAAGAATAACAAATAATTAAAGAGCAGCAGTAAATAAGAATAGCGGGGCAATATGCAGGGGGTACAGGTACAGAGTCAATGTGCAGGGGCACCTGTGTCGAGGTAATTGAGGTAATATGTACATGTAGGTAAAGTTAAACTCACTATGCATATGTAATAACAGAGAGTAGCAGCAGCGTAGAAGAGCGGGGGGGGGGGGGGGGGGGGGGGGGGGGCAATTTGATTAGCTATTCAGGAGCCTCTTGGACCTAGACTTGGCGCTCCGGTACCGCTTGCCGTGCGGTAGCAGAGAGGACAGTCTATGACTAGGATGACTGGAGTTTTTGACAATTTTTAGGGCCTTCTTCTGACACCGCCTGGTATAGAGGTCCTGGATGGCAGGAAGCTTGGCCCCGGTGATGTATTGGGCCGTACGCACTACCATCTGTGGTGCCTTGCGGTTGGAGACCAAGCAGTTGCCATACCAGGCAGTAATGCAACCCGTTAAGGTCAGAGAAGAGACTGAAATTCCACTGTCATTATTACTGCTTTTAATTCCTGCTTCAGAGATGATAGATAAGCCAATCAATTAGAATCAGTTATACTCAACTCTGATGAAGGTATACCAGCAGCATATTTTAACTCAGCAGAGAATAATGCATTTGTCAGTCAGATGTCTGCCAGCTGTAACAATAGGCTCCTGACAGCAACACAACCACAGGAAGGCATCTGACTCAGCATGGAGAGGACCAGGACCTGCTCTCTGCTCTGGACCAGACTCCTGTCTCATATACGTGTATCAGATCCAAATAATATTTGATTTATTTATCCTTCATTTAATTTGGTGTATCCCATTGAAAAATACATATATTTTGCAAGCGAGAAAATTGTGTTTTTTATTTAGCATTTAACCTTTATTTAGGTTAAATAAAGTCCCATTTATGTCAGGAGACCTCTCTTACAAGGGAGACCTGGCCAAGAGGGTCATGTTGTTGGCTTGTAAAATAGGTCCTAAATAAAGGTTCAATACAAAATAAAAATAAATATTTCACATTTATTGCAAGGACTTGTAATTTGTAGCTTAGGCTTCAGATTTGTTTTCACCCTCTGTAGAATTGACCAAAGTCTGAGAACTTAAGCCTTTTAGGGTGCATCTCGGTAGGGTTAATTTAATCAGTGATAACTGATGGAGTGAATTCCAGCTTTCTCACAGATTTAGGGATGCATACATAAATGCACTATAAGAAATGACTGAAGCGTTTTGCAGGCCATATAGGAGGACAGTGTATTAAAACAGACCAAAAAGTGTGATTATGGAGGGTCTGGACACCGAATCCTCTACAGCAGTGGTTGCCAAACTTTTTATAGTGCCATACCCCTTCAAACATTCAACCTCCAGCTGCGTATACCTTCTAGCACCAGGGTCAGCGTACTCTGAAATGTTGTTTTTTGCCATCAAGCCTGCCATACATTTATTAAACGTAAGAATGAGTGTGAGTTTTTGTCACAACCCGGCTCGTGGGAAATGACAAAGAGCTCTTATAGGACCGGGGCACAAATAATAATATAATCAATAACTTTGAGCTTTGTTTAGCCATATATAAATACCTTTATATTAAAATGGTGAATAACTCACCACAGGTTAATGAGAAGGGTGTGCTTGAAAGGATGCACATAACTCTGCAATGTTTGGTTGTATTGGGGAGAGTCTCAGTCTTAAATCATTTTCCACACACAGTCTGTGCCTGTATTTAGTTTCCACTCTCACATAGGTATGTGGTTACAAAGGGCAACAGTGTCTTAACAGCTCGATATGCCAAGGCAATAAACTCTGAGCGCAGCCCTATCTTGAAATCTGGCAGTGGCTTCTGATTATATTCAATTTTCACAGAACCGCTTGTTGCAATTTCATACAATGATCTTGCTTCAGGTCCTGAGCTACAGGCAGTTAGATTTGGCTATGTAATCTTAGGGGAAAATTTAAAATAAGGGTCCGTTCTTTCCTGAAGGAGGGGAGGAGAGAGGAGGATCATGGTTACATACTGATCACGTCCACTAGGTGGTATCTTAGTCAGCTGCTGAGTCCATCAACAGTGAATAGACAACCAATTATGTCAACAACAAGAGCAATACCAACCAAAAACACATATTTTGTTTAGATTTTGTCTTTAATATTTGCTTATTTACAAAGTGCTTCTGAAAGACACCCAAAATACTGACAAAGAAAGTTAATAGAGTCAAGTAAGTTTTATTTTGTCTGCAAAAGTCCGTCTCACACTATATTACTCACAGTAAGAGAAAAACCCTGTACACCGTTCTCATTGCAGAAATGTTGATCTATTTAGTGAAATCAAATCTACCAAACGGCAAGATTCAAATCAGCTTTTTTCACATCCACACAATGTGGTTGCATATTTGCATAAATAGTTTTGTGTTCACTTTGATAGACATTTCAGCTTGTGTGACGTAACTACAGTTGATTAAAATCACCATATATCCCTATTATAACATATTCTAATGACACCATGTTGCAGAATAGTCACTGAATTGTGGGATAAAAAATTATCTAATCCATGTTTACACTGGATTAGGGGCGGCAGGGTAGCCTAGTGGTTAGAGCGTTGGACTAGTAACCGGAAGGTTGCAAGTTCAAATCCCCGAGCTGACAAGGTCGTTCGTTCTGTCGTTCTGCCCCTGAACAGGCAGTGGTGAAGAAGTATACAATAGTAATTTTAGGGATGAAGTTCAACAGAACGTAGAAACTCGAGTTCTCATTAGTTACATCTGCTACCATTTTTTTTACCTTTATTTAACTAGGCAAGTCAGTTAAGAACAAATTCACTGTCCAACCCACTGTCAGGCTGTCATTGAAAATAGGCTGTCATTGAAAATAAGAATTTGTTCTTAACTGACTTGCCTAGTTAAATAAAGGTAAAAAAACTGGTAGCAGATGTAGCTAATGAGAACTCGAGTTTCTACGTTCTGTTGAACTTCATCCCTAAAATTACTAGCAGCACTAAAACTGTTAAATACTGTAGAAATCCATTGTATTGTATACTTCTTCACCATTCACTAATATTAGCAAAAGTTGTAGTATTTCATGATGTATTTCTCCACAAAAATGTTGCAGACAGCATTTATTCACAGTAAAAAAAATAAGAAATGGAATGGTAAACATTTCTGTAAAACAGTCATAATACATCCTTCGTCTAATTCATACTTCCACTACAAAACTACAACATCAGGAATATAAAATATATATCAACATCAGGAATATTAAACAAACTTTACAAAAAAAATCTAAGAAGAAAAAAAAATTCTAATGAAAACAAAACAGTCAATTACAGCAGACAAAGATCTTAAATAAGTCACATATACAGCCGCATCACTCATGTTTTAAAAATATATATTGAGCTTCTGTGAAATCTCTATTTTTGCATCTAAATGCTATCAATGGGGGAAACATTTGGGGTTGGGGTTGGGTCTATGAGGCTTCGGGAAGGGACTGGGGATAACTCTGTGGCTGGGTCTGAGACAGGGAGCCTACCTGGCCTGGTTGGTGGACATTCAGCTGGATCCTCCTCTTCCCACTGTTTTGCCTCTTATCCTCCTCTTTCTTCTCCTCCTCTTTCTGTCACTGTTTCTCTCTCCTCTCCTCCTTTCTCCTCTCCTCCTTCGCCATACTCTCCTCATTTATCTGTCTCACCTTCCCCTTCTCGTCTTTCTTATCTTCTCTCTGTTGCTGTTGCTCTCTCCTCTCCTCCTCTTTCTTTCTCATTCTCCTCTACTCCTCTCTCTGTTTAGCCCTCCTCTCCTCCTTTTTCCTCTCCGCCTTCCACTGTCTCATCTTCCTCTCCTCCTCTTTTTTCTGCTCGTCCCTCTGTCTCATCTTCCTCTCCTCGACTTTCCTCTGCTCCTCTGTCTCATATTCCTCTACTCTTTTTTCCTTCTTTCTTTCCCTGTCTCTCTCTCACCTATCATGCTCTCTCTTCTCCATGCTATATATCTCTCCCAGAGAGGCCTGTGTTGCATGTGTTTTCTCCATATATCGAGTTGCCTTACTAAAAGGGGAGAAGCGGTCTTTTCCATGCATGTCGACATGGATGGGTTGGGTCGTTGGTGAGAGAACAAGGGGTTTCTAATCTGGTTTCTGAAATGGTTGCATTTTCTGGTTGTGGCACAGTGGCATATCTGTTGTCTCTGTGAACTCCGTAGTTTTGGCCTTGTTGAATGAGATTGCCTGTTTGTCTTTTTCCCTCAGTCTGAACATCCCTGTCTTTCTCTGTTCCTGCTCCATGCAAGAGAACACTACTATCTTAGCCTCCTTCTTTCACAGCTAAAGCATCTTTCGCGGACATCACTGCCACTGGGTGGTCTTGCTATTCAGTCTTAAAGACTGGACATCTATTGCGGCAAGTCTGTATTATCTGAAAATATCCATCCTTTCTGCTTGGACTGTCCATGTTAGGAGGGGAACCTTCTTCTGTAGAGATCACCCTTAGTCTGGCGTAGTCTGTGATGCAGTAGGGACAGAAGGCAGCAAGTTCTCTCTTGATTTCACCTCTGGTTTAGAAGACACTTTTTCTCTTGTTGTAATGGCTGGGTTATTTTCTCTCTCTTTTGCTGTTGTTTCCACATTGTTGTTCTGACTCACCCCTGACACAACATGGATAGCTGTACTATCGATGTCAACATTATTGTCACCAGTGGGTTTCTCTGCTCCTGAAGAAACATGTTTAGTAACGGAATGACTTTCAGTAGTTTGTGGCTGTCAATCTCTGTTCCTGATACAACATGGATTGCAACTACTGTCTATGTGTAAATTCTCCACTTGGCCATCTTGAACACTTATTTCATTGCCACCTTGAACGACACTGCGCTTTGTCATTTCCACTGATACAAGGTCAGCTTTGCAGATGGTTTCATTAGTAGGAGGGTTGTTATTTGAGTAGTTGGATTTATTGCAGTCATGCCATGTTTAAAGAGGAGAGGGGATGTTGAGTTTCATCCAACTATTTATTTTTAGCCGGTTTGACCTCTGCTGAGCATCCATTTCGACAGCAAACACAGATGGCAGAGGCAAACGTTGAGAGCAAGCAAGCTGGAGGTCCACCTGAAAACACGAAGAAAGATCCTGAAAACTATGAAAAGCCTGTGAGGAACAATAATTATTCACAGGAGGATCCTCCATTGCATGGGAGAGATCAGTCTCAGAGGGAAAATCTACTCCATGACATCTCTGTAGAACTTCTTAGGGACGCTAGCGGGACCCCAACCCGACAACATCCGGTGAAATTGGAGGGTGCGCAGTTCAAATAAATAATCATAATATTAAACATTCATGAACATACAAGTATCATATAATTTAAAACCTTAAATTCTTGTTAATCCAACTGCGTTGTCCAATTTACAAAAGGCTTTACTAAAATGTAAAATGTAAATAAACTATAATATTTCATACGGAAGTACAGTGCCTTGCGAAAGTATTCGGCCCCTTTGAACTTTGCAACCTTTTGCCACATTTCAGGCTCCAAACATAAAGATATAAAACTGTATTTTTTTGTGAAGAATCAACAACAAGTGGGACACAATCATAAAGTGGAACGACATTTATTGGATATTTCAAACTTTTTTAACATATCAAAAACTGAAAAATTGGGCGTGCAAAATTATTCAGCCCCTTTACTTTCAGTGCAGCAAACTCTCTCCAGAAGTTCAGTGAGGATCTCTGAATGATCCAATGTTGACCTAAATGACTAATGATGATAAATACAATCCACCTGTGTGTAATCAAGTCTCCGTATAAATGCACCTGCACTGTGATAGTCTCAGAGGTCCGTTAAAAGCGCAGAGAGCATCATGAAGAACAAGGAACACACCAGGCAGGTCCGAGATACTGTTGTGAAGAAGTTTAAAGCCAGATTTGGATACAAAAAGATTTCCCAAGCTTTAAACATCCCAAGGAGCACTGTGCAAGCGATAATATTGAAATGGAAGGAGTATCAGACCACTGCAAATCTACCAAGACCTGGCCGTCCCTCTAAACTTTCAGCTCATACAAGGAGAAGACTGATCAGAGATGTAGCCAAGAGGCCCATGATCACTCTGGATGAACTGCAGAGATCTACAGCTGAGGTGGGAGACTCTGTCCATAGGACAACAATCAGTCGTATATTGCACAAATCTGGCCTTTATGGAAGAGTGGCAAGAACAAAGCCATTTCTTAAAGATATCCATAAAAAGTGTTGTTTAAAGTTCGCCACAAACCACCTGGGAGACACACCAAACATGTGGAAGAAGGTGCTCTGGTCAGATGAAACCAAAATTGAACTTTTTGGCAACAATGCAAAACGTTATATTTGGGGTAAAAGCAACACAGCTCATCACCCTGAACACACCATACCCACTGTCAAACATGGTGGTGGCAGCATCATGGTTTGGGCCTGCTTTTCTTCAGCAGGGACAGGGAAGATGGTTAAAATTGATGGGAAGATGGATGGAGCCAAATACAGGACCATTCTGGAAGAAAACCTGATGGAGTCTGCAAAAGACCTGAGACTAGGACAGGGATTTTCTCTTCCAAAAAGACAATGATCCAAAACATAAAGCAAAATCTACAATGGAATGGTTCAAAAATAAATATATCCAGGTGTTAGAATGGCCAAGTCAAAGTCCAGACCTGAATCCAATCGAGAATCTGTGGAAAGAACTGAAAACTGCTGTTCACAAATGCTCTCCATCCAACCTCACAGAGCTCGAGCTGCTTTGCAAGGAGGAATGGACAACAATTTCAGTCTCTCGATGTGCAAAACTGATAGAGACATACCCCAAGCGACTTACAGCTGTAATCGCAGCAAAAGGTGGTGCTACAAAGTATTAACTTAAGGGGGCTGAATAATTTTGCACGCCCAATTTTTCAGTTTTTGATTTGTTAAAAAAGTTTGAAATATCCAATAAATGTCGTTCCACTTCATGATTGTATCCCACTTGTTGTTGATTCTTCACAAAAAAATACAGTTTTATATCTTTATGTTTGAAGCCTGAAATGTGGCAAAAGGTCGCAAAGTTCAAGGGTGCCGAATACTTTCGCAAGGCACTGTAGCATGTTCAATAGGAAAGCAAAATTTGTAAAAGCCCGCCCGCTCCCTCGCGCGCCGAAAGACTAATATTGTTCTGCTGCTCTCTTCACCAAAACTCAAAATTCTTGCTTGTTTTTCAAAAAACAAGCCTGAAACCTTGAATAAAGACTGTTGAAATCTAGTGGAAGCTATAGGAATTGCAATATTACATATGACCCACCCTATTACATAGGACACATAACTATGGTGTTTTCTAGAATTCCAGGGTCAGCAAATGTAATATTTTCCGTATTGCTGGTTACAGTTGATTTAGCTTTATTATCTGAAAGTTTTTCATCTGCAGTGGGAGCCATGGCTGGACGAGTCTCTTTTTCAAATGGCCGGAATTGTTGTTGGGAAGTTGGTCTGAGGTGAGTAGATTGTTATTGGAAATAATTGCCTCTTCTTCTTCCCTGTTTACCTAATCTTTTCCTGGGGTGGGTTGTTGTGGAGTAAAAATGCATTCTTTATCCACTGAGGGTTTCTTATGGGGACAGTTGCTGTCCCCAGTCCACCTGGCCGTGCTGCTGCTCCAGTTTCAACTGTTCTGCCTTATTATTATTCTACCATGCTGGTCATTTATGAACATTTGAACATCTTGGCCATGTTCTGTTATAATCTCCACCCGGCACAGCCAGAAGAGGACTGGCCACCCCACATAGCCTGGTTCCTCTCTAGGTTTCTTCCTAGGTTTTGGCTTTTCTAGGGAGTTTTTCCTAGCCACCGTGCTTCTACACCTGCATTGCTTGCTGTTTGGGGTTTTAAGCTGGGTTTCTGTACAGCACTTTGAGATATCAGCTGATGTACGAAGGGCTATATAAATACATTTGATTTGATTTGATTTGTTACTAGTCCAACACTCTAACCACTAGGCTACCCTGCCGTTACACAACAAATGCAGGGCTGCCAACATCCGATATGAATTCCTCTTCCCAGCCCGCTTTAAGGTGACAGTCGTGTGATCAACACATACGTTTGACAACCCAAAAGAGGCCAATCTGTTCTTGTCAGCAAGTTCCCTGGCTAAGGAATCAGAACGGCTGGGTCAACCGGCTAAATGGTCAAATACAGGCCAGGAATGTCCTGCCTATGTCTTTTCGATCAGAAGATCAGAAATCGGGACTTATATGATGGGTGAGATGTTGTGGCTTATATAGCATTGTTTAGCCTATCATGTTTTAGCACCACTGACCCCCTAATGTGAGAGTGTTATTTAATTAGTTTATATGCAGAGCATCTATAGACAACGAGTTAGTTCAAGCTGTATGTCTAGACACCCTAAGGTTTGTGTGTTAGTCAAGGAGTGCTTTGTTTGTGGAAGTCACTCAGTAAAGTGACGGGAGGGGGGATGGGGTCTGTGTTTTATGTTCACATTTATTAATACACGTGGCATGACAAGCTTCCGCATGGCGGAACGTTTTTTTGGGGGCTTTGTAGGACAGCAACAATTTTCTCTAAAATAAGAAATGCAACATAGTGACCGAGCACAGAGTAGACCTAGTGGAATTAAGATAGTCAGCTGGAACTGTAATGGCTTAGGGCATGTCGTGAAACGAGCTAAGGTTTTTTCATCTTAAATCACTGGGGGCTGACATAGTGCTTCTTCAAGAAATTCATATTAAACACTCCGCTCAGGCTAAGCTACGAGTCGGCTGGATCGGTCAGATATACCAGTCTAACTTTGATGCAAAAGTGAGAGGGGTAGCAATCCGTATAAGGAAAAACATTCCTTTTGTTTACTCATCCTCGATTTCAGATTCTAATGGTCGGTATATTATTGTACCTGGTACACTGAATTCGAAACCATGACCTTGGTCAATTTATATGGATCCAACTTCGATGATCCATTATTTTTTCAGAGGGTATTTAAGGCCATACCAAATATCTCGGATACAAATGTTATTGTTGCAGATGACTTTAACTGTACGTTAGATCCTCTTTTAGATAAACAGCTATCAAGTTCACTTCAACAATCAAATGCCAGTGTCTGTCTAAATTCATTGATGACAAACCTTAACATTGTTGATATTTAGAGACTGACACACCCAACAGATAGGGATTATTATTTATTTTCATCAGTTCATAAATCATATTCCAGAATTTACTATTTTTTGTTGGACTCCAAACTAATTTCATCAGCTGCGTCGGTTACCCATCACCTATTCTAATTATAGACCACTCTCCTCTGTCCATGGTGCTGAAACTCGACAATATGTTTACAGGTCGGCGACTGTGGTGCTTAGACGCATACCTGTTGAAAGATGAGGCTTTTTGTCAGTATTTGAAGGAGCAGATTGCCTTTTTCTTCGGAGCTAACGACATGGGGGATGTTGACGACTCCACCCTTTGGGAATCTCTACAGGCTGTGATTAGAGGTTACATTATTTCTTATACATCAGAGAGGAAGAAACGCGCCAATACTAGGCTGAGAGCAATTGAAAGCGAGTTAGGGAAACAGGATAACTTTTTAAGGACGAATTCCTCGAATACAGTCCTTGAGAAGATCGCAAAGTTGAAATATGAATACAATACCATCCTTTCGAAACGGGTGGGCACTTTACTTGCAAGAATGCAACAAAGTTATTTTGAACTGGGTGACAAACCACATAAATTATTAGCAAGACAGCTAAGGCATGTACAGGCATCTAGAGCTATTCACAAAATAAAAGACAAGAAAGGTAAAATAGTAAAATATATTAATAAATGCTTTTCGCAGTTTTACTCAGAGCTATATCAATCAAAATGCGATGCTACTGATCCACAAACTATGGAGCGCTTTCTTGCTGAATGCGAACTCCTTAAACTAGACAGGGGGGCAGCTGCTGCACTCGATGCTGGGATAACTTTAGAGGAAATTAACACAGCGATAGCACCGTTTTCAAACAGCAAGGCCCCCGGGCCCGAAGGATATGTAATAGAATTCTATAAGAAGTACGGCGCCAGTTTTGCTCCACTTATGTTGCGAATGTTTAAACAATCCAAAGAAAATGCCAAACTCCCGCAAACACTGTATGAAGCTACAATAGCACTGATCTTGAACAAATATAGAGATTCCATAGATATGTCATTACTCCCCATAGAAAATAAGGTGTTGACAAAGATATTGGCAAACCAATAGAAAAAAAATATTTCTGACATCCTACACCCTGACCAGACAGGTTTTTATCCCGGGCTGACATATATACTAAAATTTGAGATGCCTTTTCAACGTAATGTATCATGATCATAAAGTTGAGGCAGTGGTAATAGCTCTTGACACAGAGAAGGCATTTGATCAGATTGAGTGGAAGTATATGATGTCGGTTCTGGAGCATTTCGGGTTTGGAAAGGAATTTATTAATTGGATAAGAATTATTTCTGCACACCCAGTGGCGTCCGTGGTAACCAATCAGGAAATGTCGCAGTCATTAAGCCTGTTCAAGGGCTGCCGACAGGGGTGCCATATTTCACCTGCTCTCTTCGCTATAGCCATGGAACCCCTTGCTACTCGCATTCGGGCATGTGCCGATATAGCTTCTGTTAAAATAAAAGACACGCAACACAAAATTTCCCTATATGCAGACAATGTTCTTTTGTTTTTATCCAAGTCTAAAACTTCTATTCCCCCCTTACTTAACTTGATAAATACATTTGGCTCCTTCTCTGGCTACAAGATAAACTGAAAATTAAGCGAATTGATGCCGATATCACGGCCTGTGGATATGCAATTTCTGCAATCTACACCATTTATAACAGTGATGGACAAGTTAACCAGCCTTGGCATTGTAGTGACAAGAGACCTTGATCAGCTATTGAAAGCGAATTGCGACATGAAAATGTATCAGCTTAAACAAAATATAGATTTTTGGAAAACTCTGCCTATCTCCTTGGTTGGTCGTATAAACGCTATTAAAATGGTTGTCCTACCCAGGTTTCTCTACCTCTTCCAATGTCTACCCAATTTCATACCACAAAGCTATTTTAAGAAACTGGATTCAATAGTAACTCCATTTTTATGGGATAACAAGGCAGCCAGAATTTCAAAGAAGCATTTATGCAACTACAATATAGAGGGGGGCTTTGGCCTTCCTCACTTTAAACTGTATTATTGGGCTGCTAATCTGAACATTGTGTCTTTCTGGAGGGAAAGCTTACCTGGGATGCAACAGAATGATATGCCTTCATGGCTTTTGATTGAGCAGGCCTCCTGTCAACGTTCCTCACTTGTTAATAGTCCATCATATGTGAAAAAAGCCACTTATGACTCTAATCCAGTCATTTGTCATACTCTTAGGATCTGGAAACAGATTAGGTATTTTCTTAACACACATGTATACATTGACAGCCCGATTTGCCTGAATCATGCTTTCCACCCTGCATTGGATGGTATGGTATTTTCACAGTGGAGTGAGAATCGATGGCCAGTTAGCTTCATCTCAACAATTACAGGGAAAGTTCAACATGCCAACAACACATTTTTTCAGATACAGCACCTCCAAATCAGGAATTTCTTAAGGACACATATCCCACAGTATGGCATTAAGCCAAATAATCCTACATTAGATAGCCTGATTCTTGTCAAACACCATTAAAAAGGGTCGGTCTCTAGACTCTATGATGTGCTACAGGCCCACATAGAGGTATCCACAGACACTAGGCTTGGGAACAAGAACTTACAGTAGTTCAGAAATCTCAGATGAGGACTGGGTAGAAGCTCTCAGGAATATAAATCACAGTTCAGTGAATGCCAGACACAACCTTGTACAGTTTAAGGTGATACACAGGTTACATTACTCAAAAGTGAAACTGCATAAAATATTCCCGGACACCTCACCACTGTGTGAGAGGTGCAAGCAGGATGAGGGGACGTTGACACACTTATTTGGACATGTCCTAAGTTACATGCTTACTGGGCTCTCATTTTTGATTACTTATCTAAAGCCTTCGATAGAGTTATAGCCCCAGACCCATTGATTGCTATGTTTGGCACATTTGATGGAAATAACCAGGAGGGGAAGGCTGTCTCTATTTGTACTCTATTAGCCAAAAGGCTCATGTTGCAATTTTGGAAACTGGAGACTGTACCTACCTTTGAAATGTGGTTACGGGATTTAGGGAATGTAATACATATAGAAAAGACACGATACAATACCTCCAATAGAAGTCCATTGTTTTCCAAAATATGGCAGCCGATACTGGATAAATGGTCTAGTCCCGCTTCATTACTGGGTTGACGATCTGTTGCTACTCAGTGCTGTACTCAATTTAATATTTATTTTTGGCTTAACTACACTGCTTGTAATGACTGTATGCTGTCTTCTTATACATGTACCACCTAATAGGATTTTGTTTTATTTTGTGTATGTGTGAGTTATGTTTTGTTTTGTCATGTAAATTGACCATCAATACAATGAATGTCAATGTTTGTATTGCTGTCTTTTTACATTAATTTTGGAGGAAAATAATGAACAAAAAATAAAATTCTAAAAATAATCTCCAATCCAAAATCAAATATGGAATCTGCTTCCTGTTTCACAACAAAGCATCCTTCACTCATGCTGCCAAACATACCCTCGTAAAACTGACCATCCTACCGATCCTCGACTTCGGCGATGTCATTTACAAAATAGCCTCCAACACTCTACTCAACAAATTGGATGCAGTCTATCACAGTGCCATCCGTTTTGTCACCAAAGCCCCATATACTACCCACCACTGTGACCTGTATGCTCTCATTGGCTGGCCCTCGCTTCATACTCGTTGCCAAACCCACTGGCTCCAGGTCATCTACAAGTCTCTGCTAGGTAAAGCCCCGCCTTATCTCAGCTCACTGGTCAACATAGCAGCTCCAGCAGGTATATCTCACTGGTCACCCCCAAAGCCAATTCTTCCTTTGGCTGCCTTTCCTTCCAGTTCTCTGCTGCCAATGACTGGAACAAACTACAAAAATCACTGAAGCTGGAGACTCATAACTCCCTCACTAGCTTTAAGCACCAGTTATCAGAGCAGCTCACAGAGCAGCACCTGTACATAGCCCATCTGTAAATAGCCCATCCAACTACCTCATCACCATGCTGTATTTATTTGTTTATCTTTCTCCTTTACACCCCAGTATCTCTACTTGCACATTCATCTTCTGCACATTTATCATTGAAGTGTTTAATTGCTATATTGTAATTACTTCGCTACTGTGGCGTATTTATTGCCTTACCTCCCTTATCCTACCTCATTTGCAAACACGGTATATAGACTTTTTCCACTGTATTATTGACTGTATGTTTGTTTATTCCATGTGTAACTCTGTGTTGTTGTACGTATGTGTCGAACGGCTTTGCTTTATCTTGGCCAGGTCGCAGTTGTAAATGAGAACTTGTTCTCAACTAGCTACCTGGTTAAATAAAGGTGAAATAAATTAAATTAAAAAACCTAACATTATTTAGTCCTGCTGGACAATACTTTCATTATGCCAAATCTTCTTGATACGACCGAGTTTGGTGCCATGTGTCCCTAATATGTATGGTATTACGTGTTGGTTATACAGACCAAAATGTAAACAGGTAATTATATAAACTGCAAGCAGGCTATAAAACCTGTAAGTAACAATATGTATCTATTACACTGTAAATACACTATACCTGCCTATGTAACTACCATGTCAATACCAGAGGATGCTCGTTCTGGGAGGAGCAGGAGAATGGTCTTCCATATAAATTAATTGCTGCTTGCACAATGATTATACAACAGCATGGTACCTGAGGCAGTCAAACATCAGCTCTCAGAACTTAAAGATAAGATATTAAATTGGAAATATGTTCTAGTCAATGCAAACAATCACCTAATAATATTATTGGGCAAATATAGTATTTATATAGTATTTCCACTCAAATAATAACCTCTCGTGCCTCTAAAGAATAACTGATATCTGAAAATATCACGGCTCAGGATAAGACCCAGACGTAGACAGTTCGAATCACAGATGCTTATTGACCAAACAGGAGGCAGTCAAAAGACCGGTCAAGGGCAGGCAGAGGTCCGTAATCCAGAGGTCCGTAATCCAGGGCAGAGTCAGTAAGGTATAGAATGGTAGGTAGGCTCGGGTCAGGGCAGACAGAGGTCTGTAATCCAGGGCAGTGGCATACAGGTACAGAACGGCAGGCTCAGGGTCAGGACAGGCAAAGTGCTCAAAACCGGAAAAACTAGAAAAACAAGGGCTAGAGAGAATCAGGAGTACGGGAAAAACACACTTGTAGGCTTGATGAGACAAGACGAACTGGCAACAGACAAACAGAAAACACAGGTATAAATGCACATGGATAATTGGGAAAATGGGTGACACCTGCAGGGGGGTTGAGAAAACCATAAGACAGGTGAAACAGATCAGGGTGTGACAGAAAATTATTAAAGTTGATAACAGCACTACAGTAGTGTGCACGTTCCCTTGGTAACTTAAAGCGATTACTTAACAGACATATTTTGTTGAGCTAGAATTGCAGAGATTCCATTCATCCTGAAAATATATGCTAGATTGCAAACACTTCAATTCAACACATATTACATTAATATTTTTTTTTAAATTTAGTGGAACATCCATTTAAGCCTGATGCAGAGTTAAAACACTTGCTGTGTACTGACATTGAATAGCAGTGCAATACAGTAATGAAGCAATGTAAAACGGGGTAATACAGGGTGATCATCCTGGTTGATTTATTTTACTGCAGCTACCAGGCAGTCTTCCAACGGCCCAGAATATCTACTGGTGGGTCATTAATGCCTCCTAACATGACCGGGAGTATCACACGGCACTCATTACATACCAGATACGCTATAATAGCTACAGTAAATCCAGACCACAATACAGCCATACAGGGATGATCTAATACTCCTGAATATCTACTTTCCATTAGTAATCCTGACCTGATGGACACCCGGATTCTTTCATCAGTGTCACGCCCTGGCCTTAGTTATCTTTGTTTTCTTTATTATTTTGGTTAGGTCAGGGTGTGACATGGGGGATTTATGTGTTAGCCTTATCTAGGGGTTTGTATGTTTATGGGGCTGCTTCCTGTCTAGGTAAATTGTACGTCTATGGTTGCCTAGATTGGTTCTCAATTAGAGGCAGCTGTTTATCGTTGTCTCTGATTGGGAACCATATTTAGGCAGCCATATTCTTTGGGTATTTTGTGGGTGATTGTTTCCTGTGTCTGTGCCACACGGGACTGTTTCGTTGCCAGTTCACTTTGTTATTTTGTATACGTGTTCAGTTTTTCACATTGAAAACCATCAACACTTACCACGCCACGTGTTAGTCCGATCCTTGTTTCACCTCTTCTGAGGAAGAGGAGGAAATCTGCCGTGACAATCCGATACATTCATGACAGAAATAATTGGCACCCTTGAAAAAGATTAGCAAAGAATACTGAATAAAATAATAATACTAATACTGAGTTATATTGTATGTTTTTTAAAAAATTTGAAAATTATTTTATACTAATACAATTGCTCAGAGAAAGATACATTTTTTCTAAAAAAGATAGGGGTCAAAATTATTGACATTCCTGCTTTCAATACTCCCGCACCCTATGAGGATAATGGCACTGATCCTTTTTCAAAATTGGAGAACACATTTGGGAGGGATCTTAGATCATTCCTCAATACAGAATTTTTCAAGATGCTTGATATTCTTCATCTGCGCTTATAGACTGCCCTCTTCCATACAAACTACAGGTATTCAATGGGGTTCAAGTCCGGAGACTAAGATGGCCATTGCAAAATGTTGATTTTATGGTAAATAAAACATTTATTTGTGGAATTTGATGTGTGCTTGGAGTCAATGGCGGCCCGCCCATGGATTATGTTTTAAATGCTCATAAAACTGCGGTAAATGTGTACATTTTCTTGTTTCAAAAATATATTGTTCAAAACAAGCTGTTCAGTTCCATTCTTCTCTGCCCATCAGTGCCTGCCAGCAGCTCCCCGGGCGCATAGGGCATGTGAACATTACTTCCGCACATGAGACTAGATCTGCTCTATCAGATACAGATGGCGCTAAAGCAAAAAGCAAACTGTAATGAACTTGTAAATAAGCAATCATAACAGTCATGGGAGCCTGGGACCTGATAAACCAGACTTCTACTGTATATCCAACAAGAGTCAAAGGACAGAGGGATACACTAGCTAGAACCTTCTGATCGCGGATCTGATAGGACAAAAAAGCATGACGTGGCTGGCCAATTGTATTGTTCATCAGGTTCAAATCAAAATCAAATCAAATTTTATTAGTCACATACACATGGTTAACAGATGTTATTGCGAGGGTATCGAATGCTTGTGCTTCTAGTTCCCGACAGTGCAGTAACATCTAACAAGTAATCTAACAATTCTACAACAACTACCTCATGCACACAAATCAAAGTAAAGGGATGGAATAAGAATATATACATATACAGTGCCTTGCGAAAGTATTCGGCCCCCTTGAACTTTGCGACATTTTGCCACATTTCAGCCTTCAAACATAAAGATATAACACTGTATTTTTTTGTGAAGAATCAACAACAAGTGGGACACAATCATGAAGTGGAACGACATTTATTGGATATTTCAAACTTTTTTAACAAATCGAAAACTGAAAAATTGGGCGTGCAAAATTATTCAGCCCCTTTACTTTCAGTGCAGCAAACTCTCTCCAGAAGTTCAGTGAGGATCTCTGAATGATCCAATGTTGACCTAAATGACTAATGATGATAAATACAATCCACCTGTGTGTAATCAAGTCTCCGTATAAATGCACCTGCACTGTGATAGTCTCAGAGGTCCGTTAAAAGCACAGAGAGCATCATGAAGAACAAGGAACACACCAGGCAGGTCCGAGATACTGTTGTGAAGAAGTTTAAAGCCGGATTTGGACACAAAAAGATTTCCCAAGCTTTAAACATCCCAAGGAGCACTGTGCAAGCGATAATATTGAAATGAAAGAAGTATCAGACCACTGCAAATCTACCAAGACCTGGCCGTCCCTCTAAACTTTCAGCTCATACAAGGAGAAGACTGATCAGAGATGCAGCCAAGAGGCCCATGATCACTCTGGATGAACTGCAGAGATCTACAGCTGAGGTGGGATACTCTGTCCATAGGACAACAATCAGTCGTATATTGCACAAATCTGGCCTTTATGGAAGAGTGGCAAGAAGAAAGCCATTTCTTAAAGATATCCATAAAAAGTGTCGTTTAAAGTTTGCCACAAGCCACCTGGGAGACACACCAAACATGTGGAAGAAGGTGCTCTGGTCAGATTAAACCAAAATTTAACTTTTTGGCAACAATGCAAAACGTTATGTTTGGTGTAAAAGCAACACAGCTCATCACCCTGAACACACCATCCCCACTGTCAAACATGGTGGTGGCAGCATCATGGTTTGGGCCTGCTTTTCTTCAGCAGGGACAGGGAAGATGGTTAAAATTGATGGGAAGATGGATGGAGCCAAATACAGGACCATTCTGGAAGAATGGAACCTGATGGAGTCTGCAAAAGACCTGAGACTGGGACGGAGATTTGTCTTCCAACAAGACAATGATCCAAAACATAAAGCAAAATCTACAATGGAATGGTTCAAAAATAAACATATCCAGGTGTTAGAATGGCCAAGTCAAAGTCCAGACCTGAATCCAATCGAGAATCTGTGGAAAGAACTGAAAACTGCTGTTCACAAATGCTCTCCATCCAACCTCACTGAGCTCGAGCTGTTTTGCAAGGAGGAATGGGAAAAAATGTCAGTCTCTCGATGTGAAAAACTGATAGAGACATACCCCAAGCGACTTACAGCTGTAATCACAGCAAAAGGTGGCGCTACAAAGTATTAACTTAAGGGGGCTGAATGATTTTGCACGCCCAATTTTTCAGTTTTTCATTTGTTAAAAAAGTTTGAAATATCCAATAAATGTCGTTCCACTTCATGGTTGTGTCCCACTTGTTGTTGATTCTTCACAAAAAAATACAGTTTTATATCTTTATGTTTGAAGCCTGAAATGTGGCAAAAGGTCGCAAAGTTCAAGGGGGCCGAATACTTTCGCAAGGCACTGTAAATATATGGATGAGCAATGACATAGAGGCATAGGCAAGACGCAATAGATGGTATAAAAATACAGTATATACATACAGGATGAGTAATGCAAGATATGTAAACATTATTAAAGTGGCATTATTAAAGTGACTAGTGATCTATTTATTAAAGTGGCCAAAGATTTCAAGTCGGTATGTAAGCAGCAGTCTCTCTCTGTTAGTGACAGTCTGATGGTCTTGAGATAGAAGCTATTTTTCAGCCTCTCGGTCCCAGCTTTGAGGAACCTGTACTGACCTCGCCTTCTGGATGGTAGCGGGGTGAACAGGCAGTGGCTCGGGTGGTTGTTGTCCTTGATGATCTTTTTGACCTTCTTGTGACAACGGGTGCTGTAGGTCAGTGGTTCCCAAACGTTTTATAGTCCAGTAGCCATTCACACATTCAACCTCCAGCTGCATACCCCTCTAGCACCAGGGTCAGCGCACTCTAAAATGTTGTTTTTTGCCATCATTGTAAGCCTGCCACACACACACACACTATACAATACATTTATTAAACATAAGAATGGGTGTGAGGTTTTGTTACAACCCGGCTCGTGGGAAGTGACAAAGAGCTCTTATAAATAAAATGGCATAAATAATAATTTAATAATAATAAATTATTTTGCTCTTTATTTAACCATCTTACATATAAAACCTTATTTGTTCATCAACAATTGTGAATAACTCACCACAGGTTAATGAGAAGGGTGTGCTTGAAAGACGCGCATCAATTTGCAGTGTTGGGTTGTATTGGAGAGAGTCTCAGTTAAAAATAATTTTCCACACACAGTCTCTACCTGTATTTAGTTTTCATGCTATTTAGGGCCGAGACTCCACTCTCACATACAGTTGAAGACAGAAGTTTACATACACCTTATCCAAATACATTTAAACTATGTTTTTCACAATTCTTGACATTTAATCCTAGGATCACCAATTAATTTTAAGAATTTGAAATGTCAGAATAATAGTAAAGAGAATGATTTATTTCAGCTTTTGTTTCTTTCATACATTCCCAGTGGGTCAGAAGTTTACATACACTCAATTAGTATTTGGCAACATTGCCTTCAAATTGTTTAACTTGGGTCAAACGTTTCGGGGTGCCTTCCACAAGCTTCCCACAATAAGTACATTTTGGCTGGTGGAACTGAGTCAGGTTTGTAGGCCTCCTTTCTCGCGCACACTTTTTCCAGTTCTGCCCACAAATGTTCTATGGGACTGAGGTCAGGGCTTTATGATGGCCACTCCAATACATTGACTTTGTTGTCCTTAAGCCATTTTGCCACAACTTTGGAAGTATGCTTGGGGTCATTGTCTATTTGGAAGACCCACTTGCGACCAAGCTTTAACTTCCTGACTGCTGTCTTGAGATGTTGGTTCAATATATCCACATGATTTTCCTACCTCATGATGGCATCTATTTTGTGAAGTGCACCAGTCCCTCCTGCAGCAAAGCACCCCCACAACATGATGCTGCCACCCCCGTGCTTCACGGTTGAGATGGTGTTCTTCGGCTTGCAAGTCACCCCTTTTTCCTCCAAACATAACGATGGTCATTATGGCCAAACAGTTCTATTTTGGTTTCATCAGACCAGAGGACATTTCTCCAAAAAGTACAATTGTTTTCCTGTTGGAAGGTGAACCTTTGCCCCCAGAGGTCCTGAGCGCTCTGGAGCAGGTTTTCATTAAGGATTTATCTGTACTTTGCTTCGTTCATCTTTCCCTCATTTCTGACTAGTCTCCCAGCCCCTGCCGCTGAAAAACAACACCACAGCATGATGCTGACACCACCACGCTTCACCGTAGGGATGGTGGCAGGTTTCCTCCAGACGTGACGCTTGGCATTCAGGCCAAATAGTTCAATCTTGGTTTCATCAGACCGGAGAATCTTGGACTGAGAGTCCTTTAGGTGCCTTTTAGCAAACTCCCAGCAGGCTCTCTTGTCTTTTACTGAGGAGTGGCTTCCGTCAAGCCACTCTACCATAAAGGTCTGATTGGTGGAATGCTTCAGAAATGGTTGTCCTTCTGGAAGGTTCTTCCATCTCCACAGAGGAACTCTGGAGCTCTGTAAGAGTGACCATCAGGTTCTTGGTCACCTGACCAAAGTCCTTCTTCCCCGATTGCTCAGTTTGGCTTGGTGGCCAGCTCTAGGATGAATCTTGGTGGTTCCAAACTTCTTCCATTTAAGAATGATGGAGGCCACTGTGTTCTTGGGGACCATCAATGCTGCTGATTTTTTCTTTACCCTTCCCCAGATCTGTGCCTCGGCAAAATCCAATTTCGGAGCTCTACAGACAATTTCTTCGACCTCATGGCTTGATTGGGGATTTTATGACACCTCAGGCAGCAGAGGAATCCTTTTTCCTTAAGTGTTGGGGATTGGAATGTCTGTGTGGGTCTTATGGAGAGTCTACCTCAGAACTGTAACATGCAATACATGGACTTAGGACATTATGCTTCATCAGCCAAAATGGTGTTAACAATGACAGATGGAATATGAAAATAAATGTTGATTTTGTGATGTCATTAAAAGTTAAATGAGGATGTTATAAAAATATGCAGATTAGAGAGAATGTTTTTGTGACAATGAACTGTGACTTTAGTCTAAACAGGATCATAGTAAATTCTAATACCTTGCCTCGTAACAAGCTACGCCCCAGGGAACCCAGAGAGTGTGTCATAAAGATGGAAACGCCCTCTTTTGACCAGAGGGTATAAACCATGGGAGTTAAGAATTAACATTCTAGTCTAAAGGACCACGCGTTGCAGCCAGTGTCAACGTTTAATCCCGACCCCCCCAAATGCAACACAAGGTTGAAGAGGACAAAGCAACCTCTTAACAATCAATGCATACGGTTTAATACTGGACCTAAGAAGGTGAATTGAATCAGGACCACCCGGTTATTCTTTTTAAGTCACCAGTTGCCTACATGGCCCTCCTACCCACGCTGAGAGCATCAACATGGCTGATTGTTCTCCTCAGAAGCCCACTCTCACAGAACGAGTGCAAGGAAACAGCCAACTAAGAGAAAGGACATTGTGACATCTGTGGACAATCAGAGACTTACACCCGATAACAAAGGAGACGCGGCCATCGAAAGAACAAGGCGTCGGCCGAACCTATCCCACTAAGCGGAACTCAGCCCACAAAGAGACACCCAATGGAGACCTTTGTAAATACATGCATTACAATTCTTACCCATAAGATAATTTGTGGCGAGGTGTTAGGGCTAAAACTAAGCATAGTTTACAAATGTATCCAAGTGTTGCGTTTCTCTCTTGCTCTTTCGCTCTCTCTTTAAATCTCCATCTTGTGCGACACGTGTCAAATTGTTTTGGTCCGCTAGTGACCTGTTGTCATTATATTAAGTTCTAATCAATAACCTAGACTGTTCGCTTGTTAGTAAATAAATAATCAACTCAATTTGTGTGGTACGGAATGATTAGTGAGACTTTGTGCAGATTTAAAGGACTATGCAACATTCAGAATGAGGTTGATATGAGGAAATGGTGGACTGCTATGATATTGAGATTCTGATATTTTCTTTGTGTTAATTCGGGAAATGGTAACTCATTAAACAACATTTTCCCGTGGTGCCCCAGGTTAATGAGTTAATTGTTACATGATTAATTTAATCACATAATAATAAACATAAGTAATTATTTCGATAAATTGCATGTCATCACATTAAAGATTGCAACGACGCCCCAGTGCGAGGAATCTAAGATAAAACTATGCCTCACGGTTGAATTCAGTCCTTAGGAATTGTGTAGCACGATACTTACACACCAATAGCGCTATAGGCAGGATTATTGTTGAGTGGTGTGTGTGTGGTTCTTTTTCACCCAGATACTATTGGAGAGAGATTGCCTCATGTGTATATCTGATGAAAGTCAGTGTCAGTGTGTAGGGGATTTACTGAATACTATGAGCTAGGGCATATGTACCAGTTGATGCAGGCATTCTGAGAAATATACTAGCTTGGCCCAATGTAGTGTTATTTCTGTCTCTCACGTTTAGGACCAAGTAGACTCGGTCATTATTAATTTCTCGAGCGAGGATATAGGGCAAGCCGATTGAAATTTGGGTAGAGATTAGCTTGACCAAGCGAATAATTATCTCTCCGTCTCTCGCGTTTTCAGTGGTGTGAGTAGACCAACAGTGTATTTCTTTGTTTTCCACGGGTTCCGGTTAACATCTCGAAAAATATCGCCGAAAGGTTGATCTCACTTAGTAAACCCGTTCACTTGTTGGAGGGGACTTTTGACAATGCTAGAAAGTAAGATTCTGCACAAGTGAGGCTAGGCATTGCACCAAATGCTAAGCAAACAAGGGGGAGCAGCCATTTTTGTGTTTCCCTTTGTTCAAAGTGAAATCCTGCGCCGTGCGGGAATCAATTTTGATTTCAGCTTGTGCTATCAGTGACCTCTGATGGCGATGAATCTCCAGTAATTGTTTTTGGAATAGTTCAGGTTGCACTGTATGATATAATTTTAAACTTTGCTAAGATAAAGCAATGCTTTTAGGTTCATTAAAGTTTAATTCCAAATAGTGAACACCTTAGTGGTGTAGTGGAGGATATGTGAAGGTATACGCAGTATTCCCACTTATTTCAAATAAAATCAAATCAGTATTCCCACTTATTTTCAGTGGGCATTGTGTATGCTCACTTCTTAATCCCCACTGATACATATCAAAGACGTATATTTGAGGTATACATTGTATCAATTAATAGGGCTGGCAGAACAGATCAGAATGTTTAGCTTAAAATGTATTATTCTTCACATTTTAGGCACAGCAATGTACACACGGCAGTAGGCCTAAGAGTGAGTTTTACAAAATGCAGTTTGTGCGAAAACACTATTCTAAAAAGCACAAACAAGCAAGCAGTTTCATGGACAGAGATGGAAATATCAGTTAGAAAGAGGGGGGGGGGGGATTTAAAGATGCAAAAACTATCATGGTTTACTAATTTGAATAGGATAATGCCTTTGGCTGCTAGACAATGAAAGAATGTTGAAAGAAAACCAGTAGAACAGAGAATGCATATAAGTAAGTCTTTATAAAAATAATTGCCTCCAAAATTAGAGTATACCCACTTTTCCAGGCACCATTAAACCACTGGAACACCCCTACTCTTACAATAAGTACCATGGGATTTTGAATGAACACAGAGAGTTGGGACACCCATTTTAAAGCCCCACCCGAAAGACGGTACCTTACGCAGGGTAATGTCCTCAAATGTATTCATGGTTTAAAATTATTGTTTTATTCACATTTTACACCTGTTTAGGCTTCTTGCAATCAATTTGCAATTTAAAAATATTTGTTTTATTATGTTCCGGCCCCCCGACCATCTATGTTCCGGCCCCCCGACCATCTGCTCAAGAAGATATTGGCCCTCGGCTGAATCTAGTTGATGAATCCTGCACTATGGTGTTGAATGCTGAGCTGTAGTCAATGAACAGTATTCTTACGTAGGTGTTCCTTTTGTCCAAGTGAGAAAGGGCAGTGGAGTGCAATGGATAATGCGTCATTTGTGGATCTGTTGGGGCAGTATGCGAATTGGAGTGGGTCCAGGGTGTCTGGGATGATGGTGTTGATGTGAGCATGGCTAGCCTTTCAAAGCATTTAATGGCTACAGATCTGAGTCCAATGGGGCGATAGTCATGTAGACAGGTTCTCTTGGCATTCTTTGGCACAGGGACTATTGTGGTCTGTTTAAAACATGTAGGTATTACAGACTGGGTCAGGGAGAGGTTGAAAATGTCAGTGAAAACACTTGCCAGCTGGTCAGCACATGCTCTGAGTACACATCCTGGTAATCCACCTGGTCCTGGGGCCTTGTGAATGTTAACCTGTTTAAAGGTCTGACTCACATCGGCTACAGAGAGCTTGATCACACAGTCCTCTGTAACAGCTGGTGCTCTCACGCATGGTTCAGTGATGCTTGACTCAAAGCGAGCTTAGAAGGCACTTTGCTCGTCAGGTAGGCTTGCGTCACTGGACATCTCGCGGCTGGGTTTCACTTTGCAATCCACGATAGTTTGCCAGCACTGCCACATCTGACGAGCGTCAGAGCCGGTGTAGTAGGATTCAATCTAAATCCTGTATTGACGCTTTGCTTGTTTGATGGTTCCTTGGAGGGCGTAGTGGGCGTAGTGGGATTTCTTTCAAGCGTTCGGGTTAGTGTCCCGCTCCTTGAAAGTGGCAGCTCTATCCATGGCTTCTGGTTGAAATATGTACATAAAGTCACTGTGGGGACGACTTCGTCAATGCACTTATTAATGAAGCTGGTGACTGATGTGGTAAACACCTCAATGCCATCGGATGAGTCAAGGAACAAATTCCAGTCTGTGCTAGAGATACAGTCCTGTAGCTTAGCATCCACTTCATCGGACCAATTCCGTATTGAGCTCATCACTGGTACTTCCTGTTTGAGTTTTTGATTCTAAGCAGGAATCAGGAGGATAGAGATATGGTCAGATTTGCCAAGTGGAGGATGAGGATAATCATTGCATGTGTGTGGAGGAAAGGTGATCTAGAGTTTTTCCACCTCTAGTTGCACATGTGACATGCTGGTTGAAGTTAGACAAAACGTATTTCAGTTTTCTTGCATTGAAAGCACAAGTCACTAGGAGTGTTGCCTCTGGATGTACATTTTCTTGTTTGCTTATGGTCCTATACAGCTCGTTGAGTGCAGTCTTAGTGTCAGCATTGGTTTGTGGAGGTAAATAGATAGCTACAAAATATATAGCTGAAAATTCTCTTGATAAAAAGTATGGTCTACAGCTTATCATGAGGTATTCTTAACTCAGGCGAGCAGAACCTTGACACTTCCTTAATTTTACAGAAAGAGCAGAAGCTGTTGTTTAAGTGATACACACCACCCCCCTTGAACTTACCCAACGCTGCTGTTCGGTCCTGACGATGCATAGAAAAACCAGCTACAATATTATCCATGTCCTTGTTCAGCCAAGTTTCAGAGATACATAGGATATTACAGTACTTCAAGTCCCGTTGATAGGATAGTCTCGAACGGACCTTGTCCAGTTTCTTCTCCAGTGATTGTACATTTGCCAATAGAACAGAGGGTAGAGGCGGAATATTTACTTATTGTCGTAGTTTCATCAGGGTACCCGCACGTCGGCCTCTATATCGCTGTCTCCTCATCTTCCAAGTGTCGCGATTAGGGCCTGATCCGGGTGAGCAGTGTCTCCTGTGCTGCTAGTAGAAATCTTCAACCAAATTCAGTGATCGCTGGTCTGATGTCCAGAAGCTCTTTTCGGTCATAGGAAACGATTGTGGAAACATTATGTACAAAAAAAGTTAAGATCAGTGCAAAAAAAAAAAAAAAAAAAATAGGAGCAAGTAAAACTGGATACATTCCAGCATCATTCTTGTACTTCTTGTTGGGCCAAGGGCTAGGGTTGCTGCTGGGCCCAGGGCTATGGTTGCTGCATGGCTCTCGTCATAGTCTGTGTGGGAGAGAGTGATAAGCAAAGTTACCAAGCAGGATACATTCGGTATGAACAATGACTTTTGTTAGCAAACAGCTAGTAGTCAACAACGTAATGTAGTGGTGAAATAGTTTACTTACTCCTAGTCATTACAAGCATTTGAGTGAGAGTGAAAAGGAAAGTTTACAAACAGGCTTGCAACAATCACTAATGTTATAAGCAGTGAGCTTTGTTAGCAGCCAGCTAGCAGACAATAAAATGAAGTAGTGATCATTTCGATTCATATAACTTATAGCTAACTAGATGGCTGGGTAATACATTAGGACATATCAGTGTCAGGATGTCTTTTGTTAGCTATGTCATGATGTGGCCCTTTCTGGGTACAGAGCATGGAATCCCCCTCTCTCTCCCTCCTACACCCAGGTTCTGTTATCGCAGGTCGTAAATTCCTGGAGGAGACTCTCTCCTGCTGGCCATGCAGTATATATATAGAGAGAGTTTCACAGTAGAACAAAGGAACTTCTTCTACATCACAGAACTTGAGAACTGAATAATGTCCATGTTTTGGAGAATGTGTTTCATGTTTGTGACCACATGAAAGACAATACAGCCACATTACCATAACTCTGTTTATACAGGTGCCTCCATTATGAGGTTTGCGTCTAATTATTGTATAAAATGAACGAGTAAAGATGAAACTATTTGTGAAATGATATAATGATGTTAATGTTAGAGAATTGTATTCCCTTGAATGTTTAACTAAGTCATTGGCCTGCACCCATGAGCACAGACATGATCTGGCTCATGGGACAGCCCTTTTCTACTGTTACGAATAAAAAAACCCACCTGAAGAAATCCTCTTCAGACCATACATACCCTAGTCAGCTGAGAGGGCAAAGGTTTGAGTGGAGACCACAAAAACCTCAGTAAACTAAGGTTATAATGGTTGTTGAATTCCTAACAATACCACATGGAGCATTGGCTACACTGCAGGAAATGGTTAAACTCTGAGACTATCGATCCCTACAGAATAAGAGTAAATCCTAGATACTAATTAGTAGTCTGCAGCTAGAAATTGTTAACCTGGGATGTGAAGACCGACAACCGCCAAGACATCTATTCTATAAGAACATTTCTGAATGGTACTCTGAAGTATCCAACCACTTCAGGGAAGCAGAGAGACGCTTGAATGAACTTTCCAACAGAAAGATGGACAATTCCAACAGAGATCATGACAACACACTGAGCGTAAATATATATTGATTGCAATTATTCCCGAATGAACAACAACATTGTAGTTACTCCACAATACTAACCTAATTGAAAGAGTGAAAAGAAGCAAGCCTGTAGAATTAACTTTAGAATTCACTTTTTGTCCTGAATACAAAGTGTTATGCTTGGGGCAAATCCAACACAACACATTACTAAGTACCACACTTCATATTTTCAAGCATAGTTTTGGGGAGTTTTCAGGATAAAAAAGAAACGGAATGGAGCTAAGCACAGGCAACATCCTAGAGGAAAACCTGGTTCAGTGTCACGTTCTGACCTTACTTCTGTTATTATTTCTTTGTTTCAGTATGGTCAGGGCGTGAGTTGGGTGGGTTGTCTATGTTCGTTTTTCTACTGTATAATTTGGGATTTCTGTTTTCGGCCTGGTATGGTTCTCAATCAGAGGCAGCTGTCAATCGTTGTCCCTGATTGAGAATCATACTTAGGGAGCCTGGTTTCACTTTTGAGTTGTTGGTGTTTATTTTCCGTGTTAGTGTCTGTGCCACACGGGACTGTTTGGGTTTGATTTACGTCACGTTTATTGTTTTGTCCAGTGTTTGTTATTCATTAAAAAACATCAACACTTACCACGCTACGTTTTGGTCCTCCGATCCTTCATACTACTCCTCCTCGTCAGAAGAGGAGGACGAAAACCCTTACATTCCGTCTGTTTTCCACCAGACACTGGGAGACGAATTCATCTTTCAGATGAAAACATATTAAAACACATTTTCACTTGTCATCATGGGGCATTGTGTGTAGATGGGTGAGATTTTTATTTATTTAATCCATTATGACAACAGGCTGTAACATGTAAAATGTGGAATAAGATAAGTGGTATGAATACTTTCTGAATTCACTGTACATACAGTTCATGATACAGTACAACTGTCCTGGCTGTGGTACCATAGCACTTCATGCTAATCATTAATGGTGTTGAAGATGTTTAACCTTCTCACATTTTCGAAAGAAAAAGATACAGAATGAGAACCTACTCGCTACCCCTCCTCCTCCTCCTCTTCCTCCTCCACTGTCCCCATGTCTCAGAGGCAGAAATGGGACTGTCTTTATCACACAGATAATTACCACAGTTCATTAGCGAGGTTTAAGTAATCACACTCTTACGCTGCTACTGTTGTCACTCTAGGTATCTTTCTCTCCCTCTCTCTCTCTTCTATTGAATCAACAACATCACCCTCTCTCTTTCCTACTCTTTCTTTATTGTTAGTGTGCGTGTGTGTTTGTGTGTATCTTTCCTGTTGCTGTATAAACGTCCCAAACGAGTTAAATGAGCGCCAACTGCCCCCAGAGGCCTGGAAGCTACATCTGCTATGAAAATGCCTTTCCTTTCATTTCCCCTGATCCACAACCTCACAACAAACAAACAAACAAACAAACAAACAAACAAACAAACAAACACACACACACACCATGATCCCTATTTGTTTCACAGTCTGACCTCTGAACTATGACATCAGACGTCAGTACGTCAGGGGGTGCTTGGAATGGGGACATTGCGAACCAGTACAGTAGGCAGGTTCACTAGGCAACTTTGTGGGCGACCCGACCAAATTCACATAGTAATGTGAATTGTAGATCTGTCATTCTCATGGAGGCAAGTCTGGTAAGCGGTAGGTCTGGCTATGGGTGCTATTTCTATTCTTTGCAGTCGTTAAGTTTCACTTTTGCATCTTTTTACTGATGTTTTTTTTTTACATCAGCTTCAAACAGCTGAAAATACTATATTTTTGGTTATTGAAATTGCAGAGCGGTTTAGATTGTACAGGGATTTAACAAACAAGAAATGGCAGAGCCATTGTACCTTTAAGTGTTTACCATCATAAGGAACACATCTGCCTCAAGGACCTGCCATATTGGAATTTCCTTCATTTTGGAAGAATTTTTTAAAAATCTTTAAAAACCTTATTTTCACCCTAAGTTTGTGAAAAGCTAAGACTTTAATTAAAAGATCATCAAGAAAATGTAAATATTTATTTAAAAAATTAAAGTACAGTTAAACATGGATTTTTGCATTGACGGGGTGTATTGATACACCATCCAAAGTGTAATTAATAACTTCAACATTCTCAAAGGGATATTCAGTTGCAGGTTTTTTTTGTTTTGACCCATCTACCAATAGGTGCCCTTCTTTGCGAGGTATTGGAAAATCTCTCTGGTCTTCGTGGTTGAATCTGTGTTTGAAAATCACTGCTCGACTGAGGGACCTCCAATTGGGAGGAGGTCAGAGACCTGGCTGTGTGGTGCCAGGATAACAACCTCTCCCTCAACGTGATCAAGACAAAGGAGATGATTGTGGACTACAGGAAAAGATGGACCGAGCACTCCCCCATTCTCATCGACTGGGATATATTGGAGCAGGTTGAGAGCTTCAAGTTCCTTGGTGTCCACATCACCAACAAACTATCATTTGTGAAGGCACAACAAAGCCCATTCCCCCTCAGGAGTTTGAAAAGATTAGGCATGGGTCCTCAGATCCACAAAAAGTTATACAGCTGCACCATCGAGAGCGTCCTAACTGGTTGTATCACAGCCTAGTATGGCAACTGCTCGGCCTCTGACCGCAAGGCTCTACAGAGGGTAATGCGTACGGCCCAGTACATCACTGGGGCCAAGCTTCCTGCCATCCAGGACCTCTATACCAGGTGGTGTCAGAGGAAGGCCCTGTAAATTCCCAAAGACTACAACCACCCTAGTTATAGACTGTTCTCTCTGCCACCACAAGGCAAGTGGTATTGGAGCGCCAAGTCTAGGTCCAAAATGTTTCTTAACAGCTTCTACCCCCAATCCATAAGATTCCTGAATAGCTAATCAAATGTCTACCCGGACTATTTGCATTGCCCCACACCCCATTTTTACACTGCTGCTACTCTCTGTTTATTATCCATGCATAGTCACTTTACCTCAACCTACATGTACATATTATCTCAACTTACCTGTGTCCCCGCACATTGACTCTGTACTGGTACAGAGCCTCGCTACTGTTATTTTATTGTTGCTCCTCTATTTTTGTTATTTTTCTTCTTTATTTATATTTTTTCTTTTATTTATAATTTTTTTACTTCAGTTTATTTTAGTAAATACTTTCTTAACCCTTTTTCTTAAAAATGCATTCTTGGTTAAGGTCTTCACCGGTTGTATTCGGTGCATGTGACATGTACAATTTGATTTGATTTGAAATATCATGAAGGCCTATTGTTATCCAAATGCTGACGAAGGCTATCGCCAAAACACGTACGTTTGCTTTGACCTACTGACGTTACATTTTTTTTAACTTAAATAATATTTCAGTGAGCGCAGGTTTTTCATTTTCTCTGGAATAATCTGAATTGCCAGATCTAATTCCATGGTTGTACTGGTGTATAGATGTGTGAGCCAAGTGAAAAGTAGCCTCTTTTAACCACATGGGGGCAGAGAGGAGCATAGTAGGTAGCAACAGGGAATACAAACAGAAGTGTGTGTGTGTGTGTGTCTGTGGTAGCAGATGGGTAGAAGCATCAATCTTATGTTTTATGTTAAGGGCCAGATGCCTACTCCTGGATTACAGGTAGCTTTATACTACCATTTTGTTTGCATCAACTGTTTGTTATCCTCCATCACATGTTAATCAGAATCAAATCCTCTGGGAGTGGAGACAGTAAAGAGAGCTCCATATTTCACTTTAAAACCCTGTCAACATGATTTACTGTATTTTAAGGTGTCTTAAAGCATCATGTGACCATTGCCAAGAATTTCCACATCTGGTTTCTCTATTCTATTCTATTCTGTTAACATTGTTTTATGTCAGATAGTGCGACAAACCGTCTGCAACTATCAGTTGAGGGACGAGTGTCAAGTAGGCGTGACGCCACCTGTTGGTCACATGTTGTGTTGCTGTACAGTAAATTAATCTTTACAAAAGGAGTTAATGTAGGAAGAGCTTTCAACGTCATCCTGCACAGGATTGGGAAAAAGTGAAGTTTGCATGACACCAGCCACATTTGACAAAGTGCTAACACAAAGTGCTAACACACTAAATAGTGTGATAGCTGTTCAGTACTTGCCAAATAGTAAGCCAAATTTGACCTGCAGTTATTAACACTTTATAAAATGCACTTACACATGGTTATAACCTTTATCTGTCATCAAGCAACCATAAATAGGCTGGAAATGTCATTATTTTCAGTGTTCTATTCCTGAATTCCACAACTCAGCTCTGAGTTGGCTGCCAATTGTGGAGTCATCAGCTAGAGCATAAAGGGAGGAGGGAAAGGTGTAAACTACATGTGATTTCACATTAATCTGCATGAAAAGTAAACAACACTATATAACAGAAATTGTAAAATAAAAATAATTTTGAAAGAGTGATTCCTGAAGGCCGTTAGACATAGTATATAAAGGGTTATGTGTTGTGTAACACCAGTGGGCTAGGGATGGCCTAGAGCCAGCAGTAATACTAGCTCAGCACTTTAGCCTGGCCATTAAACCAGCAGGCCTGTAGTCTACTGGACCAGTCTGACCACAGCCTGAGACTAACCTTGCCACTCTGTTGGAGAGACAGACACAGACACAGACACAGACACAGACACAGGTCACGCTCACGCACGCACGCACACACGCACACGCACACACACACACACACACACACACACACACACACACACACACACAAAAAAAGATGCCCGCTAGGCCTGCCTAATGCTTCTTAGGCAGCTTCAGCTGGAAATCTGCGGCTGTTCCAAAACACCACTCAGGAAACGACATTTCCCTACATTTAACAGGGGAAAGAGAGAGAGAGAGAGAGAGCGAGAATGAGAAAGAAAGAACTGAGGGGAGTTTCTAAGTGAGAACAGAGCATGTACTGTTTGTTATTACACACAGTGATTTTGGGAACGGAGAAAGAAAATGAGAGAGAAGAGACAAAAATAGAGAAAAGTAGAGTAGGCTAGATGGTGGCCTGGGCTCTGGAGGATGGTGTAACTACTGGAGAGTTGTTACATGGCTGTGTCTAGATGTATAGCTACATCTTGTTGTATTGCGTAGTTTATTGTATAGGTGCAGTTTATGGATTGGTTGACTGTAGAAAATGAACTTCTCCTCTGTAATGTACGTTCTCTTGACTAGAGCGCTCATAGCAGGTAAGATGCTCTACTTACATACTACTACTGTATTCACATACTGTACTACCTCTGTATTAACATACTACTACCCTGTATTTACTTGCTGTTAATTTATCTCTGTATAAGTAGGGATAAATAAATACTTTTGCACATTCTTCAGTTTGAATTGTCAGGATACTCTAACTCTCAACCATGTGAACTTATACAGTACATTGTCAGGCCACTGTTTTATATGTTATCCCATACAAACATTCTTCACATTTTATTGTGTTACAAAGGGCATAAAAATTTATTTAATTGGAATTGTGGAAGAACCTCTTAATAAAAAAATGTATTAATAGAAATTAAATACCTAAAATATGGCTCCATGCATCAAATACATTTTACAATCACCTATGGCATTGATTGCAGCTATGAGTCTTCTTGGGTAAGTCTATACTTGCTTTGCACACCTGGATTGTGAAATATTTTCCCATTATTCTTTTCAAAATTCTTCAAGCTCTGTCAAGATGTTGGGGATCAAGTCTTGCCATAGACTTTTAAGCAGATTTAAGTAAATACTGTAACTTGCCCGCTCAGGAACATTCACTGTCTTCTTGGTAAGCAACTCCAGTTTAGATTTCGCCTTGTGTTGGAGGTTATTGTCCTGCTTAAAGGTGAATTATTCTCCCAGTTTCTGGTGTAAAGCAGACTAACGCAGACTGTGCTTAGCGCCATCCCGTTTCTTTTAATCCTAAAAACCGCCCAGTATTTGCCGATGTAAAGCATGCCTATACCATGACGCAGCCACCCAAACACAAGGCTTTGCAATTAGGCCAAAAAGTGTATTCCTTTACTATGTTTTTTTTTGCAATATTACTTTAGTGCCTTGTTGCATTCAAGATGCATTTTTTGGCATATTTTGTATATTTCTATTCTTCTTTTCACCGTGTCATTTAGGTCATTATTGTGGAGTCACTAGTTTTCTCCCATTACATCCCTGGAGCAGTTTAATTCCTGTCCTGCAGCTCAGTTCAGAAGGATGACTATCTTTGATGTGTCTAGATTGTTTAATATATGATCCACAGCATAATTATTAACTTGACCATGCATGAAGAGATTATAAATGTCTGATTTGTTATTGTTACCCATCTACCAATCACTGCCCTTTTTATGAGGCTTTCAAAAAGCTCCCTGGTCTTTGTAGTTGAATCTGTGCTTGGAATTCAATAGTTGACTGAATGACCTTACAGATGTTGGATGTTTGGGGGACAGAGCAACGTTTAGTGATTCAAAAATCCTGTCAACCCCTATTATTTCACACAGAGTGACTCCATGTAACTTATTATGTAATTTGTTAAGCCACATGTTACTCCTGAACTAATTTAGGTTTGCCTAAACAAAGGGTCTGAATACTTATGCAATGACTATATTTTAGTTATGAACTTCCACTTTGACAATACAGAGTATTTTGTGTAGATTGTTGACAAATAAAAATCATAATTGAATTCATTTTAATCTGACTTTGTTATACGTTTGCAAGGCACTGTATCTACCATCTGTCAGCAACAGGAGATAAGCAGTCACTAACTCCTCAAATATCAGTTTTGAAGTTCAGAGTGCTAGCATCTCAAAATCAACCACATATCGAAAGTATATAAGCTAGGTATATATATATCTATACAGTGGGGCAAAAAAGTATTTAGTCAGCCACCAATTGTCAGCCACCAATTGTCACCCACTGTAATTTTCATCATAGGTAAACTTCAACTATGACAGACAAAATGAGAGAAAAAAAATCCAGAAAATCACATTGTAGGATTTTTAATGAATTTATTTGCAAATTATTTGCAAACAACCAAGATTTCTGTCTCTTACAGACCTGTAACTTCTTCTTTAAGAGGCTCCTCTGTCCTCCACTCGTTACCTGTATTAATGGCACCTGTTTGAACTTGTTGTCAGTATGTCCACAACCTCAAACAGTCACACTCCAAACTCCACTATGGCCAAGACCAAAGAGCTGTCAAAGGACACCAGAAATAAAATTGTAGACCTGTACCAGGCTGGGAAGACTGAATCTGCAATAGTTAAGCAGCTTGGTGTGAAGAAATCAACTGTGGGAGCAATTATTAGGAAATGGAAGACATACAAGACCACTGATAATCTCCCTCGATCTGGGGCTCCACGCAAGATCTCACCCCATGGGGTCAAAATTATCACAAGAACGGTGAGTAAACCACACGGGGGGACCTAGTGAATGACCTGCAGAGAGCTGGGACCAAAGTAACAAAGCCTACCATCAGTAACACACTACGCCGCCAGGGACTCAAATCCTGCTTAAGCCAGTACATATCCAGGCCAGTCTGAAGTTTTCTAGAGAGCATTTAGAGGATCCAGAAGAAGATTGGGAGAACGTCATATGGTCAGATGACACCAAAATATAACTTTTTGGTAAAAACTCAACTCGTTGTGTTTGGAGGACAAAGAATGCTGAGTTGCATCCAAAGAACACCATACCTACTGTGAAGCACGGGGGTGGAAACATCATGCTTTGGGGCTGTTTTTCTGCAAAGGGACCAGGGCGACTGATCCGTGTAAAGGAAAGAATGAATGGGGCCATGTATCGTGAGATTTTGAGTGAAAACCTCCTTCCATCAGCAAGGGCAACGTGACTGGGTCTCTCATGCATGACAATGATCCCAAACACACCGCCCGGGCAACGAAGGAGTGGCTTCGTAAGAGGCATTTCAAGGTCCTGGAGTGGCCTAGCCAGTCTCCAGATCTCAACCCAATAGAAAATCTTTGGAGGGAGTTGAAAGTCCGTATTGCCCAGCAACAGCCCCAAAACATCACTGCTCTAGAGGAGATCTGCATGGAGGAATGGGCCAAAATACCAGCAACAGTGTGTGGAAACCTTGTGAAGACTTACAGAAAACGTTTGACCTCTGTCATTGCCAACAAAGGGTATATAACAAAGTATTGAGATAATACTTTTTTTCCACAATAATATGCTTATACAGTGCCTTGCGAAAGTATTCGGCCCCCTTGAACTTTGCGACCTTTTGCCACATTTCAGGCTTCAAACATAAAGATATAAAACTGTATTTTTTTGTGAAGAATCAACAACTGAAAAATTGGGCGTGCAAAATTATTCAGCCCCCTTAAGTTAATACTTTGTAGCGCCACCTTTTGCTGCGATTACAGCTGTAAGTCGCTTGGGGTATGTCTCTATCAGTTTTGCACATCGAGAGACTGAATTTTTTTCCCATTCCTCCTTGCAAAACAGCTCGAGCTCAGTGAGGTTGGATGGAGAGCATTTGTGAACAGCAGTTTTCAGTTCTTTCCACAGATTCTCGATTGGATTCAGGTCTGGACTTTGACTTGGCCATTCTAACACCTGGATATGTTTATTTTTGAACCATTCCATTGTAGATTTTGCTTTATGTTTTGGATCATTGTCTTGTTGGAAGACAAATCTCAGTCCCAGTCTCAGGTCTTTTGCAGACTCCATCAGGTTTTCTTCCAGAATGGTCCTGTATTTGGCTCCATCCATCTTCCCATCAATTTTAACCATCTTCCCTGTCCCTGCTGAAGAAAAGCAGGCCCAAACCATGATGCTGCCACCACCATGTTTGACAGTGGGGATGGTGTGTTCAGCTGTGTTGCTTTTATGCCAAACATAACGTTTTGCATTGTTGCCAAAAAGTTCAATTTTGGTTTCATCTGACCAGAGCACCTTCTTCCACATGTTTGGTGTGTCTCCCAGGTGGCTTGTGGCAAACTTTAAACAACACTTTTTATGGATATCTTTAAGAAATGGCTTTCTTCTTGCCACTCTTCCATAAAGGCCAGATTTGTGCAATATACGACTGATTGTTGTCCTATGGACAGAGTCTCCCACCTCAGCTGTAGATCTCTGCAGTTCATCCAGAGTGATCATGGGCCTCTTGGCTGCATCTCTGATCAGTCTTCTCCTTGTATGAGCTGAAAGTTTAGAGGGACGGCCAGGTCTTGGTAGATTTGCAGTGGTCTGATACTCCTTCCATTTCAATATTATCGCTTGCACAGTGCTCCTTGGGATGTTTAAAGCTTGGGAAATCTTTTTGTATCCAAATCCGGCTTTAAACTTCTTCACAACAGTATCTCGGACCTGCCTGGTGTGTTCCTTGTTCTTCATGATGCTCTCTGCGCTTTTAACGGACCTCTGAGACTATCACAGTGCAGGTGCATTTATACGGAGACTTGATTACACACAGGTGGATTGTATTTATCATCATTAGTCATTTAGGTCAACATTGGATCATTCAGAGATCCTCACTGAACTTCTGGAGAGAGTTTGCTGCACTGAAAGTAAAGGGGCTGAATAATTTTGCACGCCCAATTTTTCAGTTTTTGATTTGTTAAAATTTTTTGAAATATCCAATAAATGTCGTTCCACTTCATGATTGTGTCTCACTTGTTGTTGATTCTTCACAAAAAAATACAGTTTTATATCTTTATGTTTGAAGCCTGATTTTTTTTCTCATTTTGTCTGTCATAGTTGAAGTGTACCTATGATGAACATTTCAGGCCTCTCATCTTTTTAAATGGGAGAACTTGCACAATTGGTGGCTGACTAAATACTTTTTTGCCCCATATACAGTGCCTTGCGAAAGTATTCGGCCCCCTTGAACTTTGCGACCTTTTGCCACATTTCAGGCTTCAAACATAAAGATATAAAACTGTATTTTTTTGTGAAGAATCAACAACAAGTTTTATATCTTTATGTTTGAAGCCTGAAATGTGGCAAAAGGTCGCAAAGTTCAAGGGGGCCGAATACTTTCGCAAGGCACTGTATATAGTATATTCAATTAAGCAGATGCTTTTATCCAAAGTGACTTACAGTAATTTGTGCATACATGTTTTACGTATGGGTGGAACCCACTATCCTCGCGTTGCAAGCGTCATGCTCTGCAGAGATGTGCGTGTGTGTGTTATTATGTGTGTGTTTGCGTGCACTGGTTTTGTAAACAAAGAAACAGCGCAGACATAGCTGTGGTTTGGTTGAATTCAGCCCTTGTTCTGACTTCAGTGTCACTGTCTTTGTCCCAAATTGCACCCTATTCCGAATAGTGCACT
Organism: Oncorhynchus mykiss; assembly: GCF_013265735.2. Classification (NCBI taxonomy): domain Eukaryota; kingdom Metazoa; phylum Chordata; class Actinopteri; order Salmoniformes; family Salmonidae; genus Oncorhynchus; species Oncorhynchus mykiss. Next base: position 11,760,096 of record NC_048587.1, on the reverse strand, counting down.
ACTTTTGACCAGAGCCCATGTATGATGTCTCTGGCGTGGTTATGGACAACATATGAACATGGTTATGACATAAAGATATTCCGTACATACACTGCAAAATAATTCTAGTTGTTTCAAAAATGCAAATTAATTACTTAAAAATCAAACAATGTGATTTTCTGGATTTTTGTTTTAGATTCCGTCTCTCACAGTTGAAGTGTACTTATGATTTTTTTTAAACAGACCTCTACATGCTTTGTAAGTAGGAAAACCTGCAAAATCGGCAGTGTATCAAATAATTGTTCTCCCCACTGTTTGCATGATGCGCAGCGCTAGTTCATACAGGAAACCAGAGTATTGGCATAAGCTGATAGCATCAGCTGGTATTGCACCAATTAGATTCATCACTCCATGTTAATATGGCAGTCTATTTAGTCCACCAGGTTCTGCACACACTTCTCTGATGGCTGCCACGCGCAAACTATGCACTGGTGTTCTCAGTGGCATGCTATTGCAGGAACATGCGTTACTCGCATGAATGTCTGTTACTTGCTTTCCCCCCAGCCTCCACCTTTTTGGTTCTGTGTTTCCTTCCTGCAGGTGAATTGGTTTAGCATGCTCTATGCCTGTAATTATTATTATCTTAACAATATGCATGCTCTGGCAGTGAGCTACCCTGAATGAGCAGAGCCTAACGCCAAGACTAATGTATTGCATGTATTGTAATCTTTCTTATAAATGGTTAATTTAATACGTGGCGTTTCCTGTCTGAAATGTGTAACATATGAACTCTCGGGCCATGGACAGACTGTAGGGGTAGGAAATATTAACAAGACTAAAGCTCTATAGTAAACACACACACACACACACACACACACACACTATTTATGGAACACAGGTGGTCCTTGTTATCCTGTCGTGTTTCTCTCTCTTCCCCTTTTCTCTCTGTACAGTAGATAAATGTGTACCACCTGTAGCTGTTCTGTCTCCGCTGGCAAATTGTCCATACTGTTTCCAGACAGACTGACTCCCCTGAACAGACCTGACCCAGCTGGTAGCACTGGGCATCAACACACACAACCCCCCTTTAGAAAGTGTACAGTCTGTGAACAAGTCAAACTCTATGGACCCCTCTTAAACCTCTCCAGACCCTGTCTGGACTTCTATTTATCTATAAATGTACTGATGATCCAGTATGAATGTTACAGTTGTTATTCAAGAGGTGATAATGTACAGTATTTAGAATCACAGATAGAGTAGATTTGAGCAATAGTGTCAGTACAGTCTCTGAGTAGGTGTGTGTGGGCGTGTATGCGTGCATGCATGCATGTGTGTGTGTGTGTATGTGTTACGAGAATTATGTTCTCAATGTTCATAAACCACTTCAATTAAACTACTCAGTATGCAACCCAGAATTTGTAAGATTCTGGTTGAATGAAACAGACGGAAGCCCAGCTATGATAGTCAAAATGTTTATTCACGAGAGCGCTAGTCCGTTGTACAAAATCATTAATTTTATACTGGCTCCTTATGCACTTACATTCACACACAAACAGTAGGTATCCTACGCACATACTGTATCACTATTCAGCCGACAAAGATTAGGGAGACCGTGGGAAGCACTTCCTGTCCTCTCTCAAGATTAGGGAGGCGGTGAGAAGTACTCCCTGCCCTCTCCCAAATCTCTCAGTGGCCCCTAGCCAAGGTCGGCACCATATTTTGCTGAGACAGTCTGTGTTTAAGATGCTATAAAGATCTATTGTACAGATATATAATTGATTTACTAAACTTAAACAAACCCATCAGATAATAAATGTATGATTCTAATCAATTTCATACAGTTATAAGGTTTCAGAGTGGAATTACTTCATCATTATCTTTCAACATTTAAATTACTTTAACAGTATGTTTGTCCCCACAGGTGTGTGTGAGGCCCTGAACGTGACCGTGATCCCTGGGCCAGTTGTCATGGTTAGTGAGGGTGAGAACCTGAACCTGTCCTGCCTCGTCTCCCAGAAGAAGAGGAGCAACAGCTTCCTCGTCCTCCGATGGCTCTTCTCTCCTCCTCTTCCCTCTTTCCCTCCTCTCCCTCCATCCCCATCTCCTCCTCTTCCTGAACAGCTGATTGTGAAGTTGACCATGAAGAAGATACAGATATATGGGAACTACAGTTGCCGGTTCTCCCAGCCCAAGTTCCATCTGTATGAGGAGAGAGAGGGAAGGACAGAGGGAGAGGTGTATGGACTGCTGGTACTGAATGTGACTCGAAGGGACCGAGGGTTCTACACCTGTAGGGTCCAGGAGATACGCAGACACAGAAACAGCTGGAAGGCTTCGTCTAATGGCACCTCTGCAGCCCAGCTCACTGGTAAGAGTATGTGAGTTGTGTATGTGTGTTTTTTCATGTGTACCTATGGGTGTGTTCATGTGCTTGTGTGTGTGTGTGTGTGTTATTGCCCAGGACTGCGCTATGGTTATGTAAAGAAGGATGGTCTCAAGGTCAGTTACACAGCTGTTTCCTTCAGCTCAAAATCAGAGCGAGGTTACCTCTAGTCAGTCACAGCTCTCAGAATAGAGCTTTCCTGGCCCTGGTTGTTATGCCACAGATAACTGACTGCCAGTGAAACTATCTACTTGCGTAGACACACAATAATTTCAACTCTACAAGATTTTCCTGCCATGTACAGTAAACAGGTCTGGAGCAATATGAAGCATGGGGAGACCTGGGACCAACGTCTGGAGATAGAAATCTATCAAAATGTTTCAAATATATGAGTAGTGAGTCACAAACAAAAGATGTCTTTAAATCTGATTCTTTAAATATACTCATATAGTTTCACAAACATATGCCATGATCCTAAAGCAAATTAGTTAAAAACAAATGCTGATGACCAAATAAATGCAAGACAGATTTTTTTCTGATTAACACAGCACATTACTACTGTAGTATATTTCTTACCTTGCAAACACAATGTTAATGTGAAAACATTTGTGACAGGTAACAGGATCTGAGGCATTTGACGCCAGTTCCTACTTCACAGTAGGGCTGTTTACAGAAAAATGCCTTCTTGAACTTTCATGTGGCTCACTTACAAACTTGAATAGGATACGAAAATATGTATACAAATGTTCAATTATGAGCCTAATTTAGCGAAGTAGAAAACACTGCGCTATACAGCGAGAAAGAAAGGATCCTTCCTGGCTGAAATAGTGGAGTGGTTGGACATGCCGAGATATGAGTCCTGATTGGTCTGTCATGTCACAGGCTTCCTTAATCAGTATATACAGTACAGTGCCTGCAGAAAGTATTCACACCTGTTGACTTTCTCCACATTTTGTTGTTTTACGGACTGAATTTAAAATGTATTAAATTGTCACTGGCCTAGACACAGTAAATACCCCATAATGTCAAAGTTACATTTTTGGGGATTTATTTTGTATTTTTTTTACAATGAATTAAAAGTGAAATACTGAAATGTCTTGACTCAATAAGTATTCAACCCCTTTGTTATGGCAAGCCTAAATAAGTTCAGGAGTAAAAATTTGCTTAACAACTCACTTAAAAAGTTTAACGGACTCACTTTGTGTGGAATAATAGTGTTTAACATGAGTTTTGAATGACTATCTCATCTCTGTACATCTCTGTTCTATCTGTAAGGTCCCTCAGTCAAGCAGTGCATTTCAAACACAGATTCACCCACATAGACCAGGGAGGTTTTCCAATGCCTCACAAAGAAGGGCACCTGTTGGTAGATGGGTAAACATTTAAAAAACAGACATTGAATATCCCTTTGAGCATGGTGAAGTTATTAATTACACTTTGAATGATGTATCAATACATCCACGTCACTACAAAGATACAGGCGTCCTTCCTAACTCAGTCGCCGGTAAGCGGTTTCACCGTGAGCCCAATGGTGACTTTAAAACAGTTAAATCGTTTAAAGACTGTGATAGGAGAAAACTGAGGATGGATCAACAACATTGTAGTTACTCCACAATACTGACCTAATTGACAGAATGAAAAGAAGGAAGCCTGTACATAATTTTTTTAAATTGCAACAAGGCACTACAGTACTAATGTCTGAATACAAATAATTATGTTTGTGTCAAATCCAATACAACACACTGAGTACCACTCCATATTTTCAAGCATAGTGATGGCTGCATCATGTTATGGGTATGCTTGTAATCATTTATGACTGGGTAGTTTTTAAGGATAAAAATAAATGTAATAGAGTTAAGGACTGGGCAGTTTTTCAGGATGAAAAATTAACGTAATGAACTTCCTAGATGAAAACCTGGTTCAGTCTGCTTTCCACCAAACACTGGGATATGATTTCACCTTTCAGCAGAAAAATTACCTAAAACAAGGCCAAATATACACTGAAGACAGTGAATGTTCATGAGTGTCCAAGTTATAGTTTTGATTTAAATCTGCTTGAAAAAAAGGCTTGAAATGATCAAACACCAATATGACGGAGTTTGACAAATTTTGAAAAGAATAATGGGCAAATGTTGCACAATCCAGGTGTGGAAAGCTCTTAGAGACTTACTCAGAAAGACTCACAGTTTTAATTGCTGCCAGATAATACTTTCTGGAAGACAATACCATGCTGACTCGTGTGTTTACATGTGTGGGGTGCGGCTAAGTCTTAAGAGGAACGATGGGCATTTTCTCCTACTTGTCTCTTAAGTTGAATAAACTTTACGCACTTTTAAAGGCCCAATGCAGCCATTTTTACCTCAATATCATATCATTTCTGGATAACAATTAAGTACCTTACTGTGATTGTTATAAATAAAAATGGTCAAAAAGAAACAAAACGTTATTCATAGCAAATAGCAATTAGCAATAGTATTGGGGAGTGGGAAGGGGAAAACTGAAAACGAACTGTTATTGGCAGAGAGGTTTGGAAGCCTCTTTTTTATTGGTATATTAGTAAGGGATAATCAATGAGGGGCTATGCCTTATATGGAAAATAATGAATGACGTGGAATGTGTTTTCCATGGCGTGTCAACAGAGTGGAACTCACCTTCCACGGAGTTGCATTATTTTTCACAGAACGTATAGAGCCCCTCTAGAAATATGTTAATTTGCTGGTAGAAATGTGTTCAACATCCACTGAAGTAGCTAGCAAGTTGTGTGATAGCTACAGTAGTTGCCTTGGTAAGCTTAACAAACCAAACTATCAGTCCTAGTTGCTATTATGAAAAGCGAATTCAACAATGCCAAAAATGTCTTCAAATATGCTTTGAAAAGCAGCTTAAAGATACTGTAGAAAATGTAAGAATGAAATTCATAGCCATTGAATGATACCTTGCATTATAGGGAAATAATGCACACTCTAGAATGGCCTTCAAGCCAATCAGAAATGATACAGTGTGCAGTATGTAAGTTGGATCACTTATTTGTGAGTTGCGTTTTACAGATCAGTTTGCGCAGATTAATGGTACTGCATCCATACTAGGAAATTCTCAGTTCTCAAGCAAAACTTCCTCAGTTCCTCCTTCTACAAAACTTCTACAGTCCTACAACTAAGGCTACTACTATTTCAATGTGACTTCTGGTATTCTATACTACTACTACTGCTACTATTACAGTGACTTTAACAGTAGCAGCAAATCAGTGGCATAGTGTCCACCCTAAGATTGGAAGGGTGGGGGTTCGATCTCTGGTTGAGTCATACTAAAGACTAAATAAATGTGACCTGATGCCTCTTTGCTTGGCACTCAGCATTAAGGAGATGGATTGGGCGTAAGTACATATGACAGACTAGTGTCGTTGGTGCCTCAGTGTAGCCTACCATCAGTTAGCAAATGGGACAAAATGAAACAAAAATAGAACTGTTACGCCATAATGACCATCATTATGTTTGGAGGGAAAAGGGGTGGCTTGCAAGCCGAAAACACCATCCCAATCGTGAAGCACGGGGGTGGCAGCATCATGTTGTGGGGGTGCTATGCTGCAGGAGGGTCTGGTGCACTTCACAAAATAGATGGCATCACGAGGTAGGAAAAGTATGTGGATATATTGAAGCAACATGTCAAGACATTAGTCAGGAAGTTAAAGCTTGGTTGCAAATGGGTCTTCCAAATGGACAATGACCCCAAGCATACTTCCAAAGTTGAGGCAAAATGGCTTAAGGACAATAAAGTCAAGGTATTGGAGTGGCCATCACAAAGCCATGACCTCAATCCTATAAAACATTTGTGGGCAGAACTGAAAAAGGTGCTAGCAAGGAGGCCTACAAACCGGACTCAGTTACACCAGCTTTGTCACAAGGAATTTATTGTGGGAAGCTTTTGGAAGGCTACCTGAAATGTTTGACCCAAGTTAAACAATTTAAAGGCAATGCTACCAAATACTAATTGAGTGTATGTAAACTTCTGACTCATAATAACTCTACTAATTTTCTGACATTTCACATTCTTAAAATAAAGTGGTAATCCTAACTGACCTGAGACAGGGAATTTTTACTAGGATTAAAAGTCAGCAATTGTGAAAAACTGAGTTTAAATGTATTTGGCTAAGGTGTATGTAAACTTCTGACTTCACCTGTATATTTATGCACTACCGGTCAAAAGTTTAAGAACACCTACTCATTCAAGTTTTTATTTTTATTTAACAATTTTGTACATTGTAGAATAATAGTGAAGACATCAAAACTATGAAATAACACAAATGGATTCATGTAGTAACCAAAAAAGTATTAAACAAACAGTTTCTTCAAATAGCCACCCTTTGCCTCGATGACAGCTTTTTACATTATATACAGTGGGGCAAAAATGTATTTAGTCAGCCACCAATTGTGCAAGTTCTCCCACTTAAAAAGATGAGAGAGCCCTGTAAATTTTCATCATAGGTACACTTCAACTATGACGGACAAAATTAGAAGAAAAAACCCCAGAAAATCAAATTGTAGGATTTTTTATGAATTTATTTGCAAATTATGGTGGATTTCTGGCTCTCACAGACCTGTAACTTCTTCTTTAAGAGGCTCCTCTGTCCTCCACTCATTACCTGTATTAATGGCACCTGTTTGAACTTGTTATCAGTATAAAAGACAACTGTCCACAACCTCAAACAGTCACGCTCCAATTTCCACTATGGCCAAGACCAAAGAGCTGTCAAAGGACACCAGAAACAAAATTGTAGACCTGCACCAGGCTGGGAAGACTGAATCTGCAATAGGTAAGCAGATTGGTTTGAAGAAATCAACTGCGGGAGCAATTATTAGGAAATGGAAGACATACAAGACCACTGATAATCTCCCTCGATCTGGGGCTCCACGCAAGATCTCACCCCGTGGGGTCAAAATGATCAAAAGAACGTTGAGCAAAAATCCCAGAACCACACGGGGGGACCTAGTGAATGACCTGCAGAGAGCTGGGACCAAAGTAACAAAGCCTACCATCAGTAACACACTACGCCGCCTGGGACTCAAATCCTGCAGTGCCAGACGTGTCCCCCTGCTTAAGCCAGTACATGTCCAGGCCCGTCTGAAGTTTGCTAGAGAGCATTTGGATGATCTAGAAGAAGATTTGGAGAATGTCATATGGTCAGATGAAACCAAAATATAACTTTTTGGTAAAAACTCAGCTCGTTGTGTTTGGAGGACAAAGAATGCTGAGTTGCATCCAAAGAACACCATACCTACTGTGAAGCATGGGGGTGGAAACATCATGCTTTGGGGCTGTTTTTCTGCAAAGGGACCAGGACGACTGATCCGTGTAAAGGAAAGAATGAATGGGGCCATGTATCGTGACATTTTGAGTGAAAACCTCCTTCCATCAGCAAGGGCATTGAAGATGAAACGTGGCTGGGTCTTTCAGCATGACAATGATCCCAAACACACAGCCCGGGCAACGAAGGAGTGGCTTCGTAAGAAGCATTTCAAGGTCCTGGAGTGGCCTAGCCAGTCTCCAGATCTCAACCCCATAGAAAATCTTTAGAGGGAGTTGAAAGTCCGTGTTGCCCAGCAACAGCCCCAAAACATCACTGCTCTAGAGGAGATCTTCATGGAGGAATGGGCCAAAATACCATCAACAGTGTGTGAAAACCTTGTGAAGACTTACAGAAAATGTTTGACCTCTGTCATTGCCAACAAAGGGTATATAACAAAGTATTGAGATAAACTTTTGTTATTGACCAAATACTTATTTTCCACCATAATTTGCAAATAAATTCATAAAAAACTCCTACATTGTGATTTTCTGTTTTTTTTTCTTCTCATTGTGTCTGTCATAGTTGAAGTATACCTATGATGAAAATTACAGGCCTCTCTCAGCTTTTTAAGTGGGAGAACTTGCACAATTGGTGGCTGACTAAATACTTTTTTGCCCCACTGTATATATGAGGAATTGGAAATTAAAAAAGTCAATACCTGGTTGCGTACCCATTGTTGCGTTAGTTAGTTTGTATTTACTGGTCAATATCATAAGTTCCACCGTCTTTCCTACCTACCCCACCGGCTACTGTTATTTTTCTCTGAGTTGCTCTATGCAACAACCTGCAACTGCGCACTTTTGCTGCATGACACATGATGTTATTCCGCTGAAATGTGTGCGGTCCGCATTTAAATATTAACTCAGCAAAAAAATAAATGTCCTCTCTCTGTCAACTGCGTTTATTTTCAGCAAACTTAACATGTGTAAATATTTGTGTGAACATAACAAGATTCAACAAATGAGACATAAACTGAACAAGTTGTGCCCATGGGCGATGTTGCTGCCGATGATGTCTGGTGAGGACCTGCCTTACAACAGGCCTACAAGCCCTCAGTCCATCCTCTCTCAGCCTATTGCGGACAGTCTGAGCACTGATGTAGGGATTGTGCGTTCCTGGTGTAACTCGGGCAGTTGTTGCCATTCTGTACCTGTTGCGATGGTGTGATGTTCGGAAATACCGATCCTCTGCAGGTGTTGATACACGTGGTCTGCCGCTGCGAGGACAATCAGCTGTCCGACCTGTTTCCCTGTAGCGCTGTCTTAGGCGTCTCACAGTGCGGACATTGCAATGTATAGCCCTGGCCACATCTGCAGTCCTCATGCCTCCTTGCAGCATGCCTAAGGCACATTCACACAGATGAGTAGGGACCCTGGGCATCTTTCTTTTTGTGTTTTTCAGAATTAGTAGAAAGGCCTCTTTAGTGTCCTACGTTTTCATAACTTTGACCTTAATTGCCTACCTAAGCTGTTAGTGTCTTAACGACCGTTCCACACGTGCATGTTCATTAATTGTTTATGGTTCATTGAACAAGCAAAGGAAACAGTGTTTAAACCCTTTACAATGAAGATCTGTGAAGTTATTTGGATTTTTACAAATTATCTTTGAAAGACAGGGTGCTGAAAAAGGGACGTTTCTTTTTTTACTGATATTATTTCACATACTTTGCAATTGTTTAGACTAGTTTGTGCATGATTTTCTATTGTACTACATAATTGATACAGCATACACTACTTTGATACGCATAAGTGGGAAGTGAGTATAAGCACTGAAAAAAAAGTGGGTGTACGGCGTGTACCTGTGTATATCACCCACTACACAACTGCACACAAGAGGATCTCATAGCGTGTGTGACATTGTAGTGTTTTACTTACCGGGAGTGTCCAAAGATGGGTTGACTGAAAATGACTTCTTCCAGGTGGAGAACTACAGTACATCAGGTCATGCCTCTTCTGGTGGTTGCGTCATATTTCTTTGCATACTTTCCGTTGAAGCTTGCATCGCTGCATGCTTCAAAATAAGTACACATCCGAGAAGTGACCTCCGTGCTCCGTTTTGCAGACTTTGATTTGGACTCATACTCTGAGCCTCCCATGCTCCACTTTGTGTGCTCGGAGCACAGTATGCTCGGAGCACTGTAGTATACATTTTAAGAAAGACCCTGTGTGAATGAATAACAAGTAAAAATCATGGACAATGTCAAATGTAACAAACATCTTATACTTACACCTAAAACAAAATATTCCATATATTATTATTATTATATATTTTTTTGCCTTATTATGATATATATTTTTTTCCTTAATGAAGGAATGATGAGAACTGAGTAAGTCCTAATATGCATGCCGTGTTTTTGATCTGCACAGCAACTCAGAAATATGTGAGCCAAATCAAAAATATGGGAGGGCAGTCACAAATGTAATGCAAGTCACAAATACATAAAATGCAAATCACAAAAGTAATCTGTTGAGTCACAAATGTTGTCACATTCACGAAAACATATTTGACAACTGTTGTGTTCGCAAAGTAACAAACATAGTATGTTTGTAAAGTGTGCCATGTTAAATAAAAAATTAAAAATATCTTGCATTTATTTGCAAATCATCATTTGTTGACTCATTTGCTTTTGGATCGTGACATATGTTTGTAAAACTATATGGGAATATTTACAGACTGTGATTGTTATTTAAAAGTTGCATTTTATATTTGCACAACACATATTTTGTTTGTGACTCACTGCTTGTATATTTTCTATAGACAGTATATATATAAATCTCCATACCGACGCCACACACACACACACACACACACACACACACACACACACACACACACACACACACACACACACACACACACACACACACACACACACACACTGTGTGAACTCATTGTTTTTACATGGAAGTGTCGTGTTTTTGGCTATCCCAGATTATGTGATATGACATGCTATTCTATAAAACAATTTCTCCGTAATTAATATCACCTGATTGAGCTAATCATGTAAATGGAATTAACTAGAGAGTCGGGCACCATGAAAGAATATTTATAGAGCTGTTATCTTCCGAATAAACTCTTAAAGACCTAATCTTTTACATCCATAGCAGTCAACATTAATCTTCATCTTACTTCAGTCTTATCTGAAAGTTGTAAATTCTTGGATATCTGCAAGAACGCTGGCTAACAATTTGAATCAGCAATACAAAATTGGGTTTAAATATTTATTTACTAAAAACCTAACTAATCACACAGAATTCACATACACACAATTAATCATAACTTGATTACAAATTACGTCATAAAGGAAAACGTCCCTAGCGTGCGGAACAGATATGAGAACTTGTTACACAAATGAAAAGGGCCTGGGTTGAGTGAAAGAGCGGGAGACTGTGGAACAAAGGAAAAAAATATGTGCTATCGTAAATACAGTATCTTATGCGTTCTAAATTACCTCCCATTTGGAAAAGGAAAATGCAATAAATATTTACTTTGAGCTGCGCTTCAGTAGGTTGGTGGTAGATGGAAGGCCGTGTTGCCAAACCGAGTCCTCTGTCCTTTGAAGAATGTCTCTGGTTGTCAATTGGATATGTTGTAGTAACGTCATCGTGTGACAGACGGGATACTCTGTCTGTTCCTTCCTAAGCTGCGTTTGCAGCTGCGGTCGCTAACTCAACAGCTAGGAGGTATCACTTCTGTAGTGAATAAGAGTTCAAAAGTTCATAACATTCGCAACCAAAGCTCATGCTGATGTTGGCTTTGTTCTGTAGTTATTATCTGAACCATTCTGACATAGGACCGTCACCCTCGTGTCCTCGGAACAGGAAGTTATGTTGTCGTCAAGGCTTTATATAGGAAGGGAGAAAAGGGGTGTGTGTCATAGAATACAACCTCTGTCTCTTCACATGGGCGGGCCACTGAGTGAGCAGCAATATCTTATGAAAACCCACATCTCACATTTTAGAAGCTAAAATCACATTTCATCCCATCACAAATAATTTCATATTCAAACATTTAAATTGAACCACAATTCCATGTGAATCTGATAACTCTGATGTGTAGACTTTCCACTGTAGAGTTTATGTCATCTTAACATTGATGAGAATGTCTCAGATGACAACCGAACTGACATCATATTCATTAAGTACCACCGCATATGTTCAATTGTTCGGATTACCCGAATATAGTTCATTTCCCCCCACGTTCTGACGTTCCCAGACGTTCTCTGCAAGGGTTTTGCAAATGTAACCTCAGTAGGGTAGAGAGGAAAAAGGGGGGAAAAGGTATTTATGACTGTCATAAACCTACCCCCCAGGCCAACATCATGACAGAAGCATACTGGGGTTAGCTTGACTCACAGAGAGACAGGCTCATTTATTCCATCCATTCAGTGTTTCCTTGTGAATTACAGGGAATTCCTGGGTTTCCATCAGTTTCAAATAGTCTATAATTTAGCTTTCACTTGTCTTTAGCAAATAAATTATACTATACATCAGCTAACTAGCTCGTTTTTGTACTTGGGTCCAGGATTGCCAGGAAAACTAATTTAGACTGGGGTTATATTCATTACTGCAAACCTTATTATTATTATTATTATTGCTAAATACTGCATAATTGAAACACTTGTCCTCTAATCCCCCCCGTCCCCAAAACATGTGTAAATATTGGACTATAACTTCTGCCTTCCTGTATTATACTTATGCTAAAATGTTTATTCTATATTACTGAGCCATTTACTTTATGTTCTTATTCTTATATTTTATTTTTTCTAATTGCTGTTGCATTGTCGAGTAGGAACCTGCAAGTAAGCATTTAGCTGGACAGTGTATACCATGTGCATCCTGTACGACTAATACAACTATTTTGCAATGGAAAATTATTCTTATTGGAGGACAACTTTAGGTAGTCCCTCCCTGTTTCAGTAAGGTTGTTTTTCTCTGTTTAATGCTCAATGAATACGACCCCGGATTCTCAACACAGCAGGATGAGTGGGTCGTGGCATGAAAAAATGCCCCGGGCCAGGTTCCTGATAGTGATGGAACAATAATGATAGAGTAGGATCGAAAGAAAGGGAGTGCTGCTCATGGATCAGCTTTCTCCATTTAAATCTTTCCTTAAAATTATAATTATTACACAATACTGACAACGGATCAGCTCCTACAGAGATATTACTACCTACGGCTGCAAATATTGAGGCGCCTTATTATAATGCTTACCCTATGAAAATGCACAAAATCACAGATTTGGCACATCGTTGCACACATGTTAGGTTACACATCTTAAAATATATTGAGGCAAATACAGACAGTAGCCTACTAATAGCAAAATATAACAAAATTGATTATAATAGTCTACTGCTTCTTTTTTAATGCGGTCATTTAAAGCATATTTGTATATGTCGCTTGTTAATATCAATTGCGAATACATTGGCAACTTTTTATAAACCTTTGAAATCTCAGAAATGAATTACTGCACAAAAACACACGTAAGACAGTCTGAAGGAAGATAGAGAGAGAGAGAGGGGGGGGGAGAGAAGAGAGCGAGAGGCGAGACATGAAGTGTAGTTGCCTGTTCAACTCAGTCCCTTTCAGTCAGAAAACAAAGACTACACCCTGCTGAGACAGCCCACTTACTCACCTCGGAACAAATATGCTATACCAGATAGCCAACTCTCGCCCACACACTTAACACTAACTCAAACCAGTCAAAGAAGAGATGCTGTATCAAGCAGAGAGATGGCCAACTCTCGCCCACACACTCACCCCAGACCACTGTCTGCAGCCAAATGCTGACTTCTGCTCTTTTCAACTACGTTGAGGAGAACAGTCAGTGCTGTTCATAGACATGAACATAATCTTTCATACAGTATGTTTATATGACATCATAAGTACTGTTACATACATTGGGGCGGCAGGGTAGCCTAGTGGTTAGAGTGGTGGACTTGTAACCGAAAGGTTGCAAGTTCAAATCCCCAAGCTGACAAGGTACAAATCTGTTGTTCTGAACAGGCAGTTAACCCACTTGTTCCTATGCTCTCATTGAAAATAAGAAATTGTTCTTGCCTAGTTAAATAAACATACAATTGCTCAACTGCCTTTTGACTACAGTACAGTGCCTTGCGAAAGTATTCGGCCCCCTTGAACTTTGCAACCTTTTGCCACATTTCAGGCTTCAAACATAAAGATATAAAACTGTATTTTTTTGTGAAGAATCAACAACAAGTGGGACACAATCATGAAGTGGAACGACATTTATTGGATATTTCAAACTTTTTTAACAAATCAAAAACTGAAAAATTGGGCGTGCAAAATTATTCAGCCCCCTTAAGTTAATACTTTGTAGCGCCACCTTTTGCTGCGATTACAGCTGTAAGTCGCTTGGGGTATGTCTCTATCAGTTTTGCACATCGAGAGACTGAAATTTTTTCCCATTCCTGCTTGCAAAACAGCTCGAGCTCAGTGAGGTTGGATGGAGAGCATTTGTGAACAGCAGTTTTCAGTTCTTTCCACAGATTCTCGATTGGATTCAGGTCTGGACTTTGACTTGGCCATTCTAACACCTGGATATGTTTATTTTTGAACCATTCCATTGTAGATTTTGCTTTATGTTTTGTATCATTGTCTTGTTGGAAGACAAATCTCCGTCCCAGTCTCAGGTCTTTTGCAGACTCCATCAGGTTCCATTCTTCCAGAATGGTCCTGTATTTGGCTCCATCCATCTTCCCATCAATTTTAACCATCTTCCCTGTCCCTGCTGAAGAAAAGCAGGCCCAAACCATGATGCTGCCACCACCATGTTTGACAGTGGGGATGGTGTGTTCAGCTGTGTTGCTTTTACGCCAAACATAACGTTTTGCATTGTTGCCAAAAAGTTCAATTTTGGTTTCATCTGACCAGAGCACCTTCTTCCACATGTTTGGTGTGTCTCCCAGGTGGCTTGTGGCAAACTTTAAATGACACTTTTTATGGATATCTTTAAGAAATGGCTTTCTTCTTGCCACTCTTCCATAAAGGCCAGATTTGTGCAATATACGACTGATTGTTGTCCTATGGACAGAGTCTCCCACTTCAGCTGTAGATCTCTGCAGTTCATCCAGAGTGATCATGGGCCTCTTGGCTGCATCTCTGATCAGTCTTCTCCTTGTATGAGCTGAAAGTTTAGAGGGACGGCCAGGTCTTGGTAGATTTGCAGTGGTCTGATACTCCTTCCATTTATATATTATCGCTTGCACAGTGCTCCTTGGGATGTTTAAAGCTTAGGAAATCTTTTTGTATCCAAATCCGGCTTTAAACTTCTTCACAACAGTATCTCGGACCTGCCTGGTGTGTTCCTTGTTCTTCATGATGCTCTCTGCGCTTTTAACGGACCTCTGAGACTATCACAGTGCAGGTGCATTTATACGGGGACTTGATTACACACAGGTGGATTGTATTTATCATCATTAGTCATTTAGGTCAACATTGGATCATTCAGAGATCCTCACTGAACTTCTGGAGAGAGTTTGCTGCACTGAAAGTAAAGGGGCTGAATAATTTTGCACGCCCAATTTTTCAGTTTTTGATTTGTTAAAAAAGTTTGAAATATCCAATAAATGTCGTTCCACTTCCTGATTGTGTCCCACTTGTTGTTGATTCTTCACAAAAAAATACAGTTTTATATCTTTATGTTTGAAGCCTGAAATGTGGCAAAAGGTCGCAAAGTTCAAGGGGGCCGAATACTTTCGCAAGGCACTGTATATAAGGTTGAACATCTGGCCATCAGAAATGCTCTTATATTCTCAATGCACATCTGTCTGATGTAGAAGCTATAGGACTAGTAGAAACAGATTAAACCATGGCTGTGTCCAAATATCTGGCTCTGAGGGTTGGTCAGTCCTCTTCTGGCTATGCTGGGTGGAAATTATAAGAGTACATGACCATTAAGGCCAGATCGTTCTTCAAGATGTTCAAACATAAATATTTAGTACTGTGTGTGTGTGTCTGTGTGTGTGTGAGCCCCTCACTAACAAGTCTGTACCTCATCTTTCTTGGAACTCCAGCCCTCCGCATCACTTCAGTTATCAGCAAGGTTAGCCTCTGTTCAGACAAATACAGGTAGCTGTATGCGCTCTATCTCTACAGTATATCACTAACTATTACTGAGATAATGTAAATGTCAATATTTAGGTAAAAATGTAAACATGACAGCATTATCTCAATG
Organism: Oncorhynchus mykiss; assembly: GCF_013265735.2. NCBI lineage: Eukaryota > Metazoa > Chordata > Actinopteri > Salmoniformes > Salmonidae > Oncorhynchus > Oncorhynchus mykiss. Next base: position 11,744,194 of record NC_048587.1, on the reverse strand, counting down.
TACCTGGAGCAGATATGCTATATGGGTGGTAAGAAAAGAAAGCCATCTCAGGTTAACTGAAGTGAGTCAGTATTAATGTTGTATCACTCCCTGTTTTAAAGAGGCATATTAAGATCTAATTTACAGGTTCAGAGGCTAAGTATGTAGAACACCTCTCATCTCTCCTCTCCTTTGTCTATCCTCCATCTCTCCTCAATCTCACTCCTCTCCTCTGTTCTCCTAAATGCCCTTGGCTCATACTGAAAGCCTTATCTGGCACACTCATATCCACACACATTCATACTGTGCACGCCCGCACAACTCAGTAGACTTGTAGATGGGGGAACCCCCTCACTCTCCAGCCAGCCCTGTTTGTGGGGTTGTGTGGGTTTGGCATGCCCTGCAGTCATCTCTCTCTGCCTCAGTCTGATGGCGGTCTGGGCCTCGGTGTATTTCAGTGTATTTCTGTGAATCACTGAGGGAGTCTGTCTGCTGCCATGGGTGAATGCACACAAAGAATGTACCATTTCACTAACATACATATTTCAGTTTTCCTCTTCAGCAAACATTCAACTCTACTGTTTTCATTGAGTTTCTTAGACTACATTAGATGAAATGCTAATGTTCAGACCTGGGTCAAATACATACAGTACACAAAGTAGTATGACAAATACTTCAGGTGCACTTGATTTAGCACTTGAGGTGCACTTGATGTCAATTGAAACCAATTGTAAAGTCTAAAAAAGTGCTAACTCTGCCCACAGGTGAGTAAAATGAAGCACTTGAAATTTATATTACCAATATCTACTGATTTTTCACTTACTGTATCCAATGTTCTCTTTTTATGTCAGTATACATCCCACTGGACAGGAGCGATGAGGGAGTGTGGCGTCTATTTGGAGGTAGAGTTTTCTCATATGTCTTTACTCAGCCCATCATTGTCCTGTACTGACAACATTAGCACTAGTGTTACACTTCTTTCTAATCAGAAACAAACCCAATCTGGAATCAAAACATGACATTCCTGTGCCTGTCTTACTCTTCCAGATGTGTTATAGATGTGTCCCCACTTTGATAGTAAAACATGTATGTGTGTTCCAGATGTGTACCTGTGTGCAGTGCTCCTCTGCTCCTTGGGACTGCTCTCCATCTTCCTGTTCACGCTGGTCCTCACCTGCCAGTACCTGCACACACGTCATACACTCAGAAAAGGTAAACACACACTCAAAGGTTACACTTTATCTTCCCCGTCACTTGTGTTTCGTAGCCTTGTGTGCTTGGCTTAAAGAAAGAAACAGTATTTCACTGTAATTCTGTACCATCATTGTTTTTTACCTTTATTTAATTAGGCAAGTCAGTTAAGAACTTTTTTTTTTCAATGACAGCCTAGGAACAGTGGGTTGTTCAGGGGCAGAATGACAGATTTTTGCCTTGTCAGCCCAGGGATTTGATCTAGCAACCTTTCAGTTACTGGTCCAAAGGTCTAACCACTAGGCTACCTGCTGCCCCCTGTTAGCCCCTAACTCTGACTTCTCCTCTCTACAGCCAGTTATTACCTGGTCAAGTGTCCAGAGAGCTGGTAAGTCTTTACCATTAATTTATAATCTCCATGATCAATAGCTAAAGCTCACATTAATACTGTACACAACTTGGAAGATCATAGATTACAATTTAGGCAACTTCCAAAGTTACGTCTTTCTAAAATAACTTATATCTTATAAGGGTGATTGACGGTTGTTGCTGCTTAAACACCCATTAATGTTAACCCCTGCTGTTCCTGTGTAACCCCAGCTCTGGAGAGACGGTGACCAGTTCAGTGAGCTCCTCCAGCCTGTCTCCTGGAAACCACAGGAAGGAGAAGAGACACAAAGCATGCAGGAGAGACACACCCAGAGAACCAGAGACACCGCCACACAGAGTAGATAAAGGTACAATACATCTATGTACTCAATAATGACCTCACAACAGTAGCATTCAAATATAATGACTAGAATGGGGAAACACCTTTAGACCATGGCAATTTGACAATACATTCATGGCTATGTCAAAATTGGCTGCCGGTCCGCAACCAGCACAGAACGTTGACCAGAATGGGAATGTCCATTCTAGTATTTCTATGAGAATAGATAGATAATCCTAGATAAACAAGAACTTAGAATACCTATTACAGGGGGATGGTAGGGGACGCCATGTGCGACTGACGTGTTTTCCGTTTGCTCCCGTGGTATTCTTAAAGTTTATGTGAATTTTGCAGCAGAACCGTATTTATTTTCCGTAAAAACCAAGACTACTTTGCTTCCGAATGTCAGCATGTCGACCAAACATAAGGCCAAAAGCATGACTCTGAGAAAACCCGGCCTACAAGACCCGCTCTCATCACCGCCCTCTCCTGAGTCTGAGGGCCCGGGGACGCACACTTTACCCGGGGGCGCGGCTTGGCCCGGCGGCGCTGAAATGAACATTCTCGAGGCCATCAAACTACTACGCTCTGAGATAGTTGAAATGAAAACACAGGTGGTTGCTACGATTGAGTCCAGAATACAGGAGGTTTCTGATACTTTAAAAGCAGATTTAACCATCCTGCGGAACGAGACTGTGCCAGCAATCACATTACTCAAAACAACAACTGCGTCACACACTACAACGATTGCAGCACTGGAGACCTACGCTACTAATGTCTCCGATTTAACTACATCCCTGGAGGCTGAAGTTAAACGCCTAGCTGCGGATTTGAAAAAGGTTAAGGAGAGCTGTGTGAGTCTAGAGAGATTCTCTCGCCGCAATAATCTAAAACTTGTATCGGTCCCAGAGTCCGCGGAAATGCATCGCGCCACGGATTTCGTTTCAGGGCTGCTGAAGGATGTTCTTGCCTTAGATGAAAAGCCCCTGATTGATCGAGCCCACCGGTCGCTGCGCCCAAAGCCCCGGGATGGGGAGAGGCCCCGTGACATAATTCTTCGAGTGCACTTTTTTCATGAGAAGATGGAGATCCTCCGACGAGCCCGCAATACCACTCTGAGCTTTCAAGGACAGAGCTTCTCCATCTACCAGGACTACTCCCCCACTGTTTCCAGGCAGCGTGCAGCTTTCGGACAGGCCAAACGAGTACTTCGGGACCATCCAAGTGTGAAGTATGGACTGCGATTCCCGGCCCGTTTATGGATATCTCATGAGGGTAAAGACTACACATTTGAATCTCCGGATGAGGCTATGGCTCACATTCAACGTCACATCAAGAAGTCTTGAATATGCTCACAATTCAGCAACTGTTGCTTGCGAACTGTGGATAGTAAGTAACCCACCTGTGGTAAAATTATGTTTAGATAGAACAGGCTAGTCTTGTATAGTTGGCAAAACTATTCAGGCTTATTTGATGTGATCTAATGTTTTGATCATCTAGTGTGCGTGCCTTATCTCGCTCACCTATTTAGTCTGTTTACACATTGTCTCAGTGACTCAAAATATTTTTGGTTATTTGTTTACTGCATCCGTTTGCATTGACCCAGTAAATAGTAAATGTCTCGCGAGGCTACACGGTTTTTGGGGCCTCACTTTAATTTTAAAAGTTTTAAGCGTCATTTATGCCCAGCAAACGTTCAACGTTGCGCACACGTAGTTTTTTGCTATTGGTTGAAAGCTGTCTCAGCGTCAACTAGACTACTATTATAATTAGTATCATTTTTGATTGTCTTACTACGATTTCCTTACTTCAAATTAGATTTTTGGCAGAGAGCCTTTATACATTTAATTTATTTTCTCTCTCAATGCCTGTTATAAGACTGGGAATACAATTATATACATCTACAAGTGGTGCTTTTGTCATTCCGTTTGCACAAGGGATTCGCCTTTTTTTTAATTGAAAAAAAAACATACAAATCTTTCTTTTTGCTGCTTGATCCACTAACAAAACGTGACTTTAAAGAGCGGGACTGTGGGTTTAGGTTTAAGACCGCACTCTCACAGACACATACTGTGCGAAGAGAACATGTTCTATTTAGGCTTGTACCTCGTTTGGGGAGGTATTGTCTGGGATGGGGGGTGGGGGGCAGGTTGAATTGTTCAGTTATAATGTTGTCATTCTGTCTTTTTAGTTTTTTTTCCTGTTTTTTTTCTGTACTTTTTCAAACATTTACCACCGTACATTATTACTCTGAGACAAGTTATTCTGGGAGTTTTGGGCGCTCATTGCTTTTCCATTCTATGCTCTGATGACACGGTTGAATAACGGGAATCCCCAGAGGGGCCGAAATAATGCGATCAAGTACATTTCTTGGAACACCAAAGGGGTTAACAACCCGGTGAAGCGTAAGAGGGTGTTGACACACTTAAAGGGTTTGAATGCAAATATTGCATTTCTACAAGAGACTCACTTGAGGACTGGTGAGTCTTTTAGGATGCGTAAGGACTGGGTTGGTCAAGTGTTCCACTCAAACTTTCATAGTAAATCAAGAGGTGCTGCTATTCTGGTTGATAAAGCTACTCCCTTTGTAGCTTCTGAGGTTATTGCTGATCCTAAAGGACGATACGTCATAGTAACCGGTGAACTGTTTTCTACCCCTCTTGTTTTGGCTAGTGTTTATGCTCCCAATTGGGATGACACAAGTTTCATTTCTTCTTTTCTGTCTGCTATTCCCAATTTAGATTCTCATTTGTTGATTTTAGGGGGGGGATTTCAACTGTAAAATGTCCCCAGTTCATGACAAGTCCTCACAAACAAATACAGGCCCATCTAAATGTGCCCTACTTATTCAATCCTTTCTTCAGAAATATGCTATATTTGAGGCCTGGCGTTTCCTACATCCTACAGATAGACAGTATTCCTTTTATTCTCATGTTCATCAAACATACTCCCGGATTGATTACTTATTTTTGGACAAAAAACTTCTGCCTAACCTTCGGCAGTGTACTTACGAGAGTATTGTTATCTCTGACCATTCACCATTAGTGCTTGAACTAGAGTTTCCCCAGCGACCTCCTATGTGTTATCAATGGCGTCTCAACCCCATTTTACTCTCAGATAAGGAGTTTGTCAATTTCATTTCTTCTGAAATCACCTTATTCCTAAAAACTAATTCAACACCAGGTATGTCCTGCTCTACCATATGGGAGTCTCTTAAAGCATACCTACGTGGCCAAATTATTTCTTATACAGCCAACCAAAACAGAGTTCGCTCCCAGCGACTTAGGGACCTGAGCGAGTCCATAGCCACATTGGATGAGAAGTATGATACGGATCCTTCCTCTGATCTGCATAAAGAGCGCCAACTACTTCAATCTGAATTTGATGAGCTTTCTACCAGGCAAGCTGAACAGTTACTCTTGCGAGCTCGATACAAAGTCTATGAACAAGGCGACAAGGCCAGTAAACTCCTTGCGCATCAGATCCGTAAATCTGAGGCCTCACGTTTAATCCCACAAATAAGGACCCCGTCTGGTGCCACCACAGTTATACATAAAGAGATCAATGATCAATTTAAACAATTTTACTCTGCGCTATACACCTCTGAATCCCCTCAAGACCCTTTGCTGATTGACTCCTTCTTTGATGGCTTGAATATGCCTTCAATTGATACAGACTCCCATGACTATCTAGAAGAAGAATTTACGCTTGAGGAGATTGCAACAGCAGTGTCCGCAATGAAAAGTGGTAAATCACCGGGTCCGGACGGTTTTCCAACCGAATTTTACAGGACGTTTTCTGGTCTGCTTTGCCCATTCTTGTCTCGACTATTTGCAGAGGGCCTTAATACTTCAAAGCTACCGCCTAGTCTTTATCAGGCTTCAATTTCATTACTACTAAAGAAAAACAAAGACCCCCTGGAATGTGGATCCTATCGCCCAATCTCGCTTTTAAACTGTGATTACAAAATCCTAGCTAAGCTTTTAGCCATCCGTATGGAAGGCTTGCTGCACCAAGTAATACACTCTGACCAGACTGGCTTTGTGAGAAATAGGCATTTATTTTTCAATATTCGGCGCCTTATGAATATACTGTGCTCCCCAGCGTCGGGGGACCCGGAGGTGGTGGTCTCACTTGATGCCGAAAAACGTTTGACCGTGTTGAGTGGGATTACCTAACAGCTGCCCTTTATAGATTTGGCTTTGGCCACAAATTCATTGCGTGGATAAAGATTCTTTATTTTTTCCCCCATGGCTTCGGTATGGACTAATAACTTGTCCTCTGACTATTTTCCCTTGCACCGCGGCTCCAGACAGGGTTGACCTCTCTCCCCCTTGTTGTTTGCTTTGGCAATCGAACCTCTCGCCATTGCACTACGCTCTAATGATGCCATTCAAGGCATAATCAGGGCGGGCTGGGAGCAGAAAGTCTTGCTATATGCTGACGACCTCCTTTTGTTTATCTCTCTTTTTCCGGTAAACAAGGCTGCTTTAAAGTGCTCTTTTACAAGTTCTCAGTTTAGGATTGTCCGGGATCAATTCACTTACTTGGGAGTAAAAGTGACAAGGAAATATTCAAATTTGTTTCAGGAAAACTTTGTTGCTCTAGCAGACAGATTGAAACAATCTTTTACTTTTTGGAATTCGCTACCTCTTTCTCTTATCGGAAGGATTAATGTCATTAAAATGAATGTGTTGCCCAAATTTTTATATTTATTTCAATGTTTACCCATTTTTATTCCAAAATCTTTTTTTATTTCACATTTCATTCATGCATTTTATTTGGGATGGCAAGGTACCATGGATTGGTAGAAAACATTTACAGAAGCCTAGGTCATTGGGGGGTTTAGCTCTACCAAATTTTCAGACATACTACTGGGCTGCAAATTTCAGAGCCGTTCTGTACTGGCTGCAGACTGATCCTACTGGCCCTAGACCACTCTGGGTCCAGATGGAGTCTGAATCGTGTAAACCTGCAGCACTTTCCTCTGTGCTGTGCTCGTCTCTCCCAGTGTCCCTGGGCAAAAGGTGTGTCAACCCAATTGTAAAGCAGTCTCTTAAAATTTGGAATCAGTTCCGTTTAGCCTTTAGCCTCCGAGGCTTTTCTCTATCAGGCCCAATCAATCAGAACATTTTATTTCCTCCATCTTTGAATGATGGGGCTTTTGGCATTTGGCACTCACTAGGCCTCTCCTCGCTAGCCCAATTATTCTTTGATGATACATTTGCCTCTTTTTCTCAGCTGCAGGAAAAGTTCAATCTCCCCCAATCCCACTTTTTCCGCTATCTCCAGACTAGAAACTTTGTCAGAGCTAACACACCTGGATTTCCCAATAGGCCTGCGAATACAGCTATAGAGAGCATCTTGGAGCTGAACAAGCTTCCTAGGGGCGCAATTTCAGATGTATATGCAATCATTCATGACTTACAGAACCCTTCTTTGGTGCCTTTAAAGACTTGATGGGAAAAGGATTTGGGGGAGGAACTTGGGGAAGACGCCTGGGAATCTGTGCTGCACAGGGTGCACTCGTCCTCTTTTAGCACTAGACACAGCCTCATTCAATTCAAGGTGGTTCACCGTATCCACTGGTTGGGGGCCAAACTTGGAAGAATATTCTCGGATTTTGATCCTACCTATGTCAGATGTAAAGTGGAACCAGCCACACTGTTGCATCTGTTTTGGGGCTGTCATAAACTGTCAGGTTTCTGGGAATTAATATTTAAATGTTTCTCTGATATATATGACACTGTTATAGATCCGTCTCCCCTTACAGCCCTTTTTGGAGTACTGCCCATGGGTACCCCCCTATCAAGAATCCAGTCGGACACTGTTGCTTATACAACTCTTTTAGCTAGACGGCTAATACTACAGAACTGGAAGATGGCAGCTCCCCCATCTTATAAATATTGGGTGAGGGATGTGTTGTGCTCTCTGAAACTAGAAAAAAATGTAATTCAATTAACGTGGGAACCCCAAACTGTTTGATGAGGCTTGGGCTCCATTCCGGTCTTACTTTAAATAGTCCATCCTCTGATGGCATTCCAATGAATACTAAAATAAGTCTGTGACTTAAGGGTTGGAGGAGCTTCTCTCTGTGTTTTTGCTGGGGGGGGGGCATTAAGGTCCATGTGCTCATTGATTGTGATCCGCAGATGCCTTGTTCATCTTGCCCGGGCAGAGACTGAAGTGTGAGCTTGTTTTTCCCAGTTATTTTTAACATTTTGTTCACGCCTACATGAATAATCATTCTATTTTTTATTTATTTTTTATTTTAAAGCATTGTAAACTTTTTTTTGGTCCAGTGGATGGTCGGTCTGTGGCCATGACTCTGTGAATGGTTGCATTTCTCCACCCTTATCCCTTGACTGTTTACAGGTACAATGGTGAGGTGTTTGCTCTGTCCCTGTACTATAGATTGCCCTTTAACCTCTGTAGCCTTCTGCCTGGTGTGTTTAACTTGTCTAAAGTATGGTATCTTTAAAGCTATTTTTTTATTTATATTTTTATTTGTATTTTTTTTCTAGTTGAGTATATTATTTATATTGCTTTGTCTTGTCTGTGTGTGTGTGTGTGTGTGTGTGTGTGTGTGTGTGTGTGTGTGTGTGTGTGTGTGTGTGTGTGTGTGTGTAAAACTTAATAAACAGAGTTAAAAAAAAAGAATACCTATTACAGTTTTGACCTAGTAGAAATCAAACATGTTATTCTGTTCCAGTGCCTGTAGCTACAGAGAGACAGAGTCCCAGGAAGCCTCTACGTTTAAAGAGCCAGCCCAGGAGGCCGGTTAGGGTAAGAGGTCCTCTTATTGTTCACCCACACCCTCAGCCCATTACAACACATTAATGTTATATTACTACATTACAGGATCTCTGCCTTCTGAGTCATATCCTTTATTAATCATTTTCTGAGTTTAATCTATTTTTTTTAACAAATTGTACAAGGTTTACATTTAAAAGCACATTTTCCTATATTTTTCAATTGAGTTATTGGGCATAGAAGCTAAGGGAGCTGGTCTCAGAGGGCTGTTGTATGTGTTCTCTAATGTTATTATTGCTGTTCTTTCCTCCTGTTATGAGCCTGCCAATTCTAGTCAATTTTATTGCTTCCCCAGCACAATTATTTATTCAGTCATAAAAATATTGACCACAACAAAAAAATCAGAGGATCACCAATTATTTTTCAATCTGTCGGTAGCAAAGGGTTGCTCTAATTGGTTGTAATTCACCTGGTCAGAATTTGATTGGCAAGGAAGGACCTGAATGAGTCGCTCGCCGCAGATTGCTGATTGGATTAGTGTGACTAGAAAGGGATCTGAGGACATGGGATAGAGGTCCTTTTATACCGAATGATCTACCACCACAGAAAATTCCCCCTCCTTAGATCCCTGTCCAGTTCTTCCACTACACAGAGTGTTCTCCTGTTATACTAAATGCTATCCTGTTATAAACAAATACCTTCAATGACTGCAAATGATAGGGAGAGAGGTTTTAACTAGGTAAACCTTTAACTCTCCTTTTCCACTCCTCTCCTCTCTTCCAGTCGAGCGTCTATGAGGAGGACAGCCTGACGTATGCAGAGTTGGAGCTTGTACGACCCAGGCCTGAAACGCCCTCCTGCTCCACCTCTCCGTCTTCTCTCTCCATCCCCGAGCCTCTAGCCTCCAGCCCTTCCAGCTCTGACACTGTCTACGCCCAGATCCTATTCCGGGAGAAACCGCTGTAGATGTCTTATTTAACCAGGAAAGAACTTTGAGTTTGAAAACATATTTTTGTGTAGGCGACCTGGCAAGATACAGTACATAGACTCATCGGATCTTTGGCACTGCCTTTTGGCCATTGATGTGGGCCAATAGACTGTGTTAGCCTGCTGAGCCAAAGTTTTGGCACAAGCTACAAACCTTCAAGGTTTCAGACAGAGTTCATTGAAAAGAAATTAAACAAACCCATTATTATTTCAATGGACTCAACGAGATAAACGAGAAAAACCTGCTTCACACCTTGACTCTATTGATGAAATATCTGTGGTTTTGTGTGTTGTTTAGTGTGCATCGCTGGTGGTTTTGTCTAGGTGCCAGATTATCTGTGTGTAAAATCATTTTATATAATTTCTGCATTCAACAATGTTAGAAATTGTATATGCTAGCTACTGTACAGTGCCTTGCGAAAGTATTCGGCCCCCTTGAACTTTGCGACCTTTTGCCACATTTCAGGCTTCAAACATAAAGATATAAAACTGTGTTTTTTTGTGAAGAATCAACAAGTGGGACACAATCATGAAGTAGAACGACATTTATTGGATATTTCAAACTTTTTTAACAAATCAAAAACTGAAAAATTGGGCGTGCAAAATTATTCAGCCCCTTTACTTTCAGTGCAGCAAACTCTCTCCAGAAGTTCAGTGAGGATCTCTGAATGATCCAATGTTGACGTAAATGACTAATGATGATAAATACAATCCACCTGTGTGTAATCAAGTCTCTGTATAAATGCACCTGCACTGTGATAGTCTCAGAGGTCCGTTAAAAGCGCAGAGAGCATCATGAAGAACAAGGAACACACCAGGCAGGTCCGAGATACTGTTGTGAAGCAGTTTAAAGCCGGATTTGGATACAAAAAGATTTCCCAAGCTTTAAACATCCCAAGGAACACTGTGCAAGCGATAATATTGAAATGGAAGGAGTATCAGACCACTGCAAATCTACCAAGACCTGGCCGTCCCTCTAAACTTTCAGCTCATACAAGGAGAAGACTGATTGGAGATGCAGCCATGATCACTCTGGATGAACTGCAGAGATCTACAGCTGAGGTGGGAGACTCTGTCCATAGGACAACAATCAGTCGTATATTGCACAATCTGGCCTTTATGGAAGAGTGGCAAGAAGAAAGCCATTTCTTAAAGATATCCTTAAAAAGTGTTGTTTAAAGTTTGCCACAAGCCACCTGGGAGACACACCAAACATGTGGAAGAAGGTGCTCTGGTCAGATGAAACCAAAATTGAACTTTTTGGCAACAATGCAAAACGTTATGTTTGGCGTAAAAGCAACACAGCTCATCACACTGAACACACCATCCCCACTGTCAAACATGGTGGTGGCAGCATCATGGTTTGGGCCTGCTTTTCTTCAGCAGGGACAGGGAAGATGGTTAAAATTGATGGGAAGATGGATGGAGCCAAATACAGGACCATTCTGGAAGAAAACCTGATGGAGTCTGCGAAAGACCTGAGACTGGGACGGAGATTTGTCTTCCAACAAGACAATGATCCAAAACATAAAGCAAAATCTACAATGGAATGGTTCAAAAATAAACATATCCAGGTGTTAGAATGGCCAAGTCAAAGTCCAGACCTGAATCCAATCGAGAATCTGTGGAAAGAACTGAAAACTGCTGTTCACAAATGCTCTCCATCCAACCTCACTGAGCTCGAGCTGTTTTGCAAGGAGGAATGGGTAAAAATTTCTCTCTCGATGTGCAAAACTGATAGAGACATACCCCAAGCGACTTACAGCTGTAATCGCAGCAAAAGGTGGCGCTACAAAGTATTAACTTAAGGGGGCTGAATAATTTTGCACGCCCAATTTTTCAGTTTTTGATTTGTTAAAAAAGTTTGAAATATCCAATAAATGTCGTTCCACTTCATGATTGTGTCCCACTTGTTGTTGATTCTTCACAAAAAAATACAGTTTTATATCTTTATGTTTGAAGCCTGAAATGTGGCAAAAGGTCGCAAAGTTCAAGGGGGCCGAATACTTTCGCAAGGCACTGTATATCATATCATTACATATTGGCAAAACAACACGTTGGCTCAGGCAGAAAGCATTGGAACTCTGTTTAATGTTGAAATGTGTAAATAGGCTACTAATGTATCTAATGATCGTGGAGATGTTTCATATATAAATTGCTGTATACATAATTTTAGAACGGAATATAACCGGACATATGATTTGGTCCTTCTTTTCATATTTGTTTCCCATTTCAATAAACTGTTTGAGTTCGTAAACAACTGTCCATGGCCTTAAGACTCTCTTGAGCATATAGACCCGCATCTACATCAGGGTAATCAGGAAAATATATGGCAGAAAATCTAAGGCCAAACACTAGAAATAGCTTATAGACACAGAGATCTCACGTAACAGAAAGACAGACATCTTACTAAAGCACAGCAGCACTCCTCATTTTCAGTCTATGTCCTAGATTTTCAACAACACACCCCAGTCATAAACACCACAGACATAAACAAATGTGACTCATCCCGGAGGTAGGAGGTTCCATGCTCTACTACCCACCAGGGGTGAAGGAGGAGGCCATTTTGTGAAGGTCAGATTGTGAAGGATGGATGGAGTGATGGGATGGATGGAGAGAACGAGAGAGAGAAAAGGGGGGGGGGCAGAGAGCGAGAATAGAGATATGAAGGAGGAGGAGGTGGAGTCAGTGACTGGGATGAACCCTCTAATGGGAACATTTATTCAAATTAAACAAATTGTAATCACGCTTAATAATTAGCTTTACAGTGCCCTATAATTGGGTTAAACTACAAGATGGTTCTGCCTAGGTGCTATAATTGATTTGATTAAATTATTCTGAGGAACCCAACGGTGTGGCATTTAATATCATAAAGCCAGTGGAGGAGAGAGAACGGCCGTGGACTGTTGTCTCTGAGAAGGTCATAGCTGGCTCTATGGGAGAGTTATGGGACTATTTTCCAGTCTATTAAGCCACTCCACTTAGCACAATTAGCATCACGCTCAAAGGTTAAAGACAGAGCCCAGCAAACCAAAATTAGTTCTGTAAAAGTTCCCAGAACATTCGCTAGATTGAGGCAAATGTTCTCATAACAATAGTGTTTGTATAAAACATTCACCTGACGTGTAAGAACTTTCCCAATACAAAATTTAGTCTGTTTCATTAGGTTGTGGGAACAGTCTGGTGGGAACATTGTGGTGACATCACAAAATATATTTTCGCCAAAACACGAAAACTGTCCAGTTGTGTGGATGATTATTCAATGCTTCTTTTAGGGTGAAAAAAACATTTACCTGATGTTACAAGAAGGCTCCCAGAATATTGTTCTTATGGTCTTTAATAGTTGCAAGAACTTTCCCAGAACACATTTTTTTATGTTCTTTCAAATTTCCTAAAACATGTATTTAGGTTTTGGGAACATTGTGGGGATATGCCAAGATATTTGTTCCTATAACACTAGTTATAGTTGTGCTGACATTCAGATATTTGTTTCACGGTGCACAAAACGTTCTTTTGAGGTTGCAAGAATGTTAACAGAACAGCTGTTCTGAGTACTTCAACGTTTCCCAGAATATTTAATTAGGATGTGGGAACAGTGGGTACATGACACTACATAGGTTCCCAAAATCTGTCCAGTTGTGATGACATTCTTACAATGTTCGTATCAGGAAGCACAAAACATTCCCTCAATGTTTATAGAATGTGTTCATGTTCATATGTTATCTTATTGTTGAGGAAGTTAGTTGTACAACAATCTATGCACAAATACAAATGGCAATTATTTGGAATCACATGACAATTTATCTGAACTGTTATTGTACAAACATAGTTTCACCATATTTTGTTGACCGACCCCAGGAGCATTGGAGTGTTATCCCTGGAATCAATCCACTGAGCCACTGGGACTAACAAATATAAAGCTGTTTACACCTTTACTCTGACTTCCAGGTTGTGGTCTTTGTCTTTGCAAAAGTGAAGATGACTAAATGTAGAAAAATAAGTATTGTCTATTATTTCCTACTCTACTAATCTTTATATACTGTAAAGTTGGATGTTTTATGATTTTATTTATCCTACAAACTTGATTTCAGAAATCATGTCAAATTATTGCCTGGCAGTTTGTGGTGAGGTTTAAATAGATGTGCATATGTACTAAGACATATAGCCATAGTTTGGGTTATGATTTAAGGATTTCAGTACAAAGGGAAATCCACTAGAAACATTAGGATCCTGGTGGCGAAGCTGACTAAGTAGCCTGCAGATCGCAGGTTCAAATCTGTCGTTAGCAGAACGTTGCAGCAATGTTATACAGTAGGTGTCTCGTATGTCATCTCAATTAATGTTAGTGGGATGTTCCAGTAATGTCAGAACTAATTTAATGGAATCCAGACAAGATTTCTGAAGAATGTTTAGGGAACGTTATTGGAACAATCATGTCATAACGTCACACTATAACTTCATGAGAGCATTGTGGGAATATTCCATGGTTCTTGTTATGGGTGTTTTTAATCTCAATCAATATTAGCAGAATGTTCCAGTAATGTTTTCTCAGAACCATTTCTATTGCATTCACATTTAGTCGCAGCATATGTTCTAAAATTATTACTGGTACATTGTGTTATTACATTAAAGTACCTGGAAACCTAATGAGAACGTTTGGGAAATGTTCTGTGGTTACAGATGTTGTGCACAACATTTTAGTGAACGTTAGGAATATCAAGGATATTTCTTTTAAAATATTTTCTGAAGAAAAAAACATTTTGTTATGAAAAACATTCAATAGAATGTTACTGTATCATCATAATGTTAGATAAAATCCTAACTAGAACTGTAATGGGTGAGTGTTGGTGGCAGGGAAGTCAGGCGCAGGAGAACAAACTTGGTATAAACGGAATCGTTTAATAACTGCTCACAAAACTACAAAAAACAAAATATACAAAATAATAAAAGTGGGTACATAACCCGTCGCACACCAAAACATAACTTGCATATAACATACAATCAAACAACCTCTGACAAGGACATGAGGGGAAACAGAGGGTTGAACACACAACATGTAATTGATGGGATTGGAACCAGGTGTGAAGGAAGACTAGACAAAACCAATGGAAAATGAAAAATGGATCAGCGATGGCTAGAAGGTCGGTGACATCGACCGCCGAACACCACCCGAACAAGGAGAGGAACTGACTTCGGCGAAAGTCGTGACAAGAACTTAATGGGCATGTTAGGTAATGTTCTGGGAATGTTCCCAGTTCGCTGGGAGCCCTCCTCTATGGGCGGCCATGGAGCATAGTGATGGAGGGAGAGATGGGGAGAGTGGAAAAGACGGAGAGAGAGCTGTGTTTGGGATTTTCCCTCTTAACATGCATCTCTCCCCCTCTCTGTCTAGAGAATGCTGGGTTAGAAATCTGGGTCTGAAGCATACCATACTGCTTATGAACAGGCCACTTAACAGGACATTTTGTCAGTACATGTTTAGTGGCAAATAATCCAAGCTCAGCCTTTTGGTTCTCTGCATACTTCCACATGTAAACAAGTCTGAGATCGTACGACCACAGTTTTTTCTAAATATAATTCTGTTTTGTTTCTATGTAATTGGCTGAAATAAACAATGTCGTATCAACATTGACATTGAACTTCCTGTTTTGACGCTCAGTGTGTGTGTGTTTGTGTCCAAAGCAACTCCAAAAAAGGATCCAGGACACCACAAAAACAGCAAACAACAGAGTAATTATAATTCAATGCAATTTATTATATACTGTACAGTGCAGACGGAAACTATTCAGACCCCTTCACTTTTTCCACATTTTGTTACATTGCAGCTTTATTCTAAAATGGATTACATAGTTTTCCCCCCCTCCTCAATCTACACACAATACCCCATAATGACAAAGCAAAAACAGTTTTTTTTATTTTTATTTACAAATGAATTAAACATAAAAAATGGAAATATCACATTTACATAAGTATTCAGACCCTTTACTCAGTACTTTGTCTAAGCACTTTAGCAGTGATTACAGCTATGAGTTTTCTTGGGTATGATGCTACAAGCTTGGCACACCTGTATTTGGGGAGTTTCTCCCCATTCTTCTCTCTAGAACCTCTCAAGCTCTGTCAGATTGGACGGGGAGCTTTAATGCAAAGCTATTTTCAGGTCTCTCCAGAGACGTTTGATCGGGTTCAAGTCCGGGCTCTAGCTGGGCCACTCAAGGACAATCAAAGATTAGTCCCGAAGCCACTCCTGCATTGTCTTTGCTGTCTGTTTAGGGTTGTTGTCCTGTTGGAAGGTGAACCTTCTCCCCAGTATGAGGTCCTGAGTGCTCTGGAGCAGGTTTTCATCAAGGATCTCTCTGTACTGTGCTCCGTTAATCTTTCCCTTGATCCTGACAAGTCTCTTCTGGCCAATTTCCCAGTCCATACCACTGAAAAACATCCCCACAGCATGATGCTGCCACCACCATGCATCACTGTAGGGATGGTGCCAGGTTTCCTCCAGATGTGACTCTTGGCATTCAGGCCAAATATTTAAATCTTGGTCTTACCTGCCTCCAGCAAGCAGCTGGAGGCAGGGCTTTCTCCTATGGAGCTCCATTTTTAATGAATGGTCTGCCTACCCATGTGAGAGACGCAGACTCAACCTTTAAGTCTTTACTGAAGACTCATCTCTACAGTGGGTCATATGATTGAGTGTAGTCTGGCCCAGGAGTGTGAAGGGGAACGGTTCCCCTCTCTCCACTGGGATTCTCTGCCTCTAACCCTATTACAGGGGCTGAGTCACTGGCTTACTGGTGCTCTTTCATGCCGTCCCTAGGAAGGGTGCATCACTTGAGTGGGTTGAGTCACTGACGTGATCTTCCTGTCTGGGTTGGCGCCCCGCCCCTTTGGTTGTGCCGTGGCGGAGATCTTTGTGGGCTATACTCGGCCTTGTCTCAGGATGGTAAGTTGGTGGTTGAAGATATCCCTCTAGTGGTGTGGGGGCTGAGCTTTGGCAAAGTGGGTGGGGTTATATCCTTCCTGTTTGGCCCTGTCCGGTGGTATCATCGAATGGGGCCACAGTGTCTCCTGACCCCTCCTGTTTCAGCCGCCAGTATTTATGCTGCAGTAGTTTATGTGTCGGGGGGCTAGGGTCAGTTTGTTATATCTGGAGTACTTCTCCTGTCTTATCCGGTGTCCTGTGTGAATTTAAGTATGCTCTCTCTAAATCTCTCTTTCTCTCTTTCTTTCACTCTCTCGGAGGACCTGAAACCTAGGACCATGCCTCAGGACTACCTGGCATGATGACTCCTTGCTGTCCCCAGTCCACCTGGCTATGCTGCTGCTCCAGTTTCAACTGTTCTGCCTGCGGCTATGGAACCCTGACCTGTTCACCGGACGTGCTACCTGTCCCAGACCTGCTGTTTTCAACTTTCTGTAGACAGCAGGAGCGGTAGAGATACTCCTAATGATCGGCTATGAAAAGCCAACTGACATTTACTCCTGAGGTGCTGACTTGCTGCACCCTCGACAACTACTGTGATTATTATTATTTGACCATGCTGGTCATTTATGAACATCTTGGCTATGTTCTGTTATCTCCACCCGGCACAGCCAGAAGAGGACTGGCCACCCCTCATAGCCTGGTTCCTCTCTAGGTTTCTTCCTAGGTTTTGGCCTTTCTAGGGAGTATTTCCTAGCCACCATGTTTCTACACCTGCATTGCTTGCTGTTTGGAGTTTTAGGCTGGGTTTCTGTACAGCACTTTGAGATATCAGCTGATGTAACAGCTGATGTAACAAGGGCTACATGAATACATTTGATTTGATTGGTGGAGTGCTGCAGAGATGGTTGTCCTCCAGGAAGGTTCTCCCAGAGGAACTCTGAAGCTCTGTCAGAGCCGGGAGGCCAGCTATAGGAAGAATCTTGGTGGTTTCAAACTTCTTCCATTTACGAATGATGGAGGCCACAGTGTTCTTGGGTTAGGGTTAGGGTTCTTGGGGACACAAATGCTGCAGACATTTTTTGGTACACTTCCCCAGACATTCCTGTCTCGGAGCTCTACGGACAATTCCTTTGACCTTATGGCTTGGTTTTTGCTCTGACATGCATAAATTTACCACAGCTGGACTCAATCAAGTTGTAGAAACAAATTGAATTACCACAGGTGGACCCAATCAAGTTGTAGAAACATCTCAAGGATGATCAATGGTAACAGGATGAAACTGAGCTCAATTTTGAGTGTCATAGCAAAGGGTCTGAATGCTTATGTAAATAGATAAATCATATATTTGCACTAATATCTAAAAACCTGCTTTCGCTTTGTCCTTATTGGGTATTGTGTGCAGATTCTTGATACTTAAAAAAAAAATCCATTGTAGAATAAGTGAAGGGGTCGGAATAATTCCCGAATGCACTGTAAACAGATACATTCACAATTAAATAACCGAGCTTCATCAACAAAATACCTAAAAGTTACTACTATAAAGTACATTGAAATGTATGATCTGTATATAGGTTGAAACCACATGATTCATTGATCTGTTCCTTCCATGTCATGTGTTAATCTTGTAATAAGGTCCAGTGTAAATAGTTTGTAAACACTCAAAAATAAAGTCCTGATCCTCCCTCTCTCCATTTCCTCCCTGTGCCTGGAGACTTTGAGAGAGAGAACATCTCTCTACGATTGGAGTGTGGTGGTCGGTCTGGAGGTGAGGCAGGGGCTGGTGAGAGTGCACATGTGCAGTGGAATAAGAGCTTCCTGAAGTGCAGGCTGGGTTTTGGTGTATTGTTGGTTGTATGGAACTCACGCACCCACCCATGCACGCACATGCACACACACCACACCCATACATGCACGCAGGCACCCACACACAAACAGACACACCCAACTGCTCCTTCCCCATCACTCACAGGTCCAGGTGAAGACTCTACCCCAGCCATCTCCAACCAGCAGAGTAGCATGCGTCCTGTAAACACAGAGGCATACATTGAATGGTTTATCATAGCTGTGTGTGCATCAAGGCCATGCATAGACCTTTTGGAGGGCATACGCTCAAACTAAAAAAGGGACACCCCCCAAAAAACAATCCCGCAACCGGGTTCACAGAGTCGTTGAGCAATTATTACAAGAATAGGGGACAGCAGCACAATCTGAGGAGTTAAGTATTTTCCCAAACTATTTTGAGCTGGAATAAATGCTGCATTTATTTACAAATGACCAACACAATTCCAGTCAATAAAAGACGATTGTAAGAAACGCACATGAATGTACAGTGGCTTGCGAAAGTATTTACCCCCTTGGCATTTTTCCTATTTTATTGCCTTACAACCTGGAATTATAATGGATTTTGGTGGGGTTTGCATAATTGGATTTACACAACCACTTCGTAGATGCAAAATATTTTTTATTGTGAAACCAACAAGAAATAAGACAAAAAAAACAGAGAACTTGAGCGTGCATAACTATTCCCCTCCCCCCAAGTCAATACTTTGTAGAGCCACCTTTTGCACCAATTACAGCTGCAAGTCTTGGCACATCTAGGCACTGGGATTTTTGCCCATTCTTCAAGGCAAAACTGCTCCATCTCCTTCAAGTAGGATAGGTTCTGCTGGTGTACAGCAATCTTTAAGTCATACCACAGATTCTCAATTGGATTGAGGTCTGGGCATTGACTAGGTCATTCCAAGACATTTAATGGTGCCCCTTGCTTAATGGTGTTGCAGACTCTGGGACTTTCAGAAGATGTATATATACTGATATCATATGACAATCAGATTGCACACAGGTGGACTTTATTTAACTAATTCTGTGACTTCCGAAGGTAATTGGTTGCACCAGATCTTATTTAAGGGCTTCATAGCAAAGGGGGTGAATACATATGAATGCACCACTTTTCCGTTTTTTATTCTTTAGAATTTTTTGAAACAAGTTATTATTTTCATTTCACTTCACCAATTTGGACTATTTTGTGTATGTCCATTACATGAAATGCAAATAAAAATCGATTTAAATTACAGGTTGTAATGCAACAAAATAGGAAAAATGCCAAGGGGGTGAATACTTTTGCACTGTATGCACACCAAACTTACTCGCACAATCGCTGCACAAATATAACCTGTCATTACATCCAGAAACGGTGATGAATTTTCAAAATGCAAGATAGGCTACAAAAATAAACTGTGTTTTACACCTGCATTTGGAGCTGAAAGTCGTTAATGTTAGCAGCCAAAATCAACTGGGGATATATCATGTCACTTTTCTTTTCGTTGCCAGCCGGGTAGCCCTGTTCTTGCTCACAAATATAGTAATCAATTCAACAAAATATGTTACATCTTCATCCCATAATATTCAAGGCAGTGTGATGTTACAGCTGCTTATAATTAGACATAAAGCCAGTAACCACCCAAACTAGGCCTATCTGAAATAGGAAAATTATCAATCTGGCAAAGATGAGTCAGTAGTATATTGTATTTTATAAGGATGATATAAACGTAGGCCTCATCTGTTTTTGCCAGGCAGTTATTTGGTCGCTAAACTGGATATGCGCGCACGCCTTTGCTCTCCAATGCTGATGATTGGTCAATGCTCAACAATCAAGACGTGTTGAGAATACACGACTTGCCTGGGTTCAGAACAACAACAAAAAATATTTTTCTGGAAATTATGCCACCACCGAAAAGGGCAGACTGAAAGGGGTAAGGGGAATGTGCTCTGCATAGGTAGAGCCCTATCTGTACATGTGCCGGATGTGCGTGCGTGTGTGCATACAGTACCTGGACATGGCTAGAGCAGTGACTGCAGGGTTGTTTTTGTAGCGCCGTCTGGACACTGCTTCACTCCTGTTTAGTGGCCGACACAACACCAGGTGTCTCTCCCAGCTCTGACTCGGACCCGACATTCCTACACAGCAATTAACAATATTACAACAGTAGAAAATCAATCCTGCACTAATAGACCTACAGTACAGGGGATCTCCTGTTATACTGTATAACAACAACACAAGAGGTCTTTCTCAGACCTGACCTGCTAGACCTATAGTACAGGATACAACAAAAAATATAATATAACATAACAACACAGACAACAGGGTCTCTACGCTTTTGCCCATCTAGTTATTCGAGGAGGGAAGGATATCTTTTTAAAGTAGTCGATCAGGGTCTTTTTCAACCTCTGACCCTGACAAACTTTAAAGAAACACTAAACCTTCAGAGGCATCACCAGAGGCTGTATTTACAGTAATGTATATTACATGGTCAGCAGGCTGTTAGAAGAATCCCTCTTAAATAAACCTCACAGTTACACCAGGACTGTTCTGGTGTAATGTACCAGGATAATATTGCCATGAGCTGACAAACAAATAACAGCTGGGTATTATTGCTTTCTAAATTACACACGCTCACACACACATGCGCACCCGAACACACACATCAGCAGAATTGCTCATCAGTGTTTACTGTCGGTATCTTTAATAATTGTGTAACTCCATAATTCCAGGCTAGATGTTACCTTGGAAGGAACATTTTATTATAAACTTGATTCTGGAAGCTAACAGTCAGACTAAGAGATGGTTGGCTCAGAATGATCAGCTCACACTTAACAGCATGTATAAACAGATATCTATGGAAGATTTCTATGAATAATATGTTGTTATGTGAGTCTCCCTGATAGTTTACTTCTATCACAGTATCACTTCGCTGCGTATTTATTTAGACAGTGAAGCTAAAAGTTTTAATTTGGCAATATACTCCAGCATCTTGGAGATCAAATGTTTCATATGAGGCAACAGCACAGAATGTCACGTTGTATTTGAGGGTATTTATAAACATATCTGATTTTCCGTTTTAAAATGAAAGCACTTTATGTACAGTAACAGAATGATGTACTAACCAAAAAAGTGTTAAACAAATCAAAATAGATTTTATATTTGAGATTCTTCAAAGTAGCCACCCTTTGCCTTGACACCTTTTCACACTCTTGGTATTCTCTCAACCAGCTTCATGAGGTAGTCACCTGGAATGCATTTAAATTATCAGGTGCGCCTTGTTAAAAATTAATTTAATTAATTAACTTAATTTAATTAATTAACTTAATGCGTTTGAGCCAATCAGTTGTGTTTTGACAATTTAAGGGTGGGTGTGCAGAAGATTTGGTAAAAGTGAAAGACTAAGTCCATATTATGGCAAGAACAGCTCAAATAGTGGATATGCGTGCCCGCGCATAGTCCAAATTGGTGAAGTGAAATTAAAATAATAACTTGTTAAAAAAAAAAATTAAGCTAAAAACAGAAAAGTGGTACGTGCATATGTATTCACCCCCTTTTCTATGAAGCCCCTAAATAAGTTCTGGTGCAACCAATTACCTTCAGAAGTCACATAATTAGTTAAATAAACCTGTGTGCAATCTAAGTGTCACATGATCTGTCACATAATCTCAATATATATACACCTATTCTGAAAGGCCCCAGAGTCTGCAACACCACAAACAGGTCAGGGACAAAGTTGTGGAGAAGTATAGATCAAGGTTGGGTAATAAAAAAACATCCGTAACTTTGAACATCCCATGGAGCACCATTAAATCCTTAAAAAAAAAGAAAGAATACGGCACCAAGACGACCATCCCCACAGTGAAGCACGGTGGTGGCAGCATCATGCTGTGTGGATGTTTTTCCATCGGCAGGGACTGGGAAACTGGTCAGAATTGAAGAAATGATGGATGGCGCTAAATACAGGGAAATTCTTGAGGGAAACCTGTTTCAGTCTTACAAAGATTTGAGACTGGGATGGAGGTTCACCTTCCAGCAGGACAATAACACTAAGCATACTGCTAAAGCAACACTCAAGTGGTTTAAGGGGAAACATTTAAATGTATTGGAATGTCCTAGTCAAAGCCCAGACCTCAATCCAAATGAGAATCTGTGGTATGATTTACAGTTGAAGTTGAAAGACCCCTCCTGTCTCAGCCTCCAGTATTTATGCTGCAGTAGTTTATGTGTCGGGGGGCTAGGGTAAGTTTGTTATATCTGGAGTACTGCTCCTGTCCTATTCGGTGTCCCGTGTGAATTTAAGTGTGCTCTCTCTAATCCTCTCTTTCTCTCTTTCTTTCTCTCTCTCTCAGAGGACATGAGCCCTAGGACCATGCCTCAGGACTACCTGACATGATGACTCCTTCCTGTCCCCAGTCCACCTGGCCGTGCTGCTGCTCCAGTTTCAACTGTTCTGCCTTATTATTATTTTACCATGCTGGTCATTTATGAACATTTGAACATCTTGGCCATGTTCTGTTATAATCTCCACCCGGCACAGCCAGAAGAGGACTGGCCACCCCACATAGCCTGGTTCCTCTCTAGGTTTCTTCCTAGGTTTTGGCCTTTCTAGGGAGATTTCCTAGCCACCGTGCTTCTAAACCTGCATTGCTTGCTGTTTGGGGTTTTAGGCTGGGTTTCTGTACAGCACTTTGAGATATCAGCTGATGTACGAAGGGCTATATAAATACATTTGATTTGATTTGACATACACCTTAGCCAAATACATTTCAACTCAGTAATTCACAATTCCTGACATTAAATCCCAGAAAAAATGTCCTTCTTAGGTCAGTTAGGATCACCACTTTATTTTAAGAATGTGAAATGTCAGAATAATAGTATAGATAATGATTTATTTCAGTTTTTATTTCTTTCATCACAGAAGTTTACATACACTCAATTAGTATTTGGTAGCATTGCCTTTAAATTGTTTACCTTGGGTCAAACGTTTCGGGTAACCTTCCACAAGCTTCCCACAATAAGTTGGGTGAATTTTGGCCCATTCCTCCTGACAGAGCTGGTGTGTAGGCCTCCTTGCTCGCACACGTCATTGACCATTTGGAAGACCCATTTGCGACCAAGCTTTAACTTCCTGACTGATGTCTTGAGATGTTGCTTCAATATATCCACATAATTTTCCCTTCTCATGAAGCCATCTATTTTGTGAAGTGATGCTGCCACCCCCATGCTTCATGGTTGTGATGATGATCTTCGGCTTGCAAGCCTTCCTCTTTTTCCTCCAAACATAACGATGGTCATTATGGCCAAACAGTTCTATTTTTGTTTAATCTGACCAGAGGACATTTCTCCAAAAAGTACGATCTTTGTCCCCATGTGCAGTTGCAAACCGTAGTCTGGCTTTTTTTATGGCAGTTTTGGAGCAGTGGCTTCTTCCTTGCTGAGCGGCCTTTCAGGTTATGTCGATTTAGGACTTGTTTTACTGTGGATATAGATACTTTTGTACCTGTTTCCTCCAGCATCTTCACAAGGTATTGCGTACTATAGTTTGTACAGATGAACGTGGTACCTGCAGGCATTTGGACATTGCGCCCAAGGATCAACCAGACGTGTGGAAGTCTACAATTGTTTTTGAAGTCTTGGCTGATTTCTTTTGATTTTCCCATGACGTCAAGCAAAGAGGCACTGAGTTCAAAGGTAGGCCTTGAAATACATCCACAGATACACCTCCAATTGACTCAAATGATGTCAATTAGCCTATCAGAAGCTTCTAAAGCCATGACATCCTTTTCTGGAATTTTCTAAGCTATTAAAGGCACAGCCAACTTAGTGTATATATACTTCTGACCCACTGGAATTGTGATACAGTGAATTAATTATAAGTGAAGTAATCTGTCTGCAAACAATTGTTGGAAGAACTTTGTGTGTCATGCACAAAGTTTGTGAGCAAGACATTTGTGGAGGATTGAAAAACAAGTTTTAATGACTCCAACCTAAGTATATGTAAACTTCCGACTTCCAACTGTAAATATTGCTGTACACCAGCGGAAGGTTATAAGGCAACAAAATAGGAAAAAAGAGGGTGAATACTTTCGCAAGCCACTGTATTTTGGTTAAACCACCCACAAATTAATGGATTTGAAACACTCGGCTTGCACAGTCCATTCTTCCATCACATGTACAGCTGATTCTCAAGATCTTACATACTAATAAGATGCTATTGAGCCCACACTACTACAATGTCTTAGCAAAGGACTACTTTCTGGTAAGTGTTGATTACAATACTGGGTGGGGTGAATATATTTTATATGACGTACGTGATTGTTTGTTAACTAGTAAATAGTAGCCTAGAGCAAAGTGTTCTAAAAATAATTTCTAGCTTAACAATTTCTGCTAGTTAGTTTTTGCAGCCATGTGGGTTTTAGCTTGCTTGAGCCTACTAACTGAGGAGTGTTAATTAACCTGTTTCATTTAAAAAAATAATCTTCCAAAGGAGTTGTTTAATGTAACTGCTTAACTATTTATCTGTACATGGAATTGTATGTTGTTTTTTTTACAACAAAAAAATATCTTTACAGGGAAATGCCACACGATCTGATGTGTAGAGACATTTCACTGCAGCTAATGTCGAAGGAAAAGCTGTGTACATTTGAAAATGCTGTGCCAAATCATATCTGAAGAATGCAACAAAGGTGCAGAATCATCTGACCAAGGCATTAAAGTTCCCTCAGCGGTCATAACAAGCAACCTCTGACAAAAGTCCCTCTACTTCTATTCGAAGATGAAAATTATGAATCAGACACCTTATCAATAGCAACAGCTCGTGGTTCCCCGGGAATCAGAAGTTTTTGACTCAATGGAAGAACATAGTCAGAGAAATGCTGATAAATGTCTTGCTCGAGCTGTGTATGCAACTGGTTCACATCTGATGCTCATAGGCAATGTGTATTGGAAGAGATTTCTGAATGTTCTTTGCCCAGTGTAACGGATGTGAAACGGCTAGCTTAGTTAGCGTGGGCGCTAAATAGCGTTTCAATCAGTGACGTCACTTGCTCTGAGACCTTGAAGTAGTAGTTCCCCTTGCTCTGCAAGGGCCGTGGCTTTTGTGGAGCGATGGGTAACGATGCTTCGAGGGTGACTGCTGATGTGTGCAGAAGGTCCCTGGTTCGCGCCCGGGTATGGGCGAGGGGACCGTTTAAAGTAATACTGTTACATTGATGCTGTTGACCCGGATCACTGGTTGCTGAGGAAAAGGAGGAGGTCAAAAGGGGGGTGAGTGTAATGGATGTGAAACGGCTAGCTTAGTTAGCGTGGGCGCTAAATAGCGTTTCAATCAGTGACGTCACTTGTTCTGAGACCTTGAAGTAGTAGTTCCCCTTGCTCTGCAAGGGCCGTGGCTTTTGTGGAGCGATGGGTAACGATGCTTCGAGGGTGACTGCTGATGTGTGCAGAAGGTCCCTGGTTCGCGCCCGGGTATGGGCGAGGGGACGGTCTAAACTTATACTGTTACACCAGCTCTCAACATACACCTCTCCAACCAGACATTCTTTATCTACTCATTTGCTGTCTGCAGAGCTCATCAGAGTTCAAGTGAAGGTCAAGCAAATCATAGAGAAAGCAGACTGTGTTGCAATCATCTCTGATGGGTGGTCGAATGTTCGTGGGCAAGGAATAATTAACAACATCATCTCCACCCCTCAACCAGTATTCTACAATAGCACAGACACAAGTGACAACAGCCACACCGGTCTCTACATTGCAGATGAGCTGAACGCAGTCATCAATGACCTTGGACCGCAGAAGGTATTTGCACTGGTGACAGACAATGCTGAGAACATGAAGTCTGCTTGGTCTAAAGTGGAGGAGTCCTACCCCCACATCACACCCATTGGCTGTGCTGCTCATGCATTGAATCTGCTCCTCACGGATATCATGGCACGGAAAAATATGGATACAGTCTACAAGGGAGCAAAGGAAATGGTTAGGTATGTGAAGGGTCATTTTTATAGCAGCAATCTACCTCACCAAGCAAAGTGAGAAGAATAAGAGCACCACATTGAAGCTGCCCACCAACACCCGTTGGGGTGGTGTTGTCATCATGTTTGACAGTCTCCTGGAGGGGAAGGAGTCTCTCCAAGAAATGGCCTGTAACGTCTGCTTCCAACTCACACTCTCAAACACGTAGATCCCCTGAACGCAGCTCACTTTCCAGCCCACTTTCCAGCTCACACTCACAAACACATAGATCCCCTGAACGCAGCTCACTCTCCACATCCCAATCTCCAGAATTCTGATCACCTGTTCACACACCTGTATGTCATTATCACACACTATTTAATTCAGTTTTTGCACCCCATCATTGGGAGGTATTGTTTGTTTTGTGACACACTTCTATTCAGAGCTCTGTTTTTCCCGTGATTTAATCCTCCCGTGTATGATAGTTTTGGCCTGCCTCACTAACAACGCCTTTTGCCTATTCCCTGCCTGTACTTTAGCCTTTTTGGATCCCCTGTGTGTGACCTTCTGCCTGCACCTGGACCCAGCTACCTGCCTCCTTCTGTGTTCCTGTACAATGAAACACCTGCTGCGCCCTGTGCTTGAAACCAGCTCTCTGTCTCCCAACGTGTTCATTACATGACCATATCACAGTCTGCCAAGAGGATCCTCCTGGATGATGTATTTTGGGAGAGAGTGGTAAGCAGCCTGAAACTCCTGAAACATATAGCAGTATGGAGACAATGCCATCCTGTCTGACTCTGCTTGCAGATGTAAGTGAAGAAATCCATACTGCCCTGCCCACTTCACTGTTGCTCCAAGCAGAGGAAACTGCAGTTCTGGATGAGGGCATGGTTCTTAGCAGTCTGGCGAAGTACACTTCCAAGCAAGGGCATTGGGATGGAGATGCAATATGGCAGTCGTGCCAACATATCTCATCAACACCTGGTGGAAGGGACGTTGTGGATCTGAGGCTCTTTCCCCTGTTTCCTCCATCATCCTCCAAATCCCACCAACATCAACCACCTCAGAGCGCAACTGGTCCTTGTTTGGGAACACACACACCAAAGCACGCAACAGCCTGACCAATACAAAAGTTGAAAAAACTCTCCCTCCATTCTGTTAGCAAACTTGCAATCTTTGGACAATAAAATCAACGAATTATGTGGAAGATTAAACTACCAAAGGGAAATTAAAACCGTAACATCTTAAGCTTCAAGGAGTTGCGGCTGAACGACGACGACATCAACATACAGCTGGCTGGCTAAACGATGTACCGGCAGGATAGAACAGCAGCGCCTGGTAAGACAAGGGGTGGCTGTCTATGTATTTTTGTAAACAACCGCTGGTGCACGATATCTAAGGAAGTCTATTGAGCTATTGCTCGCCTGAGGTAGAGTTTCTCATGATAAGCTGTAGACCACACTACCTACCGAGAGTTTTCATCTGTATTCTTTGTAGCTGTTTTACATATCACCACAGGAGAAAACCTGAGAAAAATCCAACCAGGAAGTGGGACATCTGAGGTTTGTAGTTTTTCTAAGCTTGGCCTACCGAATACACATTGAGATATGGATAAAGTTGCACTTCCTACGGCTTCCACTAGATGTCAACCGTCTTTAGAAACTTGAATGAGGATTCTACTATAAAGGAGGGGCTCATGAGACCTCTTTGAGTCAGTGGTCTGGCAGAGAGCCTTGGTCTCATGACGCGCGCTCCCGACAGCGTTACCTCGCGGTCCAGTGCTTTTTCTGAAGACAAAGGAATTCTCTGGTTGGAACATTATTGGTGGTTTATGTTAAAAAAATCCTAACGATTGATTCCATACATCGTTTGACATGTTTCTAAAGGACTGTAATGGAACTTTTCGAGTTTTTGTCTGGATGAAGTGCCTGCACCTCATGAAGATGGATTACTGGGTTGAACACGCTAACAACAAGTGGCTATTTGGACATAAATGATGGAACTTTATGGAACAAATCAGTCATTTATTGTCAAACTGGGATTCCTGGGAGTGCGTGCCTTCTGATGAAGATCATCAAAGGTAAGTGAATATTGATGGTGTTGTTTCTAACTTTGTTGATTCCAAAATGGCGGACATTCCTCTGGCTGTTGTGGGTTCTGAGAGCCGTTCTCAGATTATGCTTTTTCCGTAAAGTTTTTTTGAAATCTGACACAGCAGTTGCATTAAGGAGAAGACTATCTTTAATTCTGTGAATAACACTTGTGTCTTTTAACAATGTTTTATTATGAGTATTTCCGCAAAATCACCGGATGTTTTGGAATCAAAACATTACTGCACGTAAGGCGCCAATGTAAACTGGGATTTTTGGATATAAATATGCACATTATCGAACAAAACATACATGTATTGTGTAACATGATGTCCTATGAGTGTCATCTGATGAAGATCATCAAAGGTTAGTGATTAAACTTATCTATTTTTCTTTGGCTGGAAAAATGGCTGTGTGTTTTTTCGACTTGGCTATGACCTATGTTGTGCTTTAGCTGTAAAGCATTTTTCAAATCGGACACGATGGGTAGATGAACAAGATGTATATCTTTCATTTGCTGTATTGGACTTGTTAATGTGTGAAAGTTAAATATTTTCCCAAAAATATTTTCAGCGGAATGTTGTCGAGCTAGCAGAACCCCTGCGCTAGAAAGGTTAATGCAGGGAAACTTAAATCTGTTTCACCAAACTTCTATCAGCATATTAATGTGCAACCAGAGGAAAAATAACTCTGGACCACCTATACTCCACACACAGAGATGCATACAAAGCTCTCCATTTGGCAAATCTGACCATAATTCTATCCTCCTGATTCCTGCTTACAAGCAAAAATCTAGTCACAGATGTAGCAGATGCTAAGCTACAGGACTGTTTTGCTAGCACACACTGGCACAAAGGGCACATCTCTCCTGGATAGGCTGGATAGGATAGGCTGGATAGGCTGCACTTCCGCTCTCAAAATCCATGCCATTATAAACTGCGATACCGTTAAAGACCTGCTTTTTGTGTGTCTTTAAACTTCCCATTAGCGCTATTAAAGGACACACTTCAAATATTGCCACCCCTCCCACCTCAGCGCAAGCGAGCTGATGTTAGACAGGTATATTGCCGAACATAGCGTTAGGGCTGAAAAATGTCAGTGAGCAAGTTTCTACATGACGAAATGCAAACTAACGTGTGTTTGACACTAGTACTACCTGAAAATAGAGCCCTTTAAGTGAGTTGTCCAAATTCTTATGACACCTTCAAATGGGGGTACTAGATACATAAAGTGCTTTAATTTAAAAACTCTAAAACAGATATGTATAAAAATACCCTCAAATAAAATGTGACATTTTGTTCTGTCGCCTCATATGAAACATTTGATCTCAAATCCAAAATTCTGAAGTATAGAGCCAAATTAAAAGTTTTAGCTTCACTGTCCAAATGTATATCTGGGGGAGTGTAAAAGCACTTATTTGATTATGAACCAGAAGTGTTTTAAAAAATCATATTCTTCTCATTTGAGGAATAATTCTGTCTTGTTGTTATTAGCATGAAATTAGCATTAGCATTACCGTCTGTGGTCATTGCAGACTGATCCTGTCCTGGGGATGTGGGCTGCTGTGGAGGATCAGGTGATGTTCTAGTGTACTCCGTCCTCCAGATCTGTTACACACAAAAAATCCAACATAACTGAACGCATTAAAGACAGACACACATGCACATAGGCACGTGCATACACACGCAAACCTCCCACAACACCCTGATGCGCATGCACACACACACAAACAAACAATCAGGCCGTGTCCGAATACTCGTATTTGTGTTCTAAGTAGTAGGCTGATAAGCTGTGCGATAATATAAGGTTTTATAGTATATGAAATCTCAACAATTTGATATGATTTAAATGCCAGGATGTCAAACTCATCTCTGCCTTTCAATTTAGTAGAATCCGCTGCAAACTAGTGAGACAAACAAAGTATTTTCAAACCCACGTGTGTTTGACATAAGCTGTTAATTAAGCTGATAATCATATAAGGGGACGCATTGTACAAAATGAACGAATTTTGCATTATTTGACGCATTCTCATTATTATTTGATGCTTACGGCATACATTTCTACTAAACAGTAAGTTATAAATAGTATTTAGTATGATTAGTACACATTAGGTAGTTTTAGTAAGTAGTAGGCAAGACACACATACATACATTGTCGAATAAGAACTAGCAAACACACACTCTCACTCTCTTACCCTCACTATCCCGTCAGCACAGCCAGTGACTATAACGTTTTGTGGATCCCACTCGTGTCTCTGAGTGAAGCAGACAGACAGGATGTCCCCATCTGAGCTGCAGGAAGTGACATCAGAGCCACAGGATGTGTCGAGCCAGGTGAGTAACTGACCCTTCATACTCCACAGGTACAGGACCGGCCCTGCACACGATGCTATCTCACCCTGAAGGAGAGGGTTAACATACACAGGTAAAAAGGGTTGGCCATGCTACAAATCCCCAAGTGCAGAAAAGACTACGGGAGGCTCACCGTACTACATAGAGCCATGACTACATGGGACTCTATTCCACATCAAGTAACTGATGCAAGCAGTAAAATTAGATTTAAAAAACAGATAAAACAAGTAACACATTATGGAACAGCGGGACTGTGAAGCAACACAAACATTGGCACACACACACAGACACACACACACAGAGACACACACACACACACGGCTATAGCAGCAACTAATGGGGATCCATAATAAATACAAATACAAACAAATGAGGGAATGAACGGAAAAGTGTCTCTATCAGTAACCACACACATGGTAGACCTATGAGCACCGAGCATAGTAGAGGATGTGTGTGCAGCCAGAAAAGGAAATCCTCCCTTCCTCATTCTGAGTTCCAGGAATGCTCGTGCAATAGACTGGCTAAACGACGATGGTCCCTATGTACTTGTGTGGTACTTTAAAAAATATTAGTTTATCAGTCAGCAGGCAGGATCCAACAGGATCCCACTGAAGAGAGAAATAGAAAGTGGAAAGAAAAGCGATAGACGGATGCAAAAGGAGGTATAGAAAGAGGTCAACTCTCAGATGTTGTTGATAGTTAGCACATGGATTCTGGACTTTGTGGGGGGAGAAAAAGAGAAAAAATAGAGAGAGATAATGATGTGAAAGAGGTAAAAAGAGAGTGTAGACTCACCGTGAGGTCATTGATAGCAAGTGCTGTGATGCTAGCCTTGTGTCCAGGTAGCTGAGTGATGTAGTTGAGTTCCTCAAGGTCCCACAGTATACAGGTCAGGTCACGCGAACCGCTGGCTATCACTCCATGAACCTCAGACACCGCCAGACACGTTACTGCATCGGTATGACCATACAGCGCCTGGGAGACCAATATGAGATTCACTTTATCAAACACACACACATTTTACTGTGTATTGGGCTAGATACATTCTCACACCACATCACTCTCACACCACATCACACACACCTGTCTGAGTTTCATGTGAGTGAGTTTGTCCTTGCTGATGGAAACATCCCACACACACACCACTGAGCTGATCCCAGCAGTGACTATGGTAGCTTGGTTGGGACACGCTGCACACAGCATCTTCCCCCAGTCACACATACTCTCACATACAGCAAAGGTCTAGGAGAGGGAAATAGAAATACACACACAAATGTTAGTCATTGTCTATGTTGGAAATGGTTTGGCCAACTTTAAAGCTTCATGTCATGTTGCTACCTCATGATGGATGGATGGCAATCTACTTGAACATTTGTTAGTGTGAGTAAGTGAATAAAAGGCCTCCATAGTGTACATACTTTCTCAGTGGTGTAGTGTCCGAAGGAGCAGGAGTTATCAGGGAAGCCCCAGGAGAAGTAGACATTCCACAGAGGAGGGATCAGTAGTCTGTTCTTCTCTACGACCAAAACCTCTTTGTCCAAACAAACCACCTGGCCTACTGGACCACGAAGGAGCTCTGAAGGGGAGGAAGAGAAGATAGGGAAAGGGTGAGGAGAAGAAGAGATCGGGATATGAATAGAAGGAGGTAAAATAAGTCCAGAGGGACGTAGGAGAAGTTTGTTGTTCTCTAAGATAAGAACCTCTCTGTCCCCAAAAACTATCTGGCCTACTGGGTCAGGCAACAGACAATAGAGAAATCAGAAAGCAACTCTGGTAGCTTGCCTGGACTAGCGGTAATGTCGCAGCCTGGGCACACACACACACGCACACGCACACCTCACTCCTGTACACACATCTGCACCTGTACACAGCTCATCTGTAAATAGCCCACCCAACTACCTCATCCCCATATTGTTATTACATTTTTTGCTCCTTTGCACCCCAGTATCTCTACTTGTACATTCATCTTCTGCACATCTATCACTCCAGTGTTTAATTGCTAAATTGTCATTCGCCACTTGCCTATTTATTGCCTTACCTCCCTAATCTTACTACATTTGCACACACTGTATATAGATTTTTCTATTGTGTTATTGACTGTATGTTTGTTTATCCCATGTGTTGGTTGTGTCGCACTGCTTTGCTTTATCTTGTCCAGGTCGCAGTTGTAAATGAGAACTTGTTCTCAACTGGCTTACCTGGTTAATTAAATAAAGGTGAAATCATTTTTTATTTTTATTAAATCCCCTTTTTGGCTTCCTTGGCAACCTCCACGGGAACCTTTCCCCAATAGAATCTTTACTCCATGGGAACCACACCTGTTGGTTTTCTCACAAACAATCGCAACATTGTTTAAATAATATATAGAGCTGCTCTGGTATATAAAGCTTTTTTGAGGCCTTGCTCACAACGACCAAACGATATACTGTATGTGATGAGGCTCTTGATCATATCTTTGATCATGACACTGGTGAGGAGGAGTAAGACCTTGTTAAACTTAGACACAAAGTAGTCTGTGGTAAATAGCACAATGTTTCATCTGAGTATTTGTTATAGTCAAAATAATCCATGTATTATGCTTTTTTTAAACTCAAAAACTACTTGTATGAGCTCAGGTCAATGAGGCTTACAGGCCATGAATAGCAAGTAGAAGTTCAAAACGTGTAATCTTCACAAGAACTTAAGTTGATAAAAAGATCTAACACAACATTAGGTGATAATATATGTATTATTGTGGATTTATAATCACCTATAATGGGGCGGTCATTTTGAACCGGGAACACAGAATTAATTAACAAGAAAGGAACACAACAGGAGGTTTAAGCTTAATGTACCAGGAAAGGCAGTAATAGATTATTGGCTTCCAAAACCCACAATGCCGACAAGGAAAAGTCACACCAAAAAGCCAGACTTACGGAGTGAAAGTTTAGAGTCTGAGGACGAAGACGCGGTGCTAGCTTCATGTGCTAGTGGTGGAAGCAGGACTGAGGCAATAAACACGTGCATTTAGCTCCGAAATCCTCAAGGCCATCAAAGATATCAATGTATAATTCTACATCAAATTTGAAAATGTACTGTCTGCAGTAGACAACGTTAAAATTGAAGTCAAAGTATGTGCTGGGCAAATCTCTCAGGCTAAGGTACGCATCTCTGGAACCGAAGACAACGTTATAGCCATGCAGGCAACGACCACCGCTCTTGTGGAAAAGGTTGAATCGCTTACCTCTAAACTAGTTGATTTGGAGGGCCGCAGCAGGAGATCGAACTTGAGACTAGTACATCTCCCTGAAGGTGCTGAGGGGAGCGATGCTTGCTCATTCCTAGAGCGGTGGCATCCTGAGGCCACTCCGCTCTACTTTTATCATTGAGAGAGCTCATCGGAATTCTGGCCCATGATACGTCCTCAACGCACCCCTGAGGGCTTTGATAAGGAAGTTCTTAAACTATAAAGATACGATGCACGTGATGAATGCAGCTAGGGCGAAAGGGAGAGTACTCTACAAGAATCGGTAAGTTATGTTCTTCCCAGATCTCTCCATGGAAGTCAGTTCACAAGCAGCAGAAACGCTTCGACAGTGTCAAGCAGTGGCTAACGGGCTAAGGCTATCCGGTATGGAATCATCTTTCCAGCGCGCATAGGGGTCTCCCACGGCGATTGTTCCTACATTTTTGAAACACCAGTCGAGGCGGGAAAGTTTCTTGAGAAGCTAGGCAGGAAGTACCAAGTCAATGTGTGGGGGTACAAGTTAGTTCATGTAATTTGTACATAGGTAGGTAGACTAGGTAAAGTGACTATGCATAGATAATAAACCCTGAGTAGCAGCAGTGTAAAATCAAAGGGGGGGAGGGTGTCAATGTAAATAGTCCGGGTGGCCATTTGATTAATTGTTCAGCGATCTTATGGCTTTAGGGTGGAAGCTGTTGGGTCTAGACTTGACGCTCCGGTACCACTTGCCTTGCGGTAGCAGAGAGAACAGTCTATGACTTAGGTGATTGGAGTCTGTCCATTTTTTAGGCATTCCTCTGACACAGCCTAGTATATAGGTCCTGACTGGCAGGAAGCTTGGAACCAGTGATGTACTGGGCCATACGCACTAAACTCTGTATTGTGTCACCTCAGTCATCCATCTGGCTCCACGGACTTGTGAATTTTGACCTGTTTAAAGATCTTGCTCACATTGGCTACGGAGAGCGTGATCACACATAGTTCCCTTTGTATTCTGTAATAGATTGCAAGCCACATCCGACGAGCTTCAGAGCCGGTGTATTAGGATTCAATCTCAGTCCTGTATTGACGCTTTGCCTGTTTGATGGTTCGTCTCAGGCAATATCAGGATTTCTTAAAAACGTCCAGATTAGTGTCCCACTCCTTGAAAGTAGCAGCTCTAGCCTTTAGCTCAGTACAGATGTTGCCTGTAATCCATGGCTTCTGGTTGGGATATGTACATACAGTCACTGTGGGGACGACGTCGTCCATGTAGTTATTGATGAAGCCGGTGACTGAGGTGACACACTACTCAATGCTATTGGATGAATCCCGGAACATATTCCAGTCTGTGCTAGCAAAACAGTATTGAGCGCGTCACTGGTACTTCCTGCTTCAGTTTTTACATGTAAGCAGGAATCAGCAGGATAGAATTATGGTCGGATTTACCAAATGGAGGGCGAGGGAGAGATTTGTATGCGTCTCTGTGTGTGGAGTGAAGGTGGTCTAGAGTTTTGTTTCCTCTGGTTGCACATGTGATGTGCTGGTAGAAAGGAGCTAAAACAGATTTAAGTTTGCCTACATTAAAGTCCACGGCCACTAGGAGCGCCTCTTCTGGATGAGC
The DNA here is from genome assembly GCF_013265735.2 of Oncorhynchus mykiss. Lineage (NCBI taxonomy): Eukaryota > Metazoa > Chordata > Actinopteri > Salmoniformes > Salmonidae > Oncorhynchus > Oncorhynchus mykiss. The sequence continues at coordinate 11,708,608 of NC_048587.1, read as the reverse complement.
TTTTTCTTCTTTTCTTATGGCCTTATACAGCTCGCTGAGTGTGGTCTTAGTGCCAGCATCGGTTTGTGGTGGTAAATATGAAAAATACAGATGGAAACTCTCCTGGAAAATAGTATGGTCATCGCGCACCAGTCTGTGTTGACAAAAACATTTGCACAATAAGCACTTGTTATCTCTCAAATACATCGTTACAGTTGTTGTTAGCTAGTTAGCGAATTTGAGCCATATTAGCATTGACATGAAATCACTCAGAACAAGACGAAACAAGCTGAAATGAGCCATTTACGATTCCCCTCGTGGCAGGTTCTTATCATTCATGCTAGCAATCTGTCCATCCAGAATCACAACAACATGCTCACTTCTGTTGCACATCGTTCTTTTGTGACGTTGCAACTAACCACCCATCTATACAGATTATCTTATCTCTCATCTTCAAGCCCCCCAGGCGATGGAGATGGTTGGTGGATATCACTCTCTTGCTTACAACCATCCCTGGCGGTTGCCATTATGCAAGGATCGTCGGTCCCATGCGCACAGAAAAATGTACCACCCTCACCTAGCACTATGACCTTCTGGGTGTGGCCCATGAGAGGTAAAGACTGAATGCGACAAATATGCCACTTGATATCATCAAAAGCGCCACTCTTTACATTCACTGTGGAAATTAGTAATGCTCTTCTGAGAAGTGATATGACCTGAACAGATCATTTCTGTCAACGTCCGTTTAAACCACTATCTTGGCCTGTCATGCAGGCTCTGATAGTTACACAGTATGGTTATATCAAATCAAATCAAATTGTATTGGTCACATACACATATTTAGCAGATGTTACTGCAGGTGTAGTGAGATTTTTGTGTTCCTAGCTCCAACAGTGCAGGAATACCTAACAATTCACAACAATACAAACAAATCTAAAGTTAAAGAATGGAGTTAAGAAATATATAAATGTTAGGAAAATCAATGTCGACATGGCATTGACTAAAATACAGTAGAGTAGAATACAGTATATACATTTGAAATGAGTAAAGCAGTATGTAAACATTATTAAAGTGACTAGTGTTCCATTTATAAAGTGACCAGTGTTCCATTTATAAAGTGACCAGTGATTCCATGTCAATGTATATAGGGCAGGAGCCTCTAAGGTGCAGGCTAACGATGGCTATTTAACAGTCTGATGTCTCTTGGTCACAGCTTTGATTCATCTGTACTGACCTCGCCTTCTGGATGGTAGGGGGGTGAACAGGCCGTGGCTCGGGTGGTTCATGTCCTTGATGATCTTTTTGGCCATCCTGTGACATCGGGTGCTGTAGGTGTCCTGGAGGGCAGGCAGTGTGCCGCCGGTTATGTGTTGGGGAGACCGCACCACCCTCTGGAGAGCCCTGCGGTTGTGGGTAGTGCTGTTGCCGTACCAGGCGGCGATACAGCTCGACAGGATGCTCTCAATTGTGCACCTTTAAAAGTTTGTGAAGATCTTAGGGGCCAAGCCAAATTTCTTCAGCCTCCTGAGGTTGAAGAGATGCTGTCGCTTTTCACCTTCTTCACTGCTCTCTCTGCTGTTTCCTGAAGTCCACAATCAGCTCTTTCATTTTGTTGACGTTGAGGGAGAGGTTATTTTCCTGGTACCACTCCGCCAGAGTCCTCACCTCCTCCCTATAGTCTTTATTGTCATTGTTGGTAATCAGGCCTACAACTGTTGTGTCGTCTGCGAACGTAATGATTGAAATGGAGGCATGCGTGGCCACGCAGTCCTCCACTAAGGAGAACAGGAGGGGGCTGAGCACGCACCCTTGTGGGGTCCCTGTGTTGAGGATCAGCGAAGTGGGGGTGTTTCCTGCCTTCACCACCTGGGGCTGACCCGTCAGGAAGTCCAGGACCCAGTTGCACAGGGCAGGGTTCAGACCCAGGGCCCCAAGCTTAATGATGAGCTTGGAAGGTACTATGGTATTGAAGGCTGAGCTATAGTCAATGAAAGAGTATGCGCATCACTTGCGCCTAGTCTCCAGGCGCCTAGTCTCCAGACATTTAGCCCAGTCTTGGGACTTTTCTACTGCGCTTGAGGCTTCCTGACAGCCGATGGAAAGTGCGGAGAGGTAACACCTCTCCTTCTGTGCAGTCTGCCCGCCTGCAAGCGAGTGAGCTGCACGACATATCAGTCCACAATTCGTGCCTACAGTTGCCCCGGGTTCTCCTAGGTTACCTTGTTACCTGACCCCAACTTTTATGCACAAGGTTAGCAACAACTATGCTTGTTTCGTCTTAACTTGGATGGAGCGAGAGTATTGGAGAAGAGCTAGAACTACCTCTTTGTTTCTTGGGCACCTTCCTGCAAGGGGAGGCCTCTCTCTCACTGTTCTTTTGGGTAGAGGAGGCTGTTATGTTGGAAAGAATGACAGCAAGGGTTGCGGCCCGGAAGGGCTCATTCCATCAGAAGTATGACCACTTCTTGGGCACCATTCGAAACCCTAGAGGTTGGTGGCACCTTAATTGGGGAGGACAGGCTCATGGTAATGCCTGCAGCGGAATTAGTGGAATGGTATCAAATACAACAAACACATGCTTTCCATGTGTTGATGCCATTCCATTCATTCCGTTCCATTATTATGAGCCGTCCTAAACTCAGAAGCCTCCGCTGGTCCAAAAGCATCTCCTTCAACAATAGATTATCACTATGGCTATTTGAACCACACCTGATACATTTATGAGGTTTTTACCTGCTGGATGTCACTGCACTTTTGTTGGTATATACTTCCTTAGTGTCAGAGCTTCTGAAGGGTTGGAAATAGTCTGGCTTTGGAGAGCATGTCTCGATATGGGGGTAGACTATTTCCCCATAGTGAGATATCAAAACAATATATTTCAAATAGAACTTAGCTTTACTTGCATAACCATGGTTCTATGATAATATGAGTGAGATATTTCACTGTGTTTCCTTGCTCGCTAGAGCACAATGAAGAGAGGCATGATAGAGAATTACCAGTCTGTCAGTCTCCAACAGACTGTGATTGGTACTTCAGTTATAGAATCCACTAAAGCAAATCCCCATAGTGATATATCTCACACATATTATCAGAACCAGGGTTACGCAAATAACATTACAGTTTAAATTTAGCTATTGATTTGAATGTTTTTTTCTTTAGTGTTTGGCACCATTTTGATTTGAGTTGGTTTAGTCCTTGAGCTGGTTGAATTGCTGTTATTCCTTACGATATAATATGGACTGATAGACCGAGTTATTCAGTGATTCAGACAATCATACTGTCACCAGTTGTCTCTGTCTTGCAGTTATGTGGATGTTATGGGTGGCCTTTACACGACTCCCCTAGAACTCGTTATAGGCGGCAGGTAACCTATTGGTTAGGGGTTGGACTAATAACCGAAAGGTTGCAAGATCAAATCCCCGAGCTGACAAGGTAAAAATATGTCGTTCTGCCCCTGAATAAGGCAGTTAACCCACTGTTCCTAAGCCACCGTCATTGAAAATAAGAATTTGTTATTAACTTAACTGACCTGCCTAGTTAAATAAAGGTTAAAATGTTTTTAACTCCATAAAATCTCCTCGCGTTATTTCAGTCTCAGCCTCCAGTCTGTGTGAACCAGGTTGCACGCTCCCACCAGATTGTTTGTATCTGTGTGCTATATATTTATGGAAAGAGTTCCTTAGTAAACTTAGATGGCGTAGTATCGGCTACACTTAATCCCTGCCACCAAGTACATGGATCAAATTACCTGGGAAAATAATAATAATAGTCCTACTTCAAAACCATCACATGAAAGAGTTTCCCAACTTCTGCGGAATTTCATTCAATTAAATGAATATCCCATATTGCATTGCAGACCATACACTGCCACCCTGCCCTAGGGGATACACATACACCTTTATAAGGATCAGGATGTTTGTGTATCTGGCGTCCTGTAATTGTGCCTTTAATTGATCTTCTCCAACCTGGATGGGAAAAATATTTATTTTCCTATCGCCACCTTTACCTTCCAAATCCCCTGGAAGCAGAAAGAGCCTGGAGAATGTTTCAGCATTACCCTTAATAATATCCTTTAATATCACCTTAATATCTTTCTCTCTAGTCATCTCTACATGCTTCTTGTTCAGACAACACTCTGAGATGTAATATGCAGGGAGGTATGCATCGCCTCAACATACACACACATTCAGCTCATCTCCTTCAGAATGGCTAATCCGATTATTAAGCAAGGCTTCGCTGGTGGGTCCATCTCAATATTTTAGGTCCGTAGTAGCAGATCTGTGTGTGTGTGCTGGGTAAATTACCCTATGAAGAGTGTCTAGCCAACCTCTTCCTATTGCTCCCTATGGACCTGGCCCATCTAGTATATAAAATAATTGAGGAACGCTGTTAGATGAAATAATTGAGGTACAAAAACTTTATTTTGAAATAATAAGGTGAATGAAAATGATTAAATGCATGAGTCTTTCTTGCGTACACACACTGCATACGCTCGCACTTCTGTATACAAGTCTAGTTCTTTGTAACGCCTTTTAAATATTCACAACAGGAGATTGGTGGCACCTTAATTGGGGAGGACGGGCTCATAGCAATGGCTGGAACTGAATTTTTGGGATGGTGATCGAACTCATCAAGCACATGGTTTCCATGGGTTTGATACCGTTCCATTCATTATTATGAGAAGTCCTCCGCTCAGCAGCCTTCTGTGATTTCCACATAGTACTACAAACAATTCTTCCCCACAGGGAAAATAAAGTCAGAAAAGTAAAGCACAGCACTCCTGATTCTACTGTTTTGGGGTATTGTTAGAGAAGTGCTTGGATACGGTTTGTGTGGGATTGAATAGTGCTAGACAGTGTTTAGAGTGGTACAGAAAGTTTGAGTAATGTTATGATCGTGTTATAATTGGAACTTTACCTTTGAATGGTTGAATGGAGGGTTTGAGCTTGTCCAGTCTGAAGAAAAAGGGGGTTGGCTGGGCGGGTGCTGATCCCTCCTTTTTTGAGCCGGCACGAGGAGGGTGGGGCTTGTTGAACAGCTGAGGTGTCAAAGGGTAGAGGTCATTCATAGAGACAACCCTCACTTTGGCCATCACTGGCTAAATCTGGCACAAATCAAGAGCCAACTGAAATATACCCCATTTCTACAACCAGTACCTCCTAGATATGTGTAATGTTAGATTGTCAAGGCTTCTCTCCTTCCTACCTGTTTGGGAACCTGTCCAAAGTTATTGACATATCCCTGGATGGTACTCTTGATAAGGGGGTCTCTGAGTGCATCCTGCCCCCTTGTCCCTTTCCCTCTCTGGGCGTAGAAGTAGGGGTGGAATGTGTTGAGGGACTCTACAGCGGCTGGTCCCTGCTGGCAGTGCCCAAAGATCAGGTCGATCCACAGGTGGAGGTGGGAGCTAACATACTCACTCTCCAGAGCCTGGGGGACAGAGCAAAATAGTAAGATAAAACACAAACGCACATGCACCCACATACAGTGGTTCTTCCTGTAAAAGTTGTGTCATACTGCAACACACATTGAGGGCTGCCGCAGAATTCTATGGCACGTTATTTAATTGTCAACCATTGTTGTCATTAATATATATATATATATATATATATATATATATATATATATATATATATTTTTTTTTTTTTTCACCTTTATTTAACCAGGTAGGCAAGTTGAGAACAAGTTCTCATTTACAATTACGACCTGGCCAAGATAAAGCAAAGCAGTTCGACACATACAACAACACAGAGTTACACATGGAGTAAAACAAACATACAGTCAATAATACAGTAGAAAAATAAGTCTATGTACAATGCTATAATATAATGCTAGTTAGTGCTAGTATGACCACGAGAGGGCTTTCATCTTTGAGAAGCATGACTTTTTGTAATATTGGCTGTACTAAAGAATTTAAAAACGTTTTTTTGTAAGAACATGGTATATGGGATTGATTTTAAATTTAACTTCAAAAGTATGATTAATATTATGGTGTTTCTATGACAAACAAAACCCTGGCACTGTACAACATGGCCGTTTCCACACCCTAATTGTAGGCTAACCAACACCCAAACAGCGATTCAGTGAAAATAAAAATCTCATTGTTTTATCAAGACCAGTCCCATGCTTGTCTCAGAGCAGCGTGAAATGGTGCTAAAACAGTTACCCGGCAGGCTATTGCTTCAAATCCTATGTCAGAATGCCATTCATTGACTACAGCTCAGCGTTCAACACCATAGTGCCCTCAAAGCTCATCAAGGACCCTGGGACCAAACACCTCCTTCAGCAACTGGATTCTGGACTTCCTGACGGGCCGCCACCAGGCAAGGAAGACAAAGAATTAACCGCAGCATTGTCACAGAGGTGATGGAAGATTTCATCAAGCAGCGAGTGACTACTTATTTTGTTATGTTTAGGCCTATTTACATAGGCCTAAACATAACTGAACATTTATATTTATATTATTGTACCTAATGTTGGCTGTTAGGCTAAATGTTTTTTTTTCTTTTCCAAATGCAGACCATGACCCAAAACACACTGCTGCCCGGGTTTGCATTGCAAATGAGGGCATAAACTGGCTGAAGACGCCAGCAGAGTAAGTAGACCTTTATGTTGTAAAATATAAATAAATAAATAAAAGACCTACAACCCCTACGGTAGGCCTACAGTAGATCTCAAAATATGTATTTCATCTCTACATGTATAGGTCTCCTGATTTAAACCCAATCTAACTTGTTTGGCATCAACTGAAAACATGAGTCCGTAACTCTGCCACTCTCGCGGTGTTTCAGCGAGCTCTCGTGGGATTCGTAAATTTATATTTTTACATTAATCTCCTAGCTTGAAAAAGTGGTAGAATTGGCTAAATAAGTTACCATATAATGAGTCTTGACGGCTTTTTCGCAAAAATCTCCGACAACATGCCCAACAGAACTACTAAGAAGTCGACCAAAACCACCACCCCTGTGGATGTGCATGAGGAGCTAGCTAACGTTAGCGAGGCTAGCACCATTGCGGACACAGGCACAATGGACCTGGTGATTCAAAAGATGACTGATAACATTACTAAAGTGATCGATGCTAAGATAAGAACGGTCTTGGAAGCAATAGCAGGCCATTCAGCTGAACTACAGAGGGTTGTGGAACGTGTTGTTGAGGCGGAAGGAAGAATTGATGCAGTGGAAACTTCAACTACATCTATGGACGCTAAGATAAAAGCACTTGAGAAACAGGTGCGCGAAATGGCGGAGCACATTGACGACTTGGATAATCGAGGACGCAGATGCAATATTTGTGTTGTGGGATATGCTTCCTACAAGTAAGACATTATATCCTGAAGAGCACCACCTTAATTGGTAACCCTGATGTGTCTGTCATTGAAAGAATGCTTTTTTTCCCACAAAGGAAAATGTCTGTAAGTCTGTTTTATGATACTTTAAGGTCCCTTTCTGCTGTCAACACACAGAGGGTGAAACAAGTGTGGGAGAAATAATTGTCTGTTACTATTGACGAAGAGATGTGGGAGGACATTTGGAGATATGCAAAAACAATATCTATATGTAATCGTACTAGAGCAATACAATTAAGAATAATGCACAGATTGCATATATCCCCAAATCGCAGACATGCTTTTAGCCCCACTTCCTCTTCCCATCAGTGTCTTAAATGCAAAACTGATACAGGCACTCTAACACATTGTTTATGGTCATGTACCAAAATACAAAGATACTGTTCTGCAAGAAATTGAAAAGATCCTAGGGGTTGATCTAGAATTGGACCCAGTTTCTTTACTGTTAGGTCTCCCTAGTAGGCAGGTTACTTCTGTGGGTAAAAGGAGGCTTTACAACATCCTTACCTTCGCAGCGAGGAAAAACATCCTTTTACAGTGGATTAGTGATAAGGTTCCTTCTATTAAAGATTGGCATAAGATACTATTTGAATGGGTGCCTCTGGAATATCTGACATGTATATTGCATTCTAAAACAGACCAGTTCTACAAAGTATGGGAACCTTATCTAAATTACCTAGAACCTGAGGTATCAGCTATTATGCTGCAAGGATTCTCGTAGAATGACGGGATGTATGTATTTCAGATCTACACTGTACGTTCCATGTGTGGAACCTAACCTCTTGGTTTAAACTGAGCTTTTTTGTTTAATTTCTGTTTGTAAGTTTGTTTGTATTAAAAAAAAATATAAAAAAGTAAGAAAGAATTCGTATTTACAATGAAAGCCTAGGAACAGTGGGTTAACTGCCTTGTTCAGGGGCAGAATGACAGATTTTTACTTTGTCAGCTCGGGGATTCGATCTAGCAACTTTTTGGTTACTGGCCCAATGCTCTAACCACTAGGCTACCTGCCGCCCCAACTGGTGAAGGCCATCAAGATGTTTTGGCTTGAGAAATAGCCGATACAACAGTGCAACAAATACATTGATCATCTCAGCAAGGTTTGGCCTGTGGTCGTGGAGCTGGGGGGGGGAGTGCAACTAAAATGTAGTTTAAATAAACATCTGCTTTTTGAGTATATTTTTTCTCTTTATTTTATTAATGAAAGCATAAAGATGTTGATAAAGAACTGTTGGGGGATTTTCGCACCTCCAGCAGCTGGGCTTTGAAGAGTTGCATGTCAATTCAAAACCATGTGAGTTGGAATCTCTTCCCATCTATTTTGCAATCTATATGGTTCTCTGATAATTTGCAGTTGCAAAAAAACCTGTTTTCAAAATTCCTCCAGCTGTCCATCACTACTGTAAATAAAAACACAGCATATTGTTTACATTCTTTATTGTAACAACAATGTCACAAATAATTTGCATCTACCTTTCCAATTACTTTTAGAGTTTGGGGTTTACAAATATGCACTGTGAGAATATCTAATAATAATAATAATCGCTTTGTAAATAAGGATGCATTATAAAAAGGAAAATGACATGCGCAAGAGACGGTGGTAATATTTTTCCTTTTAGAGACTATGATACTGTACATAGCATCCAGGTCCAGGTCATTTTAGTTTCTCTTAGAATTAAAACCGTAATGTTACAACAGTTTTAGTTAGTAATACGCTACAATCCAGTAACAGCTTGTTCGGATCAAGTATAAACAAAAAAATAAGTGCCTTTTTTTGGGTGTGCGTGCAAGACAGAGGACAAGCAATTCTTACACTATTGTTCAGGGGGAACGGAAAATTGTGTGTCAATTCATAAAACATGCCATTGAAAATCTTTTGCAATCTATATGGCTCTCAAAAGCATAAACAGTGCTCTAACTCCCCCTTGCGGTGGTCTGGAGCATTGAAGCAGTGACGCAGGGTATTGTACTAAACCACAAATTACCTCTATGTAGCATAATCTCCAAACTTTAAGTTTGCAACCACTGTATGAACATACGGATGGATGGACGGACGGACAGACAGACACACGCACAGTAATATAAATGCACTCAAGAAACATCCAATTCTTTGTTGACTGGCATTTACAGTATGGTTGAATATATGAAAATGTACGAGGAGGGCCTTCTAGCCACATGCAAACCAGGAGCAACTCGGATAGGAGAGTTAACCCTAAAACCATCATTCATCCGCAACAGTATGGGATACAAACAAATCTAAGCCTTTTATAACCTCTGAATTATGACTCAAAGTGTGAACAAGGAAACAGAAACTCATTAGAAAGCCCAGTATCTATCAGATTACTCAGGTATGATTTCCTACATGAGTCCATTTAAAAGTGAGGAGCAGGAAAATGTTGTGAGCTAATACTCTCATCATGACCGAATCACAGAATTACAGAATCATTTGCCTTGAATTAGCTTGAATTAGAGACATGTTTTGAACATTAGAAATAGTGGACATTATGACCAGAAGTCTCCGTTAAGGAGACCTTAATAACAACAGATCTCAGTCTCATAACTGCTTTCTATTGTTCATATTGTTCCATATGGAGTTAATTTGCATATCAGGAAGAATAAACATGCAGCTAAAACAGCTAATTTGGTGGGAATTGGAGGCAATATGAGATTTTATGAGATTACAGACTGATAAAAACCATACAGGCCTGGAGTGGAGTGGAGGGGGAGGAAATATAGCGAGAGTGAAAGGGGGAAAAAAGAGAGAGAAAAATAGAGAGAGAGAGCAGGCATTCATCCCGAGTGTCAGGCAGTAGTAACAGAGTTATGAGAGAGTGTATTGTGTGTGTTCTTAATGGCTCTGAAAAGCCTGTTATCCTGTAATGCCAGTGGTTTTAAACACAGTAAAACAAGCCTTTAACCCATTTATAATAGGCATTTGTTGATGAGCACAAGAGCTGATTATCTATTTAAGTGCAGAAAACAATTTCACTCTTTCTGGTTCAACCCCGAGCCCAACTTAACGGGACAGCATGAATGTTTACCACTTTCTTTAAAATTGTTAAGAAGTGTCTGGGCCTAAAGAATAAGGGATATCTCCACTAAGATGGATAACAGCTAAAACACTAGCACACTGAGAGCAGTCAGTCCTAAAAATATAGAATTAGAATGACAAGAACCGACATCCCTGTGCTATCTCAAACCATTGTGCCTCCTTAGAAAGGCACTTAACCCCTAAACTTTTCCAGGCGTGATGCACTGTGGGTGTTTGTGGGAATGTTTCTCAGGTGAAAAATACAAAAAATATAAATGTAACAGTAAATGTTTCATCCTACTGTACTTCTTGTATTCATGGCAACTTTACGTGGTCGGCAGACTAGAAGATATGTTTGGTGTACAACTAACAGCATGCGTGAAAGGCAACTGACCTCCCGGTGAACTCTGATGAACTCCCGGGGGTCTCCCTTAGCCCAGGGAGGGAGGACAACGTCCCCTAGAGTGGTACCGTCCTGCATACAGCCTGGAGACAGACACAACCATCTTCAGAATACATATTCACCATCAAAATACACACACACACACACACACACACAATACACACCTAGTTTGAAGTGGTTTGTGTTAACCAGGAAGTCAGGTAGGTAGTAGAACTCTGGAATCAGCTCTCTGACATCGCTCATGTTGTCTCTGGAGGCGGAGTCCCAGTCCTTCTTCACACTATGGAACATCCTCTCTGCTATGTCATACCCTCCCTGAGAGAGAGAGAGAGAGAGAGAGAGAGAAAGAGACACAGAGAGAGAAAGAGACACAGAGAGAGAGAGCGACATCAACTTTAGCTGTCCACTCATTCACTCACACAGGCATGTCATTGTTACTTAAGCTACCTGTACCTTTGTGTGGCTGGATTGACATAAGAAGTGGGTAAGAATGTACAGTATGTCCGCGTGCTCTTGCGTGCACACATTCGTGCACATGTGTGCGTAATGGCAGAAGATGCAGCATTTTTCATTGCAAACCAAACTTTGGAATATAAACATTTAATAAAGTAACCTAAACCATATTAAACACGTTTTCATTCTTGACATCCAGACGTTGACTGAAGCTTTTAATTTTTCCATAAAATCTTCTAACCCCTTGATAGAGATGCCATGAGGAGGAATGTAATTTACTGCAAAACAATTACCTTTATTCAATGAGAATAACACCCATACTGGCTAAACTCTGTTAGGGACACAAATCAAGTTATAGATATTACTGCAACTGCACACACTAGTCTGGGGTTGAAAGGAAAAAGTGAGCACTGTGTTTTCAACAAGCTAATATCTTGATTGTTTTATTGTTTGATGATGACTATCAAATATGCAGACCTTCTCATTAGCATCTATTGGATTCCTAGACTGGAAATCAGCAGCTTTTACAACCAAATGGGATTCTTCTTTTGTTTTGTAATGTTACCACATTTATTTGCTTAATATACACTGAACAAATATATAAACACAAGATATAAAGTGTATGTAACATACACATATGTTAATTGAGCTGAAAAAAAAGATCAGAGAAAAGTTCCATAGGCACAAAAATATGATTTCTCTCATATTGTGTCCACAAATTTGTTTATATCCCTGTTAGTAAGCATTTCTCCTTTGCCAAGATAATCCATCCAGCTGACAGGTGTAGCATATCAAGAAGCTAATTAAACAGCATGATCATTACACAGGTTAACCTTGTGCCGGGGACAATAAAAGGCCAATGAGCTTCAGCGCCTTGCCATTTGAGTGACAGCTAGCAAGATGTACATATAGCAGAGTGATAGAGAGATAGCAATGACGTGGTGCACATATGTGACGTAGTACGCAATTTTCAGGGACCACTTTTTGCTTGTGAGCGCTACTTTCAGAACTACAGGCTAAAAAGTATACAAAAGTACCGGATAATCTTTTTAAGGATTATTCGTTTTATGACATCTACAGAAAAGCCCAAAATACTATTTTGACATTTTCTGGTAAAATATTTGTTGTATTTAATGTACTGTGCTTGCTCTTTAGCTCAGCATACACCAGTGAAACAGTACTATGGAAAAAAGCGATACAGTATGTACAGGCCTTTGTTCCAGCCTTGCACGAATACAACTTCAACTGACCAACTGGCTGAATCAGGTGTGTTCCGGTTGGTCTAGAAAAAAAGCCTGCACACCATGTAGCTCTCCTGGACATTGGTTGAAAAACACTGGCCAATGGGGGCACATGCCAAGATGTAATGAGCCAAACAGAGCAACTGACCCTTGACCTCTCACCTGTAGGGTCAGAAAGGTGTGTGAGAAGGGTTCCATCCGAACGAGGAAGGAAGACACGATGATGGCCGAAGAATAGTGGGTACAGTAGTGACACCTCACTGCCAGGTCACCTAGAATAGCCAAAATACTCAGACATGAATAACCAATACAACACAAAATGCATCCTGCAATGAACTATGAGAAAATCATGTGATTTTACACTGTATTGCTTCAGATTGTAGGCCACACATGTAATATCAGTGATGTTAGAACTTTGGGCAGTGTAATGTGAAATTAAAGTGTTGAGTTGTTGCAGTAGGGGTTGCAGTTAGTACAACATCAGCACATGGTATGGTACACTACCTTCACCATTTTCCACTTCATTAAATCTCTGAATAAACATGTCTCTCCTCTTCTCTGTCTGGGCTCCCATTGGTTTCGAGAGGTCACGAAATGTCGCCGGTTTGGTCAGATCCAGGGTCTATCAATAAATAGTATATGACATGTAAATATGCAATCAATAATATAACAATTCACCCTTCGCTAAGCCCTGTCCCCTTGGTTACTGCTGCAACCTCGATCAAAGTTTTCCCAGGAAGCCCAATAGCCATTTCAAACCACTGGAGAAAACCCCTCACAATGATAGTAAACTGTGTTTTTAATACACAATGATATTAAACAGACTACCCCTTGCTAATCAGGAGCCTCTCGAGCATGTTGTGGTGGACTGTCATTATAATTGCTTCACAGGAACATGGCAAAATAAAGTTTGTAGTGTGGTGAGCCACTGGATGGCTCTGAATGCACGGTCAGCTGAGCATGCAGTCAAAGCTACTTACAGCTTGTGGAGCCAGCTAGTGCTCTCAAATCGTATCCTCCTGATGTCGACAGCATAACTACCATAAAAAGCCGATAAAACAGTTGGATCACATACATCTATGCTCTAACTAAACCATGTTAGAAATTCCAATAGCAGTGTGTTTTCATAAAATAATCCCATTATTGGCATGTCCCACATCCTGTTTGTCCAACTTATAGGAAGATTTAAAATCCCTTAACCCCAAGATTGTCCCTACGTTTTCACCATCATTGTAAAGCCCAAATTAATTACTTATTTAAAGATGCACTATATACAAATCGCTCTGCCATTTCCTGGTTGCTAAAATTAGAATATTTAGCCAAATTTCAGTTTGTGACAAAACAAGCAAGTAATAATGTAGAGAATCATTGTACCATCTAAACCGCTATTTTCCATAACTCCAAATATGATATTTTCAGCTGTTTGAAGCTGGTGTACAAAACTGAAAGTAAAAGTTGCACAAACAAAACTTAAGAATGGGAAGCATAGAAATAGCACAACTAGAACAGTTCTACTACTTATTAGACTTTCTTTCATTGAGAAAAAAAATAAAACATTCTATGTGAATTTGGTTGGGTCGCCAAAAAAGTTAGATATTGCAGCTTTAATGTGAATAGTGATTAATTTACATGTGTCCCTCAGGTTTTTTTTTTATTTTTTTTATTTCACCTTTATTTAACCAGGTAGGCTAGTTGAGAACAAGTTCTCATTTGCAACTGCGACCTGGCCAAGACAAAGCATAGTAGTGTGAACAGACAACACAGAGTTACACATGGAGTAAACAATTAACAAGTCAATAACACAGTAGAAAAAAGGGGAGTCTATATATACATTGTGTGCAAAAGGCATGAGAAGGTAGGCAAATAATTACAATTATGCAGATTAACACTGGAGTGATAAATGATCAGAAGGTTATGTACAGGTAGAGATATTGGTGTGCAAAAGAGCAGAAAAATAAATAAATAAAAACAGTATGGGGATGAGGTAGGTGAAAATGGGTGGGTTTAAGGTCATCCCTGTAACGTGAACTGAACTCTTGTTTCAATTTGATAAAACTCATTTTGTACATTATTTTCTCAAAAGAAACACCTCATACTCAAATCATTGTGTAGAAGCAGGTAAGCTGATTATACTCTATTTGGCCATTTTATGGTGTTTTGTGGTGGAAAACTGAGTGCGTCGGAGCATAACACTATTATTACATATTACATATAGATAGATAGGCTAGAAATGTTTTAACAAGTTCACATTTTTGGTTAAACTTGCATTCAATTGCCCCTCCCTGATGCACACAAGCTTCCATATAGTCCTTTTTCTTAATTTAAATTATTGAGATGGGAAATCATGCTTGTTACTAAGTTGAACATGTGCTCTTTATGACAAAATTAGGTTGAATAAGTAGTTACACAGCCAGTATTATTACAGATATGAGACATACAGAGACAGAGATGGACACAGAGAGACAGACACACAGACAGACACACACACAGACAGACAGAGACAGACAGTATTACTCCTCACCTCCGACTTGTAGTCAGCTAGGACCCAGGGGAAGACGGGGTACTGCATGAGGTCACTATAGGTTCTACCAGCCAGAGTGTTCAAATGCATCAGGTACTCAAAATTACTAATGTCCCCACGCTGTCAGAGTAAAAGAACACAGACAAACACAATCTGTATTTAGATAATACTGCGCTGTCAGAGAGAACACACACATGCAAGATATATCATGTTGATAATACTAGAAGATATTAAGAATATTAAAATATGATGTGTTTGCCACAATGTTCACAATAAATACAAACATTTGTCAGTCATAGAAAAACAACTGAAGTTCTCAGTAGATCACTATCAATTATGTCAAACAGTACAGTACCTGCCATTTCACCTGAGTAGTCTTCTCCATCACTGGAGTCTTCCTGAACAACACAACAACAACAGAACATCAGAATATCAACTGTCAACTGCATTAAGCCACATCTACCAGTTTACATAGGCTACTCGACATGGTCATGTTAGTCATGACCTACAGTACCATTCAATGTTTTTTTAATTTTTTTTTACTATTTTCTACATTGTAGAATAATAGTGAAGACACCACAACTATGAAATAACACATATGGTATCATGTAGTAACCAAAAAAGTGTTAAATCAAAATATATTTTATATTAGAGATTCTTCAAAGTAGCCACCCTTTGCCTTGATGACAGCTTTGCACACTCTTGGCATTCTCTAAACCAGCTTCACCTGGAATGCTTTTCCAACAGTCTTGAAGGAGTTCCCACATATTCTGTGCACTTGTTGACTGCTTTTCCTTCACTCTGCATTTCAACTCATCCCAAACCATCTCAATTGGGTTGAGGTCTTGTGATTGTGGAGGCCAAGTAATCTGGCGCAGCACTCCATCATTCTCCTTCTTGGTCAAATAGCCCTTACATAGCCTGGAGGTGTGTTGGGTCATTGTCCTGTTGAAAAACAAATGATAGTCCCAACAATTGATAGTCCTTGTCTCACCGCGCACCAGCGACTCCTGTGGCGGGCCGGGCGCAGTGCGCGCTAACCAAGGTTTCCAAGTGCACAGTGTTTCCTCCGACACATTGGTGCGGCTGGCTTCCGGGTTGGATGCGCACTGTGTTAAGAAGCAGTGCGGTTTGGTTGGGTTGTGTATCGGAGGACGCATGACTTTCAACCTTCGTCTCTCCCGAGCCCGTACGGGAGTTGTAGCGATGAGACAAGATAGTAGCTACTAAAACAATTGGATTCCACGAAATTGGGGAGAAAAAGGGCAAAAAAAAAAAAAGTGTTCATTCAGTATTGTTGTAATTGTCATTATTACAAATCAATAAAAAAGTTGGCCGATTAATCGGTATCGGCTTTTTTGGTCCTCCAATAATCGGTATCGGTGTTGAAAAATCATAATCGGTCGACCTCTAAAACATACCCTCGTAAAACTGACCACCCTACTGATCCTCGACTTCGGCGATGTCATTAACAAAATAGCTTCCAATACTCTACTCAGCAAACTGGATGCAGTCTATCACAGTGCCATCCATTTCATCACCAAAGCCCCTTATACCACTTACCACTGCGATCTGTATGCTCTCGTCGGCTGGCCCTCGTTACATATTCGTCGCCAGACCCACTGGCTCCATGACATCTATAAGTCTATGCTAGGTAAAGCTCCGCCTTATCTCAGCTCACTGGTCACGATAACAACACCCACCCATAGCACGCGCTCCAGCAGGTATATCTCACTGGTCATCCTCTAAGCCAACACCTCCTTTGGCCGCCTTTCCTTCCAGTTCTCTGCTGCCAATGACTGGAATGAATTGCAAACATCGCTGAAGTTGGAGACTTATATTTCTCTCACTAACTTTAAACATCTGAGCAGCTAACGAATCGCTTATGCTGTACATAGCGCACCCAATCTACCTACCTCATCCCCATATTGTTTTTATTTACTTTTCTGCTCTTTTGTACACCAGTATTTCTACTTGCACATCATCATCTGCACATCTATCACTCCAGTGTTAATATGCTAAATTGTAATTACTCTGCTACTATGGCCTACTTATTGCCTTACCTCCTCATGCCATTTGCACACACTTTTTGCACACACAGACTTTCTTTTTAGCCAGCAGCCTAAACACCGTGACTAAACGGTTGCTAGATCAAATCCCCAAACTGACAAGGTAACAATCTGTTGTTCTGCCCCTGAACAAGGCAATTAACCCACTGTTCCTAGGACGTCATTGTACATAAGAATTTGTTCTTAACTGACTTGCCTAGTTAAATAAAGATTAAAAAAATAAATAATTAATGACTCGTGACAGACGGTCACCGCAACAGCCCTAGTGGAGATGAGTGTGTGTAATGTGTACCCAGCAAACAAAAAATTGGTTCTGTGCAAGTTCCCAGAACATTTGTTCGGTCACGGCAAATGTTCTCATAGAATGTTTGTATAAAACACTTGCCTGATGTTGCAAGAATGTTCCTAGAACACATTTAATCTGTTCTTTAAAGGTTCCCAGAATGTTTCATTAGGTTGTGGGAACTGTCTGGTGAGAACAATGTGGGGACATCCCAAAATACAAAAACTGTCCAGTTGTGTGGATGATCTACAATGTTTCTTTTAGTATGAAAAAAAACATTCACCTGATGTTGCAAGAACTTTCCCAGAACACATTTCGGAATCATATCGGGTGCGTTTTTAAAAAGTTGAACAGTTCATTTTTACACCATGTTTATTTTATTTTTTTCAGTTAGTCTAAATTCTGCATTTGACTAGATTTATAAATTTGGACTAAATAAAGATTTACTCTCTTTTAGTAGAGTATACCTGAGCCTCAATTTCCCTTTTTTCTCAAAAGAAACACGTTTAAAGAACAGCCAGATCCTTAATCCTCTATGCCAGTGGTTCCCAAACTTTTTATAGTCCCGTACCCCTTCAAACATTCAACCTTCAGCTACGTACCCCCTTTAGCACCGGCGTCAGCGCACTCTCAAATGTTGTTTTTTGCCATCATTGTAAGCTTGTCACACACACACTTTACGATTCATGTATTAAACATAAGAACAAGTGTAAGTTTTTGTCACAACCCGGCTTGTGGGAAGTGACAAAGAGCTCTTTTAGGACCAGGGAACAAATAATATAATAATAATAATCAATCATTTTGCTCTTTATTTTACCATCTTGCATATAAAACCTTATTTGTTCATCGGAAATTGTGAAAAACTCACTACAGTTTAATGAGAAGGATGTGCTTGCACATAACTCTGCAATGTTGGGTTGTATTGGAGAGTCTCAGTCTTAAAACGTTTTCCAAAAACAGTCTGTGCATGTATTTAGGTGTCATACGAGTGAGGGCCAAGAATAGACTCTCACATAGGTACGTGGTTGCAAAGGGCATCAGTGTCTTTTTTATTTAAATCTTTATTTATTAAGAACAAATTCTTATTTTCAATGACTTAACTGCCTGTTCAGATTTGTACCTTGTCAGCTGGGGGATTCGAACTTGCAGCCTTTAAGTTACTAGTCCAACGCTCTAACCACTAGGCTACCCTGCCGCTCTCAGTGGCTTAACAGCACAATTTTCCAAGTCAGGATACTCTGAGTGCAGCCCAATCCAGAAATTTGGCAGTGGCTTCTGATTAAATACAATTTTCACAGAACCGCTTGTTGCAACTTCGATGAGGCTCTCTTGTTCAGATATTGGTAAGTGGACTGGAGGCAGGGCATGAAAGGATAACGAATCCAGTTGTTTGTGTCATCCATTTCGGGAAAGTACTGGCGTAATTGCGTACCCAACTCACTTAGGTGCTTCGCTATATCACATTTGACATTGTCTGTAAGCTTGAGTTCATTTGCACACAAAAAATCATACAATGATGGAAAGACCTGTGTGTTGTCCTTAATGCAGACATAGAAGGCTCCAACTTTTTAATCATAGCCTCAATTTTGTCCCGCACATTGAATATAGTTGTGGAGAGTCCCTGTAATCCTAGATTCAGATAATTCAGGCAGAAAAAACATCACCCAGATAGGCCAGTCGTGTGAGAAACTCGTCATCATGCAAGCAGCCAGACAAGTGAAAATGATGGTCAGTAAAGAATGCTTTAAGCTCACCTCTCAATTCCAAAAAAACGTGTCAATACTTT
This sequence comes from Oncorhynchus mykiss, assembly GCF_013265735.2. Lineage (NCBI taxonomy): Eukaryota > Metazoa > Chordata > Actinopteri > Salmoniformes > Salmonidae > Oncorhynchus > Oncorhynchus mykiss. Next base: position 11,689,494 of record NC_048587.1, on the reverse strand, counting down.
GCCCCTTGATAACCAGCGCAATTATGTATGTTGTAAAAGCGTTACATGGTCGCTGCCCATAGCATTGCATAGTGTAGAAAATACACGAGAGTTCAGGGGCCTTGCTTTAACAAAGTTAACCATTTTCACCGTAGTGTCCAAAACGTCTATCAAGCTGTCAGGCATTCCCTTGGCAGCAAGAGCCTCTTGGTGGATGCTGCAGTGTACCCAAGTTGCACAGAGCAACCGGTTGCACACGCATTACCACTCCACTATGTCTCCTTGTCATGGCTTTTGCACCATTTTGCACCATCAGTACAGATACCAACATGAGCAGCAGCTACATATGGACCATTAGTGGAATTCCCACAAGAGAGTAATGGTTACTGTGATTGGATGTTAATTATTTGACTAGGCTACCTGTATTTGACATTGTGTTGAACACTGTTCGCTGAACACTAGATGGTTTAATTTTATTTTTGGCAGTGAAACCAGGCTACTCAGGCAAGAAAAACATTTTAAAATGTAAAATTGTATGAATGTCATCACAACTGAGCATATTTTGTGTTTTGGGAATCTATCTCTTGTACTGTTCCTACACTGTTCCTACCTGTTCTGGGAACCTTTAAAGAACTCAGAAAGGTTGTTCTGTCAACATTCTTGAAACATCAAAGAAACGTGTTGTGCACCCTGATATAAACATTATCTGACTGTCAGCACAACTAGACAGTTTCTTTGGAAACATATCTTTCAGAACCTAATGAAACATTCTGGGAACCATTTAAGAACAGACTAAATGTGTTCTTGGAACGTTCTTGTAACATCAGGTAAATATTTTCCACCCATTCTCTGAATGTTTTGGGGATTTTACCATGCTAATGTTAAATAAAACCCTAACTAGAACTTAATGGGAATCTTAGCTAATGTTCTGGGAATGTTCCCGGATTGCTGGGTAGTTAATACTGTGAGTTTGTGTGTGTGAACCAATGGAATGGCCAGTTAACTGGAGCTGCTGACAGAGTACACTGCTACCTAAACTTTGCAGGCCATATCAACTGGTTGAACCTCTTCACTCTACTGTAAATAGAAAATGGTATGTACTTTTCGTCATAGATTACTACAGTACAGTACTGTTTTGTACATAACAGTACAAACTATGCAGGCTTGGTTTCCACGACTATGGTTGATGTGTATGTAAACAGGCGGGCTCAGTACAGCTTGCTTTGACTCAGCTTGCTTCAGCTCGGTCGTGTGAAAAGCCCCTAAATTACATCTAATAATGGACATGGGCTTAATCTGGACAGGTTGCTTAACTAAGCTCAGAAACAGCAGTAATATTGAGTTATTTCTCACTCATAAGGCCCAGAAATAAAGTCTAAACAGCAGACTTGTAGTAAATGTACTCGTTCCAATTTCCAGAAATATCTCTGGGTTATATGATACACATACAAAGTCATACACTTGATTTCACAAATCAAGAGCCATCTGAAGTATATCCAATTTCTATCCCCAGTAACTCCTTACCACATTATTTTGTAGAAAGCAGCCTAAATCAATCATTGCATTTGTCCCGCTGTACAATATAGTATAATTGCAAGCAATAATTTCCTATAGGAGGTTGTAGTGAAAACAAGCGATGGTGAATCACTTCTCTGTTCTCTGTGATCCTCAATATGATTAATGAGGTGATAGAGGGCCTTAGGGCTTTAATACAGACACACTCTGCTCTCTGAGACACACACACACTTGCACACTCTGCTACACACACAAAAACGCAAACCCTAACTGTAATTTTTCAAAGTCCTGATTTGACTCTGTCTCTTTTCACACAAACACACACACTCCCCACCTGGGAGAGGCTTCCCAGTTCAACAAGCTGGATCTTGTGGGCCTCCCGAGTGGCGCAGTGGTCTAAGGCACTGCATCACGGTGCTAGCTGTGCCACTAGAGGTCCTGGTTGGAGTCCAGGCTCTGTCACATCTGGCCATGACCGGGAGACCCATGTTTGTCTATGGAGATTGCATGACTGCGTGCTCGATTTTATACACCTGTCAGCAGCGGGTGTGGCTGAAATAGCCGAGTCCACTAATTTGAACGGGTATCCACCTACTTTTGGCCATGTAGTGTTTCTACAGGTGAAGTCGGAAGTTTACATACTTGTTAACAAACTATAGTTTTGGCAAGTCGGTTAGGACATCTACTTTGTGCATGACACAAGTCATTTTTCCAACAACTGTTTACAGACTGATTATTTCACTTATAATGCACTGTATCACAATTCCAGTGGGTCAGAAGTGTACATACACTAAGTTGACTCTGCCTTTATACAGCTTGGAAAATTCCAGAAAATGATGTCATGGGCATAGAAGCTTCTGATAGGCTAATTGACATCATTTGAGTCAATTGAAGATGTACCTGTGGATGTATTTCAAGCCTATCTTCAAACTCAGTGCCTCTTTGCTCGACATCATGGGAAAATCAAAAGAAATCAGCCAAATCAGCAAAATCAGCCAAAAAAGTCTGGTTCATCCTTGTGAGCAATTTCCAAATGTCTGAAGGTACCACGTTCATCTGTACAAAAAATAGTACGCAAGTATAAACACCATGGGACCACGCAGCCGTCCTACCGCTCAGGAAGGAGACACATTCTGTCTCCTAAAGATGAACGTACTTTGATGCGAAAAGTGCAAATCAATCCCAGAACAGCAAAGGACCTTGTGAAGATGCTGGAGGAAACAGGTACAAAAGTATCTATTTTCACAGTAAAACGATTCCTATATCGACACAACTTGAAAGGCTGCTCAGCAAGGAAGAAGCCACTGCTACAAAACCGCCATAAAAAAGCCAGACTATGGTTTGCAACTGCACATGGGGACAAAGATTGTACTTTTTGGAGAAATTACCTCTGGTCTGATGAATCAAAAATAAAACTGTTTTGCCATAAAGACCATTGTTATGTTTGGAGGAAAAAGGGGGAGGCTTGCAAGCCAAAGAACACCATCCCAACTGTGAAGCATGGGGGTGGCAGCATCATGTTGTGGGTGTGCTTTGCTGCAGGAGGGTCTGGTGCACTTCACAAAACAGATGGCATCATGAGGTAGGACAATTATGTGGATATATTGAAGCAACATCTCAAGACATCAGTCAGGAAGTTAAAGCTTGGACGCAAATGGGTCTTCCAAATGAACAATGACCCCAAGCATACTTCCAAAGTTGTGGCAAAATGGCTTAAGGAAGCCCTGACCTCAATCCTATAGAACATTTGTGGGCAGAACTGAAAAGGTGTGTGTGAGCAAGGAGGCCTGCAAACCTGACTCAGTTACACCAGCTCTGTCAGGAGGAATGGGCCAAAATTCATCCAATTTATTGTGGGAAGCTTGTGGAAGGCTACCCGAAGCATTTGACCCAAGTTAAACAATTTAAAGGCAATGCTACCAAATACAAATTGAGAGTATGTAAACTTCTGACCCACTATGAATTTGATGAAAGAAATAAAAGATGAAAAAAATAATTATCTCTACTATTATTCTGACATTTCACATTCTTAAAATAAAGTGGTGATCCTAACTGACCAAAGGCAGGGAATATTTACTCGGATTAAATGTCAGGAATTGTGAAAAACTGAGTTTACATGTATTTGGCTAAGATGTATGTAAACTCCCGACTTCAACTGTACCTGATGTGTATGTGTATGTGTCCACACTCACCTGGCATTAGTTATGACCTCAGCAACCCCTCTACCTATCAATGCTGGCACCACTGAACACAGCCTACAGAAAGTAGTAGGAATGGAAAACAGAGAGAAAGAAAGAAAGTCAAACATGTCCCATAAAGCCACACTCTCCATCTCTCTCTCCATGTTTTCCTATCTCTCTCCATCTCTTACCTTTTAAAAGCAGACACATGGTCTTTGTTGAAGAAAACCAGGAAAGTAGAGTATCCGTTCTGCATAAAGATCTCCAGCGCATTTTCCTGAGGTGTCAGAAAACAGGAAACGTTTCCACAACATTGCAACAACTTTCTAATAGACACATGAAACACACCAACATGCAGACGGAGAAATATATATGTTTTAACATTTTACTCCAAAAAGTAGACTATATAGGGAATTAGGTGCCATTTCAGATTTGCCGTGTAAGTTCACCTCTAGAAGGAAACGCATAAAGCGGACATCTCTTATGTCCTGGTAGGGCCATCGTTTGCAGCTGGGGCTGGATGAAGATATGTCTTTAGTCAACATACTGGAAACGAACGCGTCACGCACACTGGGGGAAAGAGAGACACGGGGTGTGAACAACAGTTCATAATGATTAATATTCAATAGTATAGTATAGTATGTTTTCCCATATATCCCTATATGTATGTACACACAGACATTGTCCAACTCATCTCTCGCTCTCTCTCTCACAAACACAGCCACACGTACGGACGCACGCACACACAGTACCCAGTGGGGTGGTGTTTTCTGCAGCAGACGTCTCCTGCGGGGCTTAGGGTGAAGCCCTCACACATGTACAGACTGTCTGTCCCAAACAACAGCAGCCCCTCTGTTACAGACAGCCCACTGACCACCACCACACACACCTTCGCTTTAACCTTGGGGGAGAGAGGACACAACAGATCATAATTGTAAATGAAAAGTCAAGGTTATATTAAATTGTTAAATTAAGGTTATATTCACAATCAGTGTTACATCATGATAGTTCTGAAGTGTCTGTCCTATATCTGAAAGATACAAGAAAGATCAGGGAATTTCTATTTATATTTTGTACATATATTTAACCCCTTATTTTTTTGCACTAAACATGTTTTTCGATGTATATACATGTTCCATTCATTTTTTTCAACTGGTACCAGGGGACCTTCAGACAAGTATTGTGAGGCCTGTGGGTGTCCTAGAGAAAAACAACTGACATGTACGTGTTCGTGAGAGTCGTATTAGTGTATAGCTATGGGCAGAAGTTGGCAGATTGGCTGTACCAACTTCAGGCGAGTCCCAAGAAGCTTGTGGGAGTCATAGAGCAAAATGAACACACCATTGTGTTCGTGAGAGTCTCATCTTTCCATAAAGGGGTAATAGTTTGTCAGAACATTTGGATGCTACAGATGATTTTGTGAGAAAACCGATTTTCGGGATGTCTAATGGTCTGACAAACATTGCTCTAGCTCTGTCACCTTTCACCGCAGATGCGGAAGTGTGACATAGGCGGATGTGGTTGATTGACATGCATCCAATGCAAAATAGATATCTCTAGCTTAAACTGACATTTTTATGGAGTTTGTTTTTGTTATGCTAATTAGATTTCCATGGGGGCGCAGACATCGACCTTAGGGGGTTAATAGACAAGCACAGCACAAGGACAGAACTACATCAATTTAAAATAAGAATACACACTTTTGTACATTTATGCCTTAGCATTCCATGCCTCATGTACTCATTATAACGGCAACACTGCAGCCATTCATTTTCCCATATATTGCGATCCTTTGCTCTACTGTTATAATTGCTTTGACCAAGCAGGTCCTGATATCCTAAATCGCATAGCACCAGTCGATCTGTGAAAAGGCCCATAGAGTTGGTGGAAGAATCCTTTAATTCATGGCCACTTGCTCAGCTGGGCCAGGGGCACTTTAATTAGGTCAGGTGGAAATGTCCATAACTCCATAACATGAGGAAATCGCCATCACTCGATCTGGCTGCTTTCTCTTCCTTAACTCCATCTACTCCAGAAGTTCTGTGCGTCCATGAATCCACATAAGGCCACCGAATCTGTTACATTTCAGCTGAACTATCTGTTGCGATCGGGAGAGTGGGCCATCAGTTATTGTTTATAGTTATTACCGCAGAGCGCACGCTTCAAATCTATTGTGTAATGTAAATGGTCAATGATCACAGCCCTACAGATCATCACAGGCCAATTGTGCCATCGATATATGGTATTATGTAATGAAATTACATGTACATATGAAGACAAACTTGAAATATGAAACGTCATTGTTTGCTGAACTGATCAATTCTGATATCAAACTAATGGTGATAATAGATTGAATAACCAATCACTGTTTGAATTATTTGTATTATTCTTCTCATGATTATGATAAATAGTTATGAGCCAAAATGACTCAAGGGTGATTCCTATTGACTTCTTATTGAACTGGATTGCTGAATTACCTAATTATGTTAATAATGAATGATTGTTATGATTTGATCTTTGTGATTATGAATTTGATTGGATACCTGTTATTCTGTTTCCTTTGTTATGCAGCACAGAGTACCCAGTAAATATACCACTTCATGGTTAAAGGAATTCCTGCCTCCGTCTCATCCATTCCTCTGTCACCTGACCTGTGACAACCTGTTCACCTTCACTGTCAGTCATCCTACCTGTCCAGCTACCCACATAGATTCCAATCTTTCAGTAAGCATCAAAGAGAATCTCACAACATCACGAACCATCCATGTCCTTGTTTGTTCTGTTTGACGTCAATACTATGCATATTTGTGATTCATAGACGGATGTAGCAACCTTGTTCACTAAATTCTCCTGACATGTATACAGCTACCTTGTTTCTCTAAAATCTCCTGACGTAAATAAAACAACCCTGTTTTGCTAAATTCCCCTGGCGTGAATAAAGCTACCTTGTTTCGCTACATTTCCGAGATGAATAAAGCTACATGGTCATCTACAGTTATCGCCCTTAATAGGTAACATGGGGTAAAATACTGAGTTTTTACAGTACCACCCGCCATGGATTTCATTAGGTAAGATTCATACCTTGAATCGTGTGGAGTTCACTCCCACTAGAGATTCAACGTAATGGTTTATTGACTGAGAGGCTAATGTCATACCGCTGATTTCTCCCCAGAAACATCACACTATCGGCGGTGGAAGTCTAATCATGCTAAAGATTGTGGGGGGGGGGGGGGGGGGGGGGGGGGGGGGGGGTGCTGTGCTCCTGGATTAATAAGCGTGTAAATGCCTGTGTATCTGACAACGGCTCAGCAGGACACACACACACACCAACTAGCTAGGAGACAGTTGATACAATCATCTACTGTTTAAAAAAATAAAATAATTTATTAACATTATTAAAACACTCTGCTGGTTGATTTTGCTTTAACATGACCTGTTAATATGGTTTCCACCTCAGCATCTTGTCTTACATTTCCATTGTAATTCCCCTATGTCACATTCACACCCAGCAGCATCCACCAGTCACAAACATACACACATATCACAAGAGGTTGGTAGCACCTTAATTGGGGAGAATGGGCTTATGTTAATGACTGGAGTGGGATTAGTGGAATGGTATAAATTATATCCAACACCATGTTTGATGCCATTCCATTTGCTCTGTTTCAGCCATTATTATGAGCCATCATCCCATCAGCAGCCTCCACTGGTACATACACTTAGGCTTACAAGTTATTTAGGTCAGTTAGAGGAGAGGTGTATGTATTAAGTAACCAGAGGTGTTCCATTGTAAAGTTTCAAAAAGTAATGTGAAAACCATGAAACCCTGGTTACTTTTATGCTCCCATGGGACGTCAAGACATCATCACCACTCCGGGCTGCACATGATTGATCATTTTAATCACACGTCTTCATCATGATTAAAAGGACACAGTCACCACTTCATTATTCAGATTATTAACATTGATTGATGGATCATAGAGAAACTGTCCCCCTTTTCACCAAGATGGCGGTGCTCCCGCTATAGACTCAGAGACTGAATGGGCCCTGATGCTTGTATTATGTGTGACTCTGAAGACAGTCACTGCTACGAGTGTGATTATGTGTGACTAATTCTATTGTCTCCCCTCATTTACCACTGTGTGTGAGTGTGTGCATGCATGTGTGCGTGCACCTGCCCCTCCCTGTCTCTCTCCCTCTCTCGGCCCCAAGGGACCCACCACCCAAAAAAACATATGGGGCTCCAACGCACCCACAGGCCTCTCACAATGAATACTAATCAAATCCCACACACTGGGAGAGAGAGGGGCCTAGTGATTATTAGGGAAATTAATCACTGCCACACACACAATAGGAAACCTGCTAAGTGATAAGAGCCTCTCATCTGAACACACTGAACAAACACGAGCGAGTGAGTGCTCGCACGCACACACACACACACCACACGCACATTCACACAGTGTAATTGATGTAGAAAAAACATTATTTATTGCCAACAGAAAAACGCCCCACAATAATATGCCTACAACCTACAGAGACCCTAACTAAAGTGACTATAAATTATCAAGCTGATGTGATTCAACTAATGGAGGGAGAGGAGGAAAAAGGGAAGAAAAGAGGAGGACATCAGGTGAACTGAGGAAAGGATAAGTGGAAAATAGAAGGGAAGAGAAGGAGAGGTGGATGAGTGGAGGAGAGAGAGAGAGAGCAGTGGATGAGTGAAGTGGAGGATAGGAGGGTTCTTATTGGTTGAGATCCTAATGTCACAACATTGAATTCTCCCAAGAAACATTACCATCATAATCACACTATCAGCAGTGGCAGTCTAATCATGCCAAGTACTGTATGTGTGTGTGTGTGGGGGGGGGCTCTAAGGGGGGGGGGGGCTCTAAGAATAGTGCTCCTGGATTAATAAGCGTGTAAAGGCCTGTGTATCTGACAACAGCTCATCAGGACACACAGCCACATCAGCCAGCTAGCTGAGAGACAGTTGATAAGACCTCCTACTGTTTTTTTGTTAATTCTTCTGTCAGAAACATTAGTAAAACACGCTGCTCGTTGTCTGAGCTTTAAACAGCCCTGGGTTACCACAGGGTTACAACTGACTAACACAAACACACACATTAAACTAACTACAACGGATGAGATTCTGATGGCAGATGGGAGGTATTGGAATCCCATAGACTATCTGGACGATAATAAAATATAGATCTCTCTCAAAGTGTGGGACTTTTCTGGTTGAGAAGACGTCATACTGGATCAACTGGTCTTTGTAACATGTTAAAGACGTCTTTTTTATGACAAAACCTCATGGGAAGAACGTCACATTTTGGTTGATATCTGGTCAGATCTGATTAAAACATGATAAGTATTTATATTTCTGGTTGCTAAAAATACATTATTTAACCAGTATACAACCTGACTCACCTCTTCATCAGGCTCCAGCTCCTGTAGTATGGTGTGTGTGTGGCTGCAGGTGTGTGTATGTGAGCAGGGCTCAGGGGTGGTGGACGCTGGGGTGAAGAGCTCAGTGAGAGGTGCAGTAGTCTCAGTCAGGACAGGGAAAAAGGTTAGGCGGTTACAGTCCTCTCCACCATCCTCCTCTTCCTCTGTCCCTGGCTCAAACAGGATCCTTGACTCTGGAACACATACAGAGACACATGAGTGTGGGCACAGGTGCTAAGTGGGTAGAGCACAGAACTTGCAATGCCAAGATTGTTGGTTCGATTCCCACTGAGGCCATCCATATGAAAAATGGATGCACGCATGACTGTAAGTTGCTTTGGATAAAATTGTCTGCTAAATGACATATTTTATTATGTCAGGTGTGTGTCTGTGGTCTTACCTGAGTCAGTCTCTGTCCTTCCTTTGCTCTCCTCTGGCAGACCATTTCTCACACACATATCTGCCAACTACACAGCAACACAGAGAGGAAAGATGAAGCAAATACGATGGCGCCGTAGGGGAGGGCTGCCATCTTACCGGCTCTCAACCAACCATGCTATTTTGTTTATTTTTTTGCGTTGTTCGTAACTTGTTTTGTACATAATGTTGCTGCTACCGTCTCTTATGACTGAAAAAAGCTTCTGGACATCAGAACTGCGATTGCTCACCTCAAACTGAAAGAAGAGTTCTTCTTCAATGAGTCGGAGGGGAGGGATATACTACTACAGACACCCGACTAGGCCCAGATCCCCGTAATTCGCTGGATAAGAAAACTGAGATTTCGTGGAAAAAGATCCGGGTGCCTTGTGAGGATCAGGCAACGAGTGGCTAACTTGCCCTTGCCTTCCGTCCTGCTAGCTAATGTTCAATCGTTGGAAAATAAATGGGGACGAGCTGAAAGCATGTATATCCTACCAACGAGTCGTGGCTGAATGACGACATTAAGAAAGTACAGCTGGCGGGTTACACACTCCATCGGCAGGACAGAACAGCAGCCTCTGGTAAGACATGGGGTGGGGGCCTATGCATATATGTGAACAACAGCTGGTGCACGATATCTAAGAAAGTCTCAAGGTTTTGCTCGCCTGAGGTAGAGTATATCATGACAAGCTGTAGAATGAACTGTCTACCTAGAGAGTTGTCATCTGTATTTTTAGTAGCTGTCAACATACTACCACAGTCCGCTGCTGGCACTAAAAACTGTGTTCAAACGCTCATCCAGAGGCGGCGCTCCTAGTGGCCAGGAACTTTAATGCAGGGAAATTTAAATAACTTTTACCTAATTTCTATCAGCATGTTAAAAGTGCAACCAGAGGAACAAAAAATTCTAGACCACCGTTACTCCACACACAGAGACGCGTACAAAGCTGTCCCTCGCCCTCCATTTGGCATATCTGACCATAATTCTATCCTCCTGATTCCTGCTTACAAGCAAAAATAAATGCAGGAAGCACCAGTGACTCGGTCTATAAAAAAGTGGTCAGATGAAGCAGATGCTAAAATACAGGACTGCTTTGCTAGCACAGACTGGAACGAATTGCAAAAATCTCTGAAGCTGGAGACTCACATCTCCCTCACTAGCTTTAAGCACCAGCTGTCAGAGCAGTTTACAGATCACTGCACCTGTACTTAGCCTGTAAACAGCCCATCTACCTACCTCATCCCCATACTGGTATTTATTTATTTATTTTGCTCCTTTGCACCCCAGTATTTCTACCTGCACATTCATCTTCTGCCGATCTACCATTCCAGTGTTTAATTGCTATATTGTAATTACTTCGCCACCATGGCCTATTTATTTTCTTAACTTACCTCATTTGCACTCACTGTATATAGACTTTTTGTTTTCTTTTGTTCTACTGTATTATTGACTGTATGTTTTGTTTATTCCATGTGTAACTCTCTGTTGTTGTATGTGTCAAATTGCTACGCTTTATCTTGGCCCGGTCGCAGTTGCAAATGAGAACTTGTTCTCAACTAGCCTACCTGGTTAAATAAAGGTGAAATAAAATAAAAATAAAAAATGTTCAGGAATTCTCATTTACAACTGCGACCTGGCCAAGATAAAGCAAAGCATTGCGACAAAAACAACAACAAAGACTTACACATAAACAAACGTACAGTCAATAACATAATAGAAAAATCGATGTACATTGGGTGCAAATGTAGAAGAGTATAGAGGTAAGGCAATAAATAATTACAATTTAACATTAACCCTGGAGTGATAGATGTGCCGATGATGATGTGCAAGTAGCGATACTGGGGTGCAAAAGAGCAACAGGATAAGTAACAATATGGGGATGAGGTAGTTGGGTGTGTTATTTACAGATTGGCTGTGTACAGGTACAGTGATCGGTAAGCTGCTCTGACAGCTGATGCTTAAAGTTAGAGAGGGAGATTTAAGGCTTCAGTGATGTTTGCAATTCATTCTAGTTATTGGCAGCAGAGAACTGGAAGGAAAGGCGGCCAAAGTAAGAGTTGGCTTTGGGGATGACTAGTGAAATATTCCTGTTGGAGCGAGTGCTACGGGTGGGTGTTGCTATGGTGACCAGTGAGCTGAGATAAAGCTGGACTTTACCTAGCAAAGACTTATAGATGACCTGGAGCCAGTGAGTCTGGCGATGAATATGTAGTGAGGGCCAGCCAACGAGAGCATACAGATCGCAGTGGTGAGTAGCATATGGAGCTTTGGTGACAAAATGGATGACACTGTGATAGACTACATCCAGTTTGCTGAGTAGAGTGTTGGAGGCAATTTTGTAAATTACATCGCCGAAGTCGAGGATCGGCAGGATAGTCAGTTTTATGAGGGTATGTTTGGCAGCATGAGTGAAGGAGGCTTTGTTGCAAAATAGGAAGCCGACTCTAGATTTAATTTTGGATTAGAGATGCTTAACATGAGTCTGGAAGGACGGTTTACAGTCTAGCCAGACACCTAGGTATTTGTTGTTGTCCACATATTCTAAGTCAGAACCGTCCAGAGTAGTGATGCTAGTCGTGCGGAGGGTGCGGGCAGCAATCGGTTGAAGAGCATGCACTTAGATTTACTAGCGTTTAAAAGCAGTTGGAGTGGCCACGGTAGGAGTGTTGTATGGCATTGAAGCTCGTTTGGAGGTTTGTTAGCACAGTGTCCAAAGAAGGGCCAGATGTATACAGAATGGTGTCGTCTGCGTAATGGTGGATCAGAGAATCACCAGCAGCAAGAATGACATTATTGATATATACAGTGAAAAGAGTCGGCCCGAGAATTGAACCCTGTGGCACCCCCATTGAGACTGCCAGAGTTCAGGACAACAGGCACTCCGATTTGACACACTGAACTCTGAGAAGTAATTAGCATGAACCAGGCGAGGCAGTCATTTGAGAAGCCAAGGCTATTGAGTCTGCCAATTAGAATGTGGTGATTGACGAAAGCCTTGGCCAGGTCGATGAAGACGGCTGCACAATACTGTCTTTTATTGATTGCGGTTATGATATCGTTTCGAACCTGAAGTGCACCCATGACCAGCTCGGAAACCAGATTGCATAGCGGAGAAGGTACAGTGAGATTCTAAATGGTAGGTGATTTGTTTGTTAACTTAGCTTTTAAAGATTTTAGAAAGGCAGGGCAGGATAGATATAGATTTATAAAAGTTTGGTTCTAGATTGTCTCCCCCTTTGAAGAGGGGGATGTCCGCGGCAGCATTCCAATCTTTAGGGATCTCAGACGATACGAAAGAGGTTCAATAGGCTAGTAATAGGGTTTGCAACAATTTTGGCGGATAATTTTAGAAAAAAATTGTCTAGCCCAGCTGATTTGTAGAGATCCAGATTTTGCAGCTCTTTCAGAACATTAGCTGTCTGGATTTGGGTGAAGGAGAAGCGGGGTGGGGGAGGGGGCTTGGGCAAGTTGCTGCAGGGGGTACTGAGCTGTTGGCAGGGTTAGGGGTAGCCAGGTGGAAAGCATGGCCAGCCATGGAAAAATGCTTATTGAAATGATCGATTATCATAGATTTATCAGTGGTGACAGTGTTTCCTATCTTTAGTGCAGTGGGCAGCTGGGAGGAGGTGCTCTTTTTCTACATGGACTTTACAGTGTTCCAAAACTTTTTGAATTAGTTCTTACAGGATGCAAATTTTTGTTTGAAAAATCTAGCCTTAGCTTTCCTGACTGACTGAGTATATTGGTTCCTGTATTCCCTGAAAGGCTGCATATCGCGAAGGGATATTTGATGCTATTGCAGAACGCCACAGGATGTTTTATGCTGGTCAAGGGCAGTCAAGTCTGGAGTGAACCAAGGGCTATATCTGTTCTAAGTTCTACATTTTTTAAACTGGGCATGCTTATTTAAGATGGTGAGAAAAACACTCTTGAAGAGCAAGCGGGCATCCTCTACTGATGGGATGAGGTCAATATCCTTCCAGGATACCCGGGCCAGGTCGATTAGAAAGGCCTGCTCGCTGAAGTGTTTTAAGGAGCGTTTGACAGTGATGAGGGGTGGTCGTTTGACCGTGGACTCATTGTGCACGCAGGCAATGACGCAGTGTTCGCTGAGATCCTGGTTGAAGACAGCAGAGGTATATTTAGAGGGCAAGTTGGTCAGGATGATATCTAAGAGGATGCCCATGGTTACGGATTTAGGGTTGTACCTAGTAGGTTCCTTGATAATTTGTGTGAGATTGAAGGCATCTAGTTTAGATTGTAGGATGGTAGGGATGTTAAGCATGTCCCAGTTTAGGTCACCTAACTGTACAAACTCTGAAGATAGATGGGGGCGATCAATTTACATATGGTGTCCAAGGCACATTTGGGGCTGAAGGGGGTCTATAGCAAGCGGCAACGGTGAGAGACTTGTTTCTGGAAAGGTGGATTTTTAAAAGTAGAAGCTCAAATTGTTTGGGCACAGACCTGGATAGTATGACAGAACTCTGCAGGCTATCTCTGCTGTAGATTGCAGCTCCGCCCCCTTTGGCAGTTCTATCTTGTCGAAAAATGTTATAGTTAGGGATGGAAATTTCAGGATTTTTAGTGACCTTCCTAAGCCAGGATTCAGATACGTCTAGGATATCTGGGTTGGCGGAGAGTGTTAAAGCAGTGAATAAAACAAACTTAGGGAGGAGGCTTCTAATGTTAACATGCATGAATCCAAGGCTATTACGGTTACAGAAGTCAACAAATGAGAGTGCCTGGGGAATGGGAGTGATGCTGGGGGCTGCAGGGCTTGGGTTAACCTCTACATCACCAGAGGAACAGAGGAGGAGTAGGATAAGGGTACGGCTAAAGGCAATAAGAGTAAAAAGAGCATATATCTTGGTGCGATCTTGGTGTGATTCAAGGCATAATGTACAGTCAAGGGTATGGTTGGATGTGAGTACAGTGAAGGTAAACCTACAGTCTGTAGATGGAAATTGAGATTAAACATTTTATAAATATATGTGAAATATATGCGAAGAAAACGATATATACAAGGGACGGGACTAGCAAAACAGATGTCCGACAGCAACCCCATCTTGGAACGGGAGTGCATACCCCAACCAGAAGACATAGATTACATGTAAAATTCGCACTGAGCTAAAGGGTAGAGCTTCCGCTTCCAGGAGCGGGACTCTAACCCGGAAGCTTATAAGAAATCCCGCTCTGCCCTCCAATGAAACATCAAACAGGCAATGCGTCAATACAGGACTAAGATCAAATCATACTACACCGGCTCCGACGCTAATCGGATGTGGAAGGGCTTGCAAACTATTGCAGACTACAAAGGAAGCACAGCCGAGAGCTGCCCAGTGACACAAGCTAACCAGATGTGCTAAATAACTTATATGCTCACTTTGAAGCAAGTAACACTGAAACATGCATGAGAGCATCAGCTGTTCCGGACGACTGTGTGATCACACTCTCTGCAGTCGATGTGATTAAGAAAATCAAAAAGGTCAACATTCGCAAAGCCGCAAGGCCAGACGGATTACCAGGACGTGTACTCCGAGCATGCACTAACCAACTGGCAAGTGTCTTCACTGACATTTTCAACCTCTCCCTGTCTGACTCTGTAATACCAACATGCTTCAAGCAGACCAACATAGTCCCTGTGCCCAAGAACACGAAGGTAACCTGCCTAATGTCTAAACGACCTGTAGCACTCACATCTGTAGCCGTGAAATGCTTTTGCTCACATCAACACCATTTTTTTCAGAAACCCTAGACCCATTCCAATTTGCATACAGCACCAACAGATCCACAGATGATGCAATCTCTATTGCACTCCACACTGCCCTTTCACACCTGGACAAAAAGAACACCTATGTGAGAATGCTATTGATTGACTACAGCTCAGCGTTCAACACCATAGTGCCCTCGAAAAGCATGCACTGACCAACTGGCAAGTGTCTTCACTTACATTTTCAACCTCTCACTTCCCGAGTCTGTAATACCAACATGTTTTAAGCAGAACACCATAGTCCTTGTTTCCAAAAACACTAAGGTAACCTGCCTAAACGACTACCGACCAGTAGCACTCACATCTGTAGCCATGAAGTGCCCTGTAAGGCTGATCATGGCTCACATTAACACCCTCATCCCAGAAACCTTAGGCCCACACCAATTTGCATACCTCCCCAACAGATCCACAGATGATGCAATCACAATCCACACGGCCCTTTCCCACCTGGACGAAGGAACACCTAAGGAACACCCACAATGCCATTCATTGACTACAGCTCAGCATTCAACACCATAGTGCCCTCAAAGATCATCAATAAGCTAAGGACCCTGGGACTAAACACTTCCTTCTGCAACTGGATTCTGGACTTCCTGACAGGCCGCCCCCAGGTGGTAAGGATAGGTAACAACACATCTACCACAGTGATCCTCAACACGGGGGCCTTTCAGGGGTGCGTGCTCAGCCCCCTCCTGTACTCCCTGTTCACTCATGACTACACGGCCAGGCACAACTCCAGATCCTCAAAAGGTTCTACAGCTGCACCATCGAGAGCATCCTGACGTGTTGTATCACTGCCTGGTATGGCAACTGCTCGGCCTCTGACTGCAAGGCACTACCGAGGGTACTGAGTACGGCCCAGTAGATCACCGGGGTCAAGCTTCCTGCCATCCAGGACCTCTATACCAGGCGGTGTCAGAGGAATGCCCCGCACATTGACATTGACTCTGTACCAGTACCCCCTGTATATAGCTCCGCTATTGTTATTTACTGCTGCTCTTACACTTTAATTATCTCTTACCTTTTTTGTATATATTCTTAAAACTGTATTGTTGGTTAAGTGCTTGTGAGTAAGCATTTCACTGTATGATCTACACCTGTTGTGTTCGGCGCATGTGACAAATACAGTTTTATTTGATTTGTTACACACTACTCAAAGAACAGCCATTACACTCATAAAACAACTGATTTCAACTGGGCACTAGTTAATTTAGCTGAGCCGATGATTTGTTCCTGTGAAAACTGATCCTAGATCAGCAATTCTACTTTGAGATGTTGATTTATGAATACGTTCCCCAGTGTCCACATGCCAGGAGGACTTCACATAATCAAAGATTTGCACTGATTCAAGTAGAAACAATGTTAATCATTGTTACTGTGTTCATTAATGACGTAGTGATGTAAAACCTAATGGAGAGAGACAGAAAGAGAGAGAACGCTATAGACTCGTAGAGAGAGAGAGGCTAACAAATAGGGAATAGAGAGATACAGTTGAGTGTGAGACAGCTATGGTATACAGTAAGGGCCAGTACCCGTTTGGAGTGTCGCTGCGCTCTCCTGCGGATGCGAGGCCTGGTGCGGTTGGGGCCTTCAGCTGCATCCTGGACCCAGCCTCGTGTCAGCACCACCCCCGGCCCCGGGCCGAACACACCCCTCTCCCTTAGCAGCTCCTCCTCCACACACAGCCACATAGTCCCCAACCGCTCCCACTCATAAACACTCAGCTGCAGGAGAGGGAAAGGAATGTAAAAATAAACATTGGGGGAGATAAGAAGAGCGTGAAAATTACGTATGGGGAACATTAGAGGCATGTCAGAATTATGTTGGGGAACAATAAGAGGAATGTAAAATTATGCTCGGGGAATGTAATAGGAATACTGTAGGAATGTAAAAATGTTCCACAAAAGGCTGTTCAATCACATTCTATATGGGCACAAAAGATCTCGCAGTACCTGTGTGTGGTTCTTCCTCAGCTTCTCAAACATCTCCTGACCTCTCTTCAAATGGGCCTCCATACAAGACAGGAACTCCTAGAAAGGAGGAGAGAGACAGAGAGACAAATCAAATCAAATGTTATGGTCACATACATGTTTAGCCGATGTTATTGCGGGTGTAGTTATTGTTTCTAGCTCCGGCAGAAATATTTAACAAGTAATATCTAACAATTTCACAACATATACCCAATACACACAAATCTAAGTAAAGGAATGGAATTAGGAATATGTAAATTAACAATGTCAGAGCTCAAGTGGCATTGCCAAACGTTTCTTCTCCGTAATGAGTTTGGATCTGAGTATCGCCTCGACAATTTCTAGAATGCAAACACATTCTGTTCTGATTGGTCCCAGAAACTGATGGGTTGGGCCAGAGCCAGAACACACGTGGTTAAAGCGACGTTTAGAAAATGTGTAAATTGTCTCCCAAGTGGCACAGTGGTCAAGGCACTGCATCACAGTGCGAGCTGTGCCACTAAAGATCCTGGTTCGAGTCCAGGCTCTGTCGCAGCCGGCCGTGACCAGGAGACCCATGAGGCGAAGCACAATTGGCCCAGCGTTGTCTGGGTTAGGGGAGGGTTTGGCTGGATGTTCTTGTCCCATCGCTCACTAGTGACTCCTGTGTCAGGCTGGGCACAATGCACGCTGACACGGTCGCTAGGTGTACAGGCACCTTGGTGCAGCTGGCAACCCAGCCAAGCAGTGCAGCTTGGCTGGGTTGTGTTTATGATGATGGACGGCTCTCGACCTTCGCCTCCCCCGAGTCCATGCGTTGCAGCAATGGGACAAGAAGATACCACGAAATAGGGGTAAAAAAATTATAATAAAAGACAATGTAACGTCATGAGGTCTGTTGTACAAAAAAGTCATCTGCGATTGGATCATCTCTAACCAGAGTATGAAAGCCTGGTTAGAGATGATTTGATACTCTGGTTAGAGTTAGAGCCGAGAAGTAGCGCGAAAAATCATCTGTCCTTGGTTGCAACACTCACTAACAAGTTCCAAACTGCCTCTGAAAGAACGTCAGCACAAGAACTGTTCGTCGGGAGCTTCATTAATTGGTTTCCATGGCCGAGAATCCGCACACGAGCCTAAGATCAGCATGCGCAATGCCAAGTGTCGGCTGGAGTGGTGTAAACCTCGCCGTCATTGGACTCTGGAGCAGTGGAAAAGCGTTCTCTGTACTAAAGCCCATAGAAACGCATGAAATAACATATGATTTATTTGAGCCTATTATGAATAAGAAACAAGGTTTTGAAATGTCTGTCCTAAGTCTAAGAGATATTTTAAAAAACTCAGGAAATATATACAGTGCCTTCAGAAAGTATTCAGACCCCTTGACATTTTGCAAATTTTTTCACATTTTGCTAAGTTTTCTTCATCAATCTACACACAATACCCCATAATGACAAAGCAAAAACAGTCTTCTTGGGTATGACACTACAAGCTTGGCACACCTGTATTTGGGGAGTTTCTCCCATTCTTCTCTGCAGATGCCCTCAAGCTCTGTCAGCTTATATGGGGAGTGTTGCTGCACAGCTATTTTCAGGTCTCTTCAGAGATGTTTGATTGGGTTCAAGTACGGGCTCTGGCTGGGCCACTCAAGGACATCAAATCAAATCAAATTTGATTTGTCACATTCGTTGAATACAACAGGTGTAGACCTCACAGTGAAATGCTTACATACAAGCCCTTAACCAACAATGCAGTTTTAAGAAAAATAAGAGTTAAGTAAACCAGCTGGTGATGCAACCAGCTGGTGATGGTGCATCTGTACAACCAACTTTTTTCAGTTTTCCGAGGGGGAATAGGCTTTGTCGTGCCCTCTTCACGACTGTATTGGTGTGTTTGGACCATGACAGTTTGTTGGTGATGTGGACACTAAGGAACTTGAAGTTCTCAACCTGCTCCACTACAGTTGTCCTGGCATCACACGGCAGGGTCTCTGACCTCCTTCCTATAGGCTGTCTCATTGTTGTCTGTGATCAGGCCTACCACTGGAGTTGTGCCTGGCCATGCAGTCATGAGTGAACAGGGAGTATAGGAGGGGACTGAGCACGCACCCCTGAGGGGCCACCCTGTTGAGGATCAGCGTGGCGGATGTGTTGTTACCTACCCTTACCACCTGGGGATGGCCTGTCAGGACGTCCAGGATCCAGTTGCAGAGGGAGGTGTTCAATCCCATGGTCCTTAGCTTAGTAATGAGCTTCGAGGGCACTATGGTGTTGAACACTGAGCTGTAGTCAATGAATAACATTCTCACATAGGTGTTCCTTTTGTCCAGGTGGGAAAGGTCAGTGTGGAGTGCAATAGACATTGCATCATCTGTGGATCTGTTGGGGCGGTATCTGGTATAATGGTGTTGACGTGAGCCATGACTAGCCTTTCAAAGCACTTCATAGCTACAGAGTGCTATGGGTTGGTAGTCATTTAGGCAGGTTACCTTAGTGTTACCTTAGTGTTCTTGGGCACATTCGGAGACTTGGCTGTGTGTTTAGGGTCAGTGAAGGTGAACCTTCACCCCCAGTCTGAGATCCTGAGCGCTCTAGAACAGGTGCACTTCAGTCGAGTCTCCTGACACATAGTGTTTGTGAGAGTCTCCCCGTTCCATAAAGTGGTCATAATAGTGTTGTAGGTTAAACCGTTCCGGCGCTACAGACTATTACATGAGAAGACCGATTTTCTGGATGTCTCATGATCTGACGAACACCGCTTGTTGCGGGGCCAATGTGATGAAAAATATATTCTGTTAAATCCTATTTCCTGACTGCTCTGCCTTTCAGAAGGTAGAGACCATTCATCAAGCAGTCAATGGTCTGTCAGCAGATGATATGATAAAGAAGAACACAAAAAAATCATGTTTTCATCAGATTTGTACTGCTAAAATTACCAACGCCTGTTTAGGTGGCTCGAGATACACACACACACACACACACTGTCTTGTATAGCTAACCTTGTGGGGACACACAATTCAGTCCCAATCAAAACATTTTTTTTTACCTTATCCCCAAAACCTAACCTTAACACTAACCCTAAACCTAACCCTCCTAATCTCCTAACCCTAAAACTAACACTAGCTCCTAACGCTAAACCTAATTCTAATGCTAATTTTAACCTTAATCCACTAGAAATAGTATTTGACCTTGTGGGGACAAACAAAACGTCCCCAGTTGGTCAACTGTTTGTTTACTATTCTTCTGGGGACGTCTAGTCCCCACAAGTATAGTCAAACACGTCCACATGCACCTAAAGCACCACACACACACACCAATGTCACTGTGCTGTGTGCGTTGGTCCATCCAGCCCTGTGGGTGTGTTTTGATTATGACTGTAAATGGATCTGGATTGTCCCATCTGACCACCCCTCAGTGGGCCCAGTAATTGATATCTGTTAGTTTTATCTGTAGTAATACACAGACACACACACACACACTCTCAGGCTGCTGTTGAAGGTTAAAGACGTGCTTTTTGTTGTTTTCCTCCCGAAACACACTGCCCACATCATTATTTCCTCCTGCAGATGAAGACGTCGCACCATCTGGATCAGGACGTGGAGACGTATTACTCATGCGCACAGGCATGAAATTACAGCATCTGTCTGTCTTTCAGTCTTGCCCCACAAACTGTGTTTGTTTGTGTGTGTGTGTGTACGTGCGTGTGTTACCTCCACAGTGCCAGTTTCTCTCCCCAGTCGTTTGTGGACAGAGCGAAAAGCAGAGCTGATTACACTATCTTTCCTCTGGGTGGTGCTAGTCAGCTTCCTCTTCACATTGCCTGACGGGACAAAAACCATCAACCCTTCAGTCAGACATACAAGTGCAAATACAAGTACAAATAAAAGTGCAGGCCTGAGTATATTACAAGATTGGTAGATCATACTGATGTGGTTCACTTTTTCAGGTATAAAGATCTGATATTCTGTGCAGGCCTGCGTCTCACCTGTGTGTATACATGAGTGATGTGTATGTACGTCAATTAATGTGTGTGGTTTCACCTGTGTGTATACCCGAGTGATGTCTGTCTACGTCCATGCCTGTGTGTGGTCTCACCTGTGTATAACTGCCACACCTTGAGTGCTGTCTCCTCCCACAGCGGGCTGATGTCACTCATGCTGACAGGTCCCATCCTCTGCGTCTGATTAGCTGAGAGCTCAATCTTGTAGGTGTCTTCTAGAATGGTGCGTCTCTCAGTAAGGATCTTAGACCACACAGACTCTACTTGGGACATCAGCTCTGTAACACACACACACATTCAGCTCACTCTCATGGGTTATGGATGCAGGCCTTGACCAGGGACAACAGCTCAGCTGTCACTACTGTCACACATACACACACAGTCCCACCTGTGTCTGAATCAGGTACTTGGCTGAGTGTGGTAGTGTGGCTGGTCTTGAGAGGGAACAGATGAGACAGGATTCTCCGCTGGTGTTTCTTGTGACTTTCAAACCCAAAGCCTTCTGGGTAGCTGTAGGGCACACAAACAATACCCCATAGCATAGACCTACAATTAATACAAAGCCAGTGGCGACGCGTCATTAAGGGCAGGTGGGGCTGAGGCCACCTGTTTTGAGCCCCACCTGTTTAGCTAAAATAATAATAATAATAACAATAATAATAAATATATACAGTGCCTTGCGAAAGTATTCGGCCCCCTTGAACTTTGCGACCTTTTGCCACATTTCAGGCTTCAAACATAAAGATATAAAACTGTATTTTTTTGTGAAGAATCAACAACAAGTGGGACACAATCATGAAGTGGAACGACATTTATTGGATATTTCAAACTTTTTTAACAAATCAAAAACTGAAAAATTGGGCGTGCAAAATTATTCAGCCCCTTTACTTTCAGTGCAGCAAACTCTCTCCATAAGTTCAGTGAGGATCTCTGAATGATCCAATGTTGACCTAAATGACTAATGATGATAAATACAATCCACCTGTGTGTAATCAAGTCTCCGTATAAATGCACCTGCACTGTGATAGTCTCAGAGGTCCGTCAAAAGCACAGAGAGCATCATGAAGAACAAGGAACACACCAGGCAGGTTCGAGATACTGTTGTGAAGAAGTTTAAAGCCGGATTTGGATACAAAAAGATTTCCCAAGCTTTAAACATCCCAAGGAGCACTGTGCAAGCGATAATATTGAAATGGAAGGAGTATCAGACCACTGCAAATCTACCAAGACCTGGCCGTCCCTCTAAACTTTCAGCTCATACAAGGAGAAGACTGATCAGAGATGCAGCCAAGAGGCCCATGATCACTCTGGATGCAATGCAGAGATCTACAGCTGAGGTGGGAGACTCTGTCCATAGGACAACAATCAGTCGTATATTGTACAAATCTGGCCTTTATGGAAGAGTGGCAAGAAGAAAGCCATTTCTTAAAGATATCCATAAAAAGTGTTGTTTAAAGTTTGCCACAAGCCACCTGGGAGACACACCAAACATGTGGAAGAAGGTGCTCTGGTCAGATGAAACCAAAATTGAACTTTTTGGCAACAATGCAAAACGTTATGTTTGGCGTAAAAGCAACACAGCTGAACACACCATCCCCACTGTCAAAAATGGTGGTGGCAGCATCATGGTTTGGGCCTGCTTTTCTTCAGCAGGGACAGGGAAGATGGTTAAAATTGATGGGAAGATGGATGGAGCCAAATACAGGACCATTCTGGAAGAAAACCTGATGGAGTCTGGGAGACTGGGACTGAGATTTGTCTTCCAACAAGACAATGATCCAAAACATAAAGCAAAATCTACAATGGAATGGTTCAAAAATAAACATATCCAGGTGTTGGAATGGCCAAGTCAAAGTCCAAACCGGAATCCAATCGAGAATCTGTGGAAAGAACTGAAAACTGCTGTTCACAAATGCTCTCCATCCAACCTCACTGAGCTCGAGCTGTTTTGCAAGCAGGAATGGGAAAAAATGTCAGTCTCTCGATGTGCAAAACTGATAGAGACATACCCCAAGCGACTTACAGCTGTAATCGCAGCAAAAGGTGGCGCTACAAAGTATTAACTTAAGGGGGCTGAATAATTAAGGGGGCTGAATAATTTTGCACCCAATTTTTCAGTTTTTGATTTGTTAAAAAAGTTTGAAATATCCAATAAATGTCGTTCCACTTCATGATTGTGTCCCACTTGTTGTTGATTCTTCACAAAAAAATACAGTTTTATATCTTATGTTTGAAGCCTGAAATGTGGCAAAAGGTCGCAAAGTTCAAGGGGGCCGAATACTTTCACAGGGCACTGTATATATATAAATATATTTATATATATACACACATACACATAATTTTAGTTGTCTGTTTTTACCAAGATGGCGTAGCAGTGAAGACGTGTTTTGTTCGTTACTCGTGTATTTTTCGTATTTTTTTTGTATATATATTTCAATTTTATTTTCAATCTCTTTTCGATTTTTAATTTGATTATACCTTCCGGTAACCTGTCTCACCCAATGTGATACGGTATCGCTATTATTTTTAATTTTAGAACACATTCAAGAACCTCCAGAAGCTAACCAGCTAATTAGCTATTCAGTCATTGTTAGCCATTGCTAGCGGCTTTTTTGTTCTTAGCCTGGATAATACTCGCCAGTCTACTAGTATTGGACTATCTCTCCACAACAACGCCGGATTCCTGCCGTAATCCCCGGACCACTACTTCTGATCTTCACAGCTAGCTTGCAGCTAGCTAGCTCACCGTGGCACCTAGTACCGAAGCTATCCCTGAGGCCCTACTACCGGCCTAATCAGCTGTTCACCCGAACCCCACTCATAAACGGCTAGAGCCCGATACTCCACCGGATCTTTGCTGTAAACTCTGGATCTCGGCACCGGATCACCGCTGCTACCGATTGGCTATAGTGGCTAACGCCACTGCCACGAAGCTAGCACCAGTTAGCCGTGAGCAAGGCGCATCTCCCGGCCAGCAAACTAAATTCTACAATACCTCTGTCGCCATCTGGCTTGGATTCTCTGTCGACACGGCGCCCCGCCACACCACCACGACTGGTCTGCCGACAAATACTCCATCCGCTGTGCCTTCAACTGGCCTGCGTCGGAGGGCTACTAACTTTAAACGCCTTGTCGCCTGCTAACGTAGTGGCGGGTTCCCTGTTCCATCTACTGCTGCCCCCTGGACACTATGATCACTTGGCTACATAGCTGATGCCTGCTGGACTGTCCATTAATCACGGTACTCCATTTTGTTTATATATTTTTTTATCTGTCGGCCCCAGCCGCAAACTCAGACTCTGTGTGTAGTTAATCCGACCCTCTCTGCCTAGTCATCACCATTTTACCTGCTGTTGTTGTGTTAGCTGATTAGCTGTTGTTGTCTCACCTGTTGTTTTAGCTAGCTCTCCCAATCAAGACCTGCGATTACTTTATGCCTCGCTGTATGTCTCTCTCAAATGTCAATATGTCTTGTATACTGTTGTTCAGGTTAGTTATCGTTGTTTTAGTTTACAATGGAGCCCCTAGTTCCACTCTTCATACCTCTGATACCTCCTTTGTCCCACCTCCCACACTTCCGGTAATCTCACCCATTACAACCAGCATGTCCAGAGATACAACCTCTCTTATCATCACCCAGTGCCTGGGCTTACCTCCACTGTACCCGCACCCCACCATACCCCTGTCTGCGCATTATGCCCTGAATATATTCTAACATGCCCAGAAATCTGCTCCTTTTATTCTTTGTCCCCAACGCTCTAGGCGAACAGTTTTGATAGCCTTTAGCCGCACCATCATATTACTCCTCCTCTGTTCCACGGGTGAGTTGGAGGTAAACCCAGGCCCTGCATGTCCCCAGGCACCCTCATTTGTTGACTTCTGTGATCAAAAAAGCCTTGGTTTCATGCATGTCAACATCAGAAGCCTCCTCCCTAAGTTTGTTTTACTCACTGCTTAGGCACACTCTGCCAACCCTGATGTCCTTGCCGTGTCTGAATCCTGGCTTCGGAAGGCCACCAAACATTTTGAGATTTCCATACTCAACTATAACATTTTCCGTCAAGATAGAACTGCCAAAGGGGGAGGAGTTGCAGTCTACTGCAGAGATAGCCTGCAAAGTAATGTCATACTTTCCAGGTCCCTACCCAAACAGTTCCAACTAAACATTTTTTTAATTACTCTCTCCAGAAATAAGTCTCTCACTGATGCCGCCTGCTACCGACCCCCCTCAGCTCCCAGCTGTACCTTGGACACCATTTGTGAATTGATCGCCCCCATCTAGCTTCAGAGTTTGTTCTGTTAGGTGACCTAAACTGGGATATGCTTAACACCCCGGCTGTCCTACAATCTAAGCTAGATGCCCTCAATCTCACACAAATCATCAATGAACCCACCAGGTACAACCCTAAATCTGTAAACATGGGCACCCTCATAGACGTTATCCTGACCAACTGGCCCTCCAAATACACCTCCGCTGTCTTCAACCAGGATCTTAGCGATCACTACCTCATTGCCTGTATCCGCTACGGGTCCGCAATCAAACGACCACCCCTCATCACTGCAAACGCTGCCTAAACCACTTCTGCGAGCCGGCCTTTCTAATCGACCTGGCCTGGATATCCTGGAAGGATATTGACCTCATCCCGTCAGTTGAGGATGCCTGGTCATTCTTTAAAAGTAACTTCCTCACCATCTAAGATAAGCATGATCCGTAAAAAAAATGCAGAACTAAGAACAGATATAGCCCTTGGTTCACTCCAGACCTGACTGCCCTCGACCAGCACAAAACATCCTGTGGCAGACTGCAATAGTATCGAATAGTCCCCGCGATATGCAACTGTTCAGGGAAGTCAGGAACCAATACACGTAGTCAGTCAGGAAAGCAAAGGCCAGCTTTTTCAAGCAGAAATTTGCATCCTGTAGCTCTAACTCCAAAAAGTTCTGGGACACTGTAAAGTCCATGGAGAACAAGAGCACCTCCTCCCAGCTGCCCACTGCACTGAGGCTAGGTAACACGGTCACCACCGATAAATCCATGATAATCGAAAACTTCAACAAGCATTTCTCAATGGCTGGCCATGCCTTCCTCCTGGCTACTCCAAACTCGGCCAACAGCTCCGACCCCCCGCAGCTACTCGCCCAAGCCTCCCCAGCTTCTCCTTTACCCAAATCCAGATAGCAGATGTTCTAAAAGAGCTGCAAAACCTGGACCCGTACAAATCAGCTGGGCTGGACAATCTGGACCCTCTATTACTGAAACTATCTGCCGCCATTGTCACAACCCCTATTACCAGCCTGTTCAACCTCTCTTTCATATCGTCTGAGATCCCCTTCTTCAAAGGGGGAGATACCCTGGACCCAAACTGTTACAGACCTATATCCATCCTGCCCTGCCTATCTAAGGTCTTCGAAAGCCAAGTCAACAAACAGATCACCGACTATCTTGAATCCCACCGTACCTTCTCCGCTGTGCAATCTGGTTTCCGAGCCGGTCACGGGTGCCCCTCAGCCACGCTCAAGGTACTAAATGATATCATAACCGCCATCAATAAAAGACAGTACTGTGCAGCCGTCTTCATCGACCTGGCCAAGGCTTTCGACTCTGTCAATCACCATATTCTCATTGGCAGACTCAGTAGCCTCGGTTTTTCTAATGACTGCCATGCCTGGTTCACCAACTACTTTGCAGACAGAGTTCAGTCTGTCAAATTGGAGGGCATGTTGTCCGGTCCTCCGGCAGTCTCTACGGGGGTGCCACAGGGTTCAATTCTTGGGCCGACTCTTTTCTCTGTTTATATCAATGATGTTGCTCTTGCTGCGGGCGATTCCCTGATCCACCTCTATGCAGACGACACCATTCTGTATACTTCTGGCCCTTCCTTGGACACTTCTGGCCCTTCCTTGGACACTGTGCTATCTAACCTCTAAACGAGCTTCAATGCCATACAACACTCCTTCCGTGGCCTCCAACTGCTCTTAAACGCTAGTAAAACCAAATGCATGCTTTTCAACCGTTCGCTGCCTGCACCCGCACGCCCGACTAGCATCACCACCCTGGATGTTCCGACCTAGAATATGTGGACATCTATAAGTACCTAGGTGTCTGGCTAGACTGTAAACTCTCCTTCCAGACTTATATCAAACATCTCCAATCTAAAACCAAATCTAGAGTCGGCTTTCTATTACGCAACAAAGCCTCCTTCACTCACGCCGCCAAACTTACCCTAGTAAAACTGACTATCCTACCGATCCTCGACTTCGGCGATGTCATCTACAAAATAGCTTCCATTACTCTACTCAGCAAACTGGATGCAGTTTATCACAGTGCCATCCGTTTTAGTCCATGCTAGGTAAAGCTCCGCCTTATCTCAGTTCACTGGTCATGATGGCAACACCCACCCGTAGCACGCGCTCCAGCAGGTGTGTCTCACTGATCATCCCTAAAGCCAACACCTCATTTGGCCGCCTTTCCTTCCAGTTCTCTGCTGCCTGTGACTGGAACGAATTGCAAAAATCGCTGAAGTTGGAGACTTTTATCTCCCTCACCAACTTTAAACATCTGCTATCTGAGCAGCTAACCGATCGCTGCAGCTGTACATAGTCCATTGGTAAATAGCCCACCCAATTTACCTACCTCATCCCCATACTGTTTTTATTTATTTACTTTTCTGCTCTTTTGCACACCAGTGTCTCTACCTGCACATGACCATCTGATCATTTATCACTCCAGTGTTAATCTGCAAAATTGTAATTATTCGCCTACCTCCTCATGCCTTTTGCACACAATGTATACAGACTCTTTTTTTCTACTGTGTTATTGACTTGTTTATTGTTTACTCCATGTGTAACTCTGTGTTGTTGTCTGTTCACACTGCTATGCTTTATCTTGGCCAGGTCACAGTTGTAAATGTTCTCAACAATTTTGACGTGAAGACATGTCACAAATCAGTTTGCAAAAAATGTTACACGTGTTTCAGCCTAGCTCAGTGGTTTCTGTGGTGGTGGGGCAGCCAAAAGAAAATAGTGGTTGGTAATTTTCTCTAGTTGCTCTGTGATTGGCTCAGTGTTCTGTCACTCATGGGGACACTTCGTCACAGCTAAATCTACAGGAAGAGTTTGAAAATTCAAGCCCCTTGAGTGCTGCCATTGATTTACATTAGAAATGCCCATCCAAGAAGGCTGAAGGTCAATGGCCACAGAAAGAATTACGTCAAATCACGTGTCTTTACCGTAGCTTTGATTGGAAAGCTAGCAAGCTAGACAAGTAGTCATCGTCATGAATCAAGTTGACAATCTACTGGCAAATCCATTATAGATCAAATAAAATATAGATAAAACGTATCGGTGCTCATCAGCCATTGGACATAAACATTACACAACAAGTAGGAAATTGCTGTCAGGTGCGTGAATGAGGACCCAAAAGCGAATTAACAAACAGAGTTTCTTTAATGATGAACACACGTGGGCTCAGATGGACAGGTAGATTCCGACAGGACAGGACAAGGTTGCAGCAAACACGATGATAGTCTGGTTCAGGCATGAGACACACAAACAAGAATCCGACAAAGACAGGAGCAGAAACAGAGAGAGATATAGGGACCTAATCAGAGGGAAAAAGGGAACAGGTGGGAAAAGGGGTGAATGAGGTAGTCAGAGAAGACAAGGAACAGCTGGGGGAAAGAGGGACAGAAACGGTAACCTAGTACGACCAGCAGAGGGAGACAGGGTGAAAGGAAAGGACAGAAAGACACAACATGACAATACATGACAGTACCCCCCCACTCACCGAGCGCCTCCTGGCGCACTCGAGGAGGAAACCTGGCGGCAACGGAGGAAATCCTCGATCAGCGCACGGTCCAGCACGTCCCGAGAGGGAACCCAACTCCTCTCCTCAGGACCGTACCCCTCCCAATCTACGAGGTACTGGTGACCACGGCCCCGAGGACGCATGTCCAAAATCCTACGGACCCTGTAGATGGGTGCGCCCTCGACAAGGATGGGGGGGGGGGGGGAAGACGAGCGGGGGCGCGAAGAACGGGCTTGATACAGGAGACATGGAAGACCGGGTGGACGCGACGAAGGTATCGCGGAAGAAGAAGTCGAACTGCGACAGGATTAATGACCCGAGAAATACGGAACGGACCAATGAACCGCGGGGTCAACTTGCGAGAAGCCGTCTTAAGGGGAAGGTTCTGAGTGGAGAGCCAAACTCTCTGACCGCGACAATATCTAGGACTCTTAGTTCTACGCTTATTAGCAGCCCTCACAGTCTGCGTCCTATAACGGCAAAGTGCAGACCTGACCCTCTTCCAGGTGCGCTCGCAACGTTGGACAAAAGCCTGAGCGGAGGGGACGCTGGACTCGGCGAACTGAGATGAGAACAGCGGAGGCTGGTACCCGAGGCTACTCTGAAAAGGAGATAGCCCGGTCGCAGACGAAGGAAGCGAGTTGTGGGCGTATTCTGCCCAGGGGAGCTGTTCTGACCAAGACGCAGGGTTGCGAAAAGAAAGACTGCGTAAGATGCGACCAATAGTCTGATTGGCCCGTTCTGCTTGACCGTTAGACTGGGGGTGAAAGCCGGAAGAGAGACTGACGGAAGCCCCAATCAAACGGCAAAACTCCCTCCAAAATTGAGACGTGAATTGCGGACCTCTGTCCGAAACGACGTCTGACGGAAGGCCATGAATTCTGAAAACATTCTCGATGATGATTTGTGCCGTCTCTTTAGCAGAAGGAAGCTTAGCAAGGGGAATGAAATGAGCCGCCTTAGAGAACCTATCGACAACCGTAAGAATAACAGTCTTCCCCGCTGACGAAGGCAGTCCGGTGACAAAATCTAAGGCGATGTGAGACCACGGTCG
The DNA here is from genome assembly GCF_013265735.2 of Oncorhynchus mykiss. Classification (NCBI taxonomy): domain Eukaryota; kingdom Metazoa; phylum Chordata; class Actinopteri; order Salmoniformes; family Salmonidae; genus Oncorhynchus; species Oncorhynchus mykiss. Next base: position 11,659,372 of record NC_048587.1, on the reverse strand, counting down.
AGAGGGAATGGGAAGCGGCCTGAGACGGCCGGCAGGAGGGGAGTTACCGGACTTAGTCTGCGCGCAGACCGAACAAGCAGCCACGAAACGACGCGTGTCATGCTCCCGGGTGGGCCACCAAAAACGCTGGCGAATGGAAGCAAGCGTACCCCGAACGCCAGGGTGGCCGGCTAACTTGGCAGAGTGAGCCCACTGAAGAACGGCCAGACGAGTAGGAACGGGAACGAAAAGAAGGTTCCTAGGACAAGCGCGCGGCGACGGAGTGTGAGTGAGCGCTTGCTTTACCTGCCTCTCAATTCCCCAGACAGTCAACCCGACAACACGCCCCTCAGGGAGAATCCCCTCGGGGTCAGTGGAGGCTACTGAAGAACTGAAGAGACGAGATAAAGCATCAGGCTTGGTGTTCTTAGAGCCCGGACGATAAGAAATCACGAACTCGAAACGAGCGAAAAACAGCGCCCAACGCGCCTGATGCGCATTAAGTCGTTTGGCAGAACGGATGTACTCAAGGTTCCTATGGTCAGTCCAAACGACAAAAGGAACGGTCGCCCCCTCCAACCACTGTCGCCATTCGCCTAGGGCTAACCGGATGGCGAGCAGTTCGCGGTTTCCCACATCATAGTTACGTTCCGACGGCGACAGGCGATGAGAAAAATACGCGCATGGGTGGACCTTGTCGTCAGAGAGGGAGCGCTGAGAAAGAATGGCTCCCACGCCCACCTCTGACGCGTCAACCTCGACAACGAACTGTCTAGAGACGTCAGGTGTAACAAGGATAGGAGCGGATGTAAAACGATTCTTGAGGAGATCAAAAGCTCCCTGGGCGGAAACGGACCACTTAAAGCACGTCTTGACAGAAGTAAGGGCTGTGAGAGGAGCTGCCACCTGACCGAAATTACGGATGAAACGACGATAGAAGTTCGCGAAGCCGAGAAAGCGCTGCAGCTCGACGCGTGACTTAGGGGCGGGCCAATCAATGACAGCTTGGACCTTAGCGGGATCCATCTTAATGCCTTCAGCGGAAATAACAGAACCGAGAAATGTGACGGAGGAGGCATGAAAAGTGCACTTCTCAGCCTTCACAAAAAGACAATTCTCTAAAAGGCGCTGGAGGACACGTCGAACGTGCTGAACATGAATCTGGAGTGACGGTGAAAAAATCAGGATATCGTCAAGGTAAACGAAAACAAAGATGTTCAGCATGTCTCTCAGGACATCATTGACTAATGCCTGAAAGACAGCTGGAGCGTTAGCGAGGCCGAAAGGAAGAACCCGGTATTCAAAGTGCCCTAACGGAGTGTTAAACGCCGTCTTCCACTCGTCCCCCTCCCTGATGCGCACGAGATGGTAAGCGTTACGAAGGTCCAACTTAGTGAAAAACCTGGCTCCCTGCAGGATCTCGAAGGCTGAAGACATAAGAGGAAGCGGATAACGATTCTTCACTGTTATGTCATTCAGCCCTCGATAATCTATGCAGGGGCGCAGAGACCCGTCCTTCTTCTTGACAAAAAAAAACCCCGCTCCGGCGGGAGAGGAGGAGGGGACTATGGTACCGGCGTCAAGAGCTACAGACAAATAATCCTCGAGAGCCTTACGTTCGGGAGCCGACAGAGAGTATAGTCTACCCCGGGGGGGAGTGGTTCCCGGAAGGAGATCAATACTACAATCATACGACCGGTGTGGAGGAAGAGAGGTGGCCCTGGACCGACTGAACACCGTGCGCAGATCGTGATATTCCTCCGGCACCCCTGTCAAATCACCAGGCTCCTCCTGTGAAGAAGAGACAGAGGAAACAGGAGGGATAGCAGACATTAAACATTTCACATGACAAGAGACGTTCCAGGAGAGGATAGAATTACTAGACCAATTAATGGAAGGATTATGACAAACTAGCCAGGGATGGCCCAAAACAACAGGTGTAAAAGGTGAACGAAAAATTAAAAAAGAAATGGTTTCGCTATGATTACCAGAAACAGTGAGGGTTAAAGGTAGCGTCTCACGCTGAATCCTGGGGAGAGGACTACCATCCAGGGCGAACAAGGCCGTGGACTCCCTTAACTGTCTGAGAGGAATGTCATGTTCCCGAGCCCAGGTCTCGTCCATAAAACAGCCCTCCGCCCCAGAGTCTATTAAGGCACTGCAGGAAGCTGACGAACCGGTCCAGCGTAGATGGACCGACAAGGTAGTGCAGGATCTTGAAGGAGAGACAGGAGTAGTAGCGCTCACCAGTAGCCCTCCGCTTACTGATGAGCTCTGGCTTTTACTGGACATGAAGTGACAAAATGACCAGCAGAACCGCAATAGAGAAAGAGGCGGTTGGTGATTCTCCGTTCCCTCTCCTTAGTCGAGATGCGGATACCTCCCAGCTGCATAGGCTCAGCTCCCGAGCCGGCAGAGGAAGATGGTAGTGATGCGGAGAGGGGGGCAACGGAGAACGCGAGCTCCTTTCCACGAGCTCGGTGACGAAGATCAACCCGTCGCTCAATGCAAATAGCGAGTTCAATCAAGGAATCCACGCTGGAAGGAACCTCCCGGGAGAGAATCTCATCCTTTACCTCTGCGCGGAGACCCTCCAGAAGACGAGCGAGCAAAGCCGGCTCGTTCCAGCCACTGGAGGCAGCAAGAGTGCGAAACTCAATAGAGTAGTCTGTTATGGATCGATTGCCTTGACATAGGGAAGACAGGGCCCTGGAAGCCTCCTCCCCAAAAACAGATCGATCAAAAACCCGTATCATCTCCTCCTTAAAGTCCTGATACTGGTTAGTACACTCAGCCCTTGCCTCCCAGATTGCCGTGCCCCACTCACGAGCCCGTCCAGTAAGGAGAGATATGACGTAGGCGACACGAGCAGTGCTCCTGGCGTAAGTGTTGGGCTGGAGAGAAAACACAATATCACACTGGGTGAGGAACGAGCGGCATTCAGTGGGCTCCCCAGAGTAACACGGCGGGTTATTGATTCTGGGCTCCGGAGATTCGAAAGCCCTGGAAGTGGCCGGTGGATCGAGGCGGAGATGGTGAACCTGTTCTGTGAGGTTGGAGACTTGGGTGGCCAGGGTCTCAACGGCATGTCGAGCAGCAGACAATTCCTGCTCGTGTCTGCCTAGCATCGCTCCCTGGATCTCGACGGCTGAGTGGAGAGGATCCGAAGTCGCTGGGTCCATTCTTGGTCGGATTCTTCTGTCAGGTGCGTGAATGAGGACCCAAAAGCGAATTAACAAACAGAGTTTCTTTAATGATGAACACACGTGGGCTCAGATGGACAGGTAGATTCCGACAGGACAGGACAAGGTTGCAGCAAACACGATGATAGTCTGGTTCAGGCATGAGACACACAAACAAGAATCCGACAAAGACAGGAGCAGAAACAGAGAGAGATATAGGGACCTAATCAGAGGGAAAAAGGGAACAGGTGGGAAAAGGGGTGAATGAGGTAGTCAGAGAAGACAAGGAACAGCTGGGGGAAAGAGGGACAGAAACGGTAACCTAGTACGACCAGCAGAGGGAGACAGGGTGAAAGGAAAGGACAGAAAGACACAACATGACAATACATGACAATTGCAAATTCAACAATGAGTGGTTTGGAAGGAATCAGGGGCTAACTGCAAGCTTTGCAAAGCAATCACTAGCCTGCTATTCAGTGGAGATTGTGGTCCAAGTCTGGGTTTAAGGGTCTCTTTTCCAAGCTCAAAAGGATACATTTTCTTATGCAACACCATGGGCCAGAAAAGGTTGAATACATTGGCCATGCTGTCAATCCAACATGACTTCTGCCGCATTCAAAACAACTGGAAACTCGGAACTGGGAAATCTCAGACTTCAGTGAGTTCAAGACAACTGGTCAATCTGAAAAAGATTTGCTCCGACGGGGAAGATATGTTTAGAACGGTATTCCAACTCGGAATTCCAAGTTGGCAACTCAGGCCTCTTTCTAAAGGTCCGACCTGAAGATCACTGATGTAATGATTCAATCTTGTTTTTGTTGTCTTGAAAGCACCATAAATCCAGAGAATGCCAAACTGTGATGACAAAATTTGCCCACAAGAAGGGCCGCTGTGCCACCTTCATGTTCAAATGAGCACAGCACAACAAGGTGAGTCAAAAAAAGTATTGTATGCTGTTGCATAAATTATGTAATATGCCAGGGAGATATATATACTGTAGCTAAGAAAGTAATGCTAAATGTATGTTGTGTAGTAAGCTGATAGTAGCCCATGTGCCTCACCCTAATAATTTGGTACCTGCGGAGACAGGGGTTGGGATTTAAAATATATATATATATATGACAAAACACACATCACGACAAGAGAGACACCACAACACTACATAAAGAGAAACCTAAGACAACAACATAGCATGAGAGCAACACATGACAACACAGCATGGTAGCAACACAACATGGTAGCAGCACAACATGGTAGCAGCACAAGATTGTAGCAGCACAAAACATGGTAAAACATTATTAGGCACAGACAAACTCACAAAGATAGAGACATCAATACATCACGCAAAGCAGCCACCACTGTCAGTAAGAGTTATCCGCTCATCGTTCCCTTATGCCATAGTTTGTTCATCTGAATTGCCAGTAGAAACCTTTTCAAGGCTCCGTTGATAGCCAGGTGTAGCAACAGTAAGGATTCACTCCATGGTACTGAAAAAAAATGATGCTGTTGGGACAGCTTCATGTAGGACCTAACAGTTTGTGGGCACCATTTGTCATCGTTAAAGTGCAATTAACCTGTTGAGTGTAGGGGGTAGTATTTTGATGTTTGGATGAAAAACGTACCCAAATGAAACTGCCTATTTCTCAGGCCCAGAATCTAGAATATGCATATCATTGTAAGATTAGGATAGACAACACTCTAAAGTTTCCAAAACTGTCAAAATATTGTCTGTGAGTAT